>NC_091252.1:91143409-91446439 GCF_042477335.2 Ovis canadensis
TTTCATGGCTCCAGAGAAACTCCAGCACCTCTGAATCAGTCAGCTCCCTGGGGGTGGCTTCAGTCTATACAAAGTGAAGTGAAGTTGCTCAGTCGTGTCCGACTCTTTGTGACCCCATGGACTGTAGCCTACAGGGCTCTTCCCTCCATGGAATTCACCAGGCAAGAGTACTAGAGTGGGTTGCCATTTGCTTCTCCAGGGGATTTTCCCAACTCAGGGATTGAACCCGGGTCTCCTGCATTCCAGGCAGATGCTTTAACCTCTGAGCCACCAGGGAAGCCCCTCAAACTTACCAGTAATTGCTGCTGCTATAGATATCTCCATCACTCTACTGAGGAGATGAATAAATGAACGTGGATGCACTAATTCATGAGTCACAACTGTCAAAGAGGCATGCAAGCTGACTCGTCAGCACATTCCCTCCCTAAGAAAACTACCCAAGGTGCAAGCTCTTATGCTGAGAGGGCCTGCAGAGGCACGGGGCAGGAGCAGGCTCCTGCAGATGCTGCCGCCACGGCCGCTGGTGCTCAGCCCGAGGGCCTGGCCGCTCATGGGCACAGGGCGCCGGATTCCCCCAGCCCCCGTGCTCTCAGCACCCAGACCCGCTCTCCTTGGCGGAGGTGCCCTCTTAACTGTGTTCACGCTGTCCTGCTCTTCCTGTTTCTGACTTGAAAGACTATCTTTGTAAAGACGAATTCCATAGCTACCGGATCTCTTCCTTCACATGCTGATTTTACTAGTTTAACTCACGGAGTCTGGGGGGACCTCCTATGTATGTAACCAGAGGTATAACAATAAATAAAGAGAAATGATGGCAACTGACGTAAGCTCTCTAGTTTGGCAATATCACAAAGTCCACGCGAACCCACCCAGGACGGCAGAGCGTGGGCCAGGACTGAAACACAGGAGACCCAGTGGGCAGAGAGGGAGAAGCACAAGGCAGGCAGGCAGAGGGGGGGAGGAGGAGGGGCGGTGAGCTGAGAGCCAGGCCCGGACGAGGGGCGCTCAGGCCACAACCTGAGACACTACCAGCAAGTGAGGATGTTGTTCAAAAAAAACTCCTGGTTCTCAAAATAACATGCAAAGCAAACAACAAACACAGACTTACAGGGTGATCTCCAGGTGTCACTGCAAAATCCAAAGACTGTCTTAATATTCTAAAATAATGTGATAAAGACACAGAAAGCAAGCCCTCAAGATCCTTTCACATGAAGACATTAAAAGGAGCAACAAAATGTTGGAAAAATAAGGTAGTAAATAACAGAGAAATGGCAGCGTAAGCCACATCAGAAACATGGCTGAATCGCACAGAGCCGCGGAGCCGGGTGGCCTCATTAGACATTCGGGAGCACACGGTAGCCAGAGAACAGTCATCTTCATTTAAACACAGTCCTCACTGTAATCGACTAGTCTACAAACCACCAATTCTAAAGGATCAAGTGTTCAGAGCAGCTTAAAGCATTATTTTAAATAAAATGACCATAAAGGTGGAGGAAAATAAAACACTGATTGTGCTCATAGCTGATACTGTTAATATTCCATGATGGAGTCAAGAAGAGAAACATTCTTTTAGGATTAAGTCAGTCACTTTAAATTTGTGGGACTGGAATAGGTAGACTGTCTTAATCTAAACCTAAATTATTTTTTAAGGTTGAAGAGAAAATAAACGAGAAAAGACACTTAAAAAAAAATTTTCAGAACCTCAACTTTCCATTGGAATTAAGTGGGCAGTATTTTAAACACACTGAGGGCCCCAGGGCTTCTCCAAAGCGGGATGATCTCCTGTGTGGGCAGGAGTGAGACACACAGGTCTGGAGAACCGCCTCCCACAAAGGCTTGGTATCCCTATTTCTTCTCCAACATTCAGTCAAACGACTGATTCTTTAAACAAAAGCTTGTCTGAATGTCCAGAATACTGTCACTGAGAAAAATACACCAAGGGAATCGCATGTCATTTTTTCTTAAAAAACAGATACATGAAAACATTTTAAAGAAAACAATTGGGACTGCTGAGTCACTTGTGGATTTGGCATGAGTGAGAAGCAAATGTTTCTATTTCAGGCTACAGAGGTGTCAGGGTTCATTCGTTTCCAGAGCTTAACCCAGACCACCACAGAAAGGAGCGACTCATTATAATGAGACTTGAAAACACATTCTGTTCTAAATGGACGGGGCAGGGCTGTGTGTACAGAGCTTCAAAAATCACAATATTCCGGGCTTGAATCCCACATTCCTGCTACTTACTCATTTTATGGACCTTACATAACTTCTCAGGAGCTTAGTTTTCTCACCTCTAAAAATGAGATGATTTCTTCTCTCTCATAGACTTGGTTTAAGAATTAAATATCAGGACTTTGCTGGTGGTACAGTGGATGGGAGCCTGCCTGCCAATCCAGGGGACACGGGTTTGATCCCTGGTCTGGGAAAATTCCACATGCCGCTGAGCAACTGGGCTTGTGTTCCACAACTACTGAAACTCATGCACGTAAAGCCCGTGTTTCACATCAAGAGAGGCCAACTCAATGAGAAGCCCCCCCGCTCACTGAAACTAGAGAAAGCCCAAGCAGCAACAAAGACCCAGCGTAGCCAAATATAAAAAAAATTAAATACTATATTGCCTCAGACAGTACTAAAGAGTTGCAAAATTAATAAAATTACACTCTTATTTAAAAATTACACTTTTAACCATGTAAAGGTAATGTATTATTGTTATTTTATATACTAAAAATCAGTTTCTGAACTCATTCAACAAATATCACACCTTGAAAATAAGCCAGGCACCATTCCTGGCACAGCACTGGCAATTACCAAGACAGCAGGAAATCCTTGCCCTTGTGAGGTTTACATTCTAGAGGTCTTAAGCCAGAGTAAGCAGGAGAGGGGCTCAGAGGTGGTAGGTTTCTTGATTTATTTTCAAGTTTTGGAACAAAAGAATTTGTCGACTGAATGGATACTGGGTATTGAAACAAAGGATGCTTTTAAGATCCAGGGATGCGTTTGCTGTTAACAGACACTGGGAAACTGGGGAGAATCGCTGTGGGGAAGATCAGGAGTCCAGTCCTGTTCCTGACAGATCTAAGACGTCTATCAGTGAGTCATGTCGCCAGCTGGGTATACAAAACTTGGGTGTTCAATGGGGAAGGGCTGGGAAGAGAGATGTACTAAGATAAACAAAGATAAGGTTTACCTAGAGAAGCCTCTGGACTTAAAAAGATTTCTCTGTAGTCTCTACATTGGCAGTGGATAATTATGTCAATGAATTACATTTCCCTGAGCTTCCCTGGTGGCTCAGATGGTAAAGCATCTGCCTGCAACGCGGGAGACAGGGGTTCGATCCCTGAATGGGAAAGATCTCCTTGAGAAGGAAATGGCAACCCACTCTAGTACTCTTGCCTGGAGAATCCCATGGACGGAGGAGCCTGGTAGGCTACAGTCCATGGGGTCGCAAAGAGTCGGGCATGACTGAGCGACTTCACTTTCACTTTCTAGCTCCTTTTCCTTGGGCCTCACTGTGCGGCTTGTGGGATCTTAGTTCCCCCACCAGGGATTGAACCGGCCTGGGCCATGTCAGTGAAAGCACCAAATCCTAACCTCTGGACCACCAGGGAAGTCCCTCTGGCTCCTCCTTTATATAAGAAATTCTGCCTTGTGTTAAAGGTCTATAGTTAATGAAAGTTATTTACATTTCAGAGTTTGCCTTTTAAAAACAGGTGGTTAAGGGACCTCCCTGGTGGTCCAGTGGGTAAGATTCTGTGCTTTCTTTCAATGCAGGGGGTGAGGTTTTGATCGCTGGCGAGGGAACTAAGATCCCAAGACACTGAGGTGTGGCTGGGGGTGGGAGAACAGGCAGTTAACACATTATAGGATAAGTGTACTCATCAAGACAGAAAAAAAATCAACAAGTTCTTGAAAACACTCAAGTACAGGGACTTCCCTGGTGGTCCAGTGGTTGAGAATCTGCCTGCAAGTGAAGGGGACGCAGGTCTGATCCCTGACCCGGGAAGGTCCCACATGCTGTGGAGCAACTAAGCCCCAGTGCCACGACCACTGAAGCCTGCCTGCCCTAGAGCCCACATGCTCCACGACAAGAGAAGCCACCGCGGTGAGGGGCCCGAGCGCCACGAAGAAGAGCAGCCCCCACCTGCCACAACTAGAGAAAGCCCAGGCTCAGCAACAAAGACCCACGGCCGCCAAAACTAAATAAATTACTTAAACAAACAAACAAACAAAAGCGTACATTAAAGCACGCTGAAGCCATTTACCCTCAGGCGGCTGTGTGATGCGGGCAGCCCGAGCAGGGAGCAGTCCCCGGCCCCTCCCTCCACCGGCCCCCAGTCAGCCTCAGCACAGGTGAGCGTGCACAGCCACCAACCACACACGGAGCGGAACAAGCCGAGACACTGAAGGCATCTGGTGGGCTCCTGATACGGCAGTGACGGCAACGCTGTGAGGGTCAGCGCCTGAGATTCAGCTCTACTCCTTCCAGCACTCACTCCAGAACTGCTAATATATCTCCATGAAATCAAAGAAGGAAGCTACGTTTATGTATCAGAATTACAACACTATGGCTAAAAACAAATGCACAGACATTCGACTTCAAAGAGGAGAAAACGTATCTTGCTAAATGCCAGACTTAGAGGAGATTAAATCCAACCAACAAAAACTTAGAAAGATCCAGATAACTGAAACATGCATTTTTGTTAGTCACTGCTTTTTAGAGAAATGAGTAACATCTAACATGGCTATTAGCAGTAGTAAAAATTTAAACATCCAACCATACGTAAAATTTTCTTCCGTTCTCATAATGGCTATAAACGCACAGCTTGTAGAATTAAAATTACTGAGATAGAAAACAATGAGAACCCAAAGCAGATGAAGATGAAACGTGTCTGTCTCATTATTCATGGCCTAGCACCTCAGTGTTTCCTTTTGGTTTCATCACATTATTTCGATGTAATTTCTTTACAACATTTTCTAAAATCTATTAAGTTATGCTTTAGAAATCTTTCTCAGTGTAAAGGCTAACAGAAGAAAATTCAGGATACCTACCCCTCACCCTTCCTGAAAAAACACTTGTAGGTTTACTGATCAGATTCTAGTCATCAGCTGGTACTGGATTTTCTTTTTACTTTTATCAAAATATATATATATTTAAACCTGTCTTTTGAATGTTTTAGTCTGAAAGCTACCAATTTTGTGAATCTTGATTTAACACAAGTCAGAAACACCAGAATAAAAAGAAGTCTCACTTAACTATCATTTGCAAAGCACAATCTAGTTAAAAATATTTCAGACCACATTCTTTAATTGGGGACATAAAGTAATAAACTATCTCCCAACATAGATAAAAGTTCAAAAATAAATTATAACCATGGACTAAAACATAGAATTAAAAGAAAATTCTGTGAGCGCCCAAATAATTCCTCCTCTGTACATTGTGACACAAGAGCATTTCCAGCTTTCAGGTTTCGACAAATCCTGTTGTAACAACTACTCCCTCCCTTCCCCGCCTCTCTCGTCTTAATTCTCCCACAGCTCAAAAAATGAGATGGAGAACCTGGTATTTATCTTCCAGCACCATCAGCAGTTTTCACCTCGCAGATTTCTGTGTTGCTCGTTGCTATTTGCAAGTTAACTTGGTGGAGTTTTATCATTAATATTCAGAAGCTGTGAATTGAGCCTCATGTATGTGGTGTCTCTTCATCAGACCTTATTGGGGTTCAACTGAAGACGACTGACAAGAGAGTTAAGATACTGAAGGCTACTGACAAAAGGTATGGAAAATGAGAAGCTTCCATAATGCTTGGGGATCTAAATATACACCTTCAAGTATAACTTGGTTTGAATTATAAGTTGTAAAGCTGTTTTTAAATGCTAGATTTGATATAAATAAATCTTGTCTGGAAAACTGACTTTACATTTTCATGAAATCCAGTTCAGAATTTCTTTGGGAAATAGCTCATGAATTTAACATTTTAGGTTCTGTTCTATATGCAGCAGATTTTGGAAGCATGAGAGTGCTATTTAGAACTAAGTTTTTTACATGTGACCTCTCTGCTTTTGCCTACTTTCACAGTATTTCACCACCACAACCACTGAAACAAAGTATGCCTTTATTCTCTATGAGACAGAAATTTGAGAGAACAGGCCACAAACTGTACCATGCTTACGGCCAGAGACAGAGAGGAAAAAAAAAAAGATTTCACAGCAATAGCTAAGATGCCAGTATATTTTTATGAAAGGAAAAGAGTGACCTTCATTTTGGAGAATGAATTCTAAGTTTTTTATGCAGAGGAAAGCACTTAAAGAGTCCAACATTTACTAGTAAGTGAGCACTGTGCTAACTTAATGCAATGTCATATTGTTTACACTGATTTTGGCCGTCTGTAATTTATCATTGCCAGCACTTGTTAATTAAGATGAACAGGCTGTCTGCAAGTCTGAGTTACACTGTAATTTATAAAATGTATTGGTTAATGGGAAGAAGAGAGTTATAATTGGGAAGCTGAGCACAGACTGATCAACACATAAAGGTTACTCAACCAAAGTGAAAAAAAAAAAAAAAAGAAATGAGATGCTCATAGGGAATGCTAACAGCAGTCTCACTCTGAAAGAATCCCTTAAGCCGAGAGTGATCTGAGAAGGCAGCAATTGAGTGAGCTGGCTGGAGTCTGAAATGTTAAAACTCAAACCTGAAAACAGCTGTTATGAAACCACAAACATGTGCTTTATTTATTTTTCCTAGAAACCTTAACTTTTATTTTGGTCTCAGATATGAAAAGAAATTTGGAAAACAGAGAAAGAATGAACTGTAGGATGGCAGGCAAAGCCGAGGTACTCTGATGCTACTGACTCTAAGAATTCAAAATCTCAGAGAAATCTCCTGAAATGGTAGAATTTACATTTTAAGATTATGAACAAAAATAGAACAATCGAATTCAGACAGCCCAGGATTTAACCTCTTGGGGAATCAATGTTATTATAACTACACTGAACTATACAACTATATTCACGGTAACACAGGCATGGAGTCTCGTTACTGTAGATATTTCACAAAAGCCAGACATGATGGACCTCGGTGAGTCTCTGAAGCTAAGCCATTTGCTCATCTGCCTTACTACTTCCCTCTGGAGTCTCTCTCTCTCGGTGAGAAAGGGAGTGAGGGGTGTTGACCATTAACAGTGGCTTTTGCCCAGATGCAGTGGCACTGTCCCTGCTTCCCATGGGAGGCACATACGAGGGTTTCAGCAGGAATTACTGTGGTAGGTAGAGGCGGACAGGGTGAGGATGCTGAGAGGGGCGGATGCAGGAAGCGGGCACTGCCGATCTACTGCTGAGGCCATCTAGCACCTAAGTGTCCTAATCTGAAACAAGATTATAGAGCTGTGGTTTCCTCCAGCTCTAAGAGCTGATGAAAATGAATGAAATCAGCCTAAGGAAGGAGGAGGGAAAAAAAACGCCCAAATGCCATTAAATATCAATTGTCATATGACGTAAAAATTTTAAAATACTAATAGCAAAGTCAGTTAGAGTTTACTGAGTACCTTCCACGGGTTAGATAACTTCACTACCATATTCCCCTCCATGATACAGACACTATAATCCTCCCACTTTCCAGAAGAGGATATGAGGCATAGAGGGGTTCTGGAAAGCCAAGACTTGCCCCAGGTATTCTGTTAGATTTGGAGCTCATACTGCCTTGTGTGAAACAAACATGAATTATAGAGCCATTCTAATACATCATTCAAAAATTAATTTGGAAACACACAAAGTCAGTATTGCTGTATTTCAGAAACTATTATATTTTCCTCAAAGAAGGCAGTAAATATTGTCAGATTAAGACAGCAAGGGAGGGAGGGAGCAAAGAAAAGGGTGAATTATTTCTGTTACTTTCTGAAAGACAAATGATGTGGTTACTTCTGCTTTGTACTTTCAAGATCCTATGTCACTACTTCTGAATCATTTAGAATAACCGGTTTTGCAGCAGACTTCATTTGGGTCAGGGAACAGTTCTGGTCCCCACTAGAAAGGATCTCAGATTCTTAGAAGCAAAAGACACTGGCTCAATTGTTTCAGTTTTGAGTAACTTATACCTGAAGGGAGGCAATGGCATGCCTTAGGTAAAGATTTTGCAAATTGGAAATCAGAGATGTCATGCTAGTGAGTTTGAGTTCTTTCTACTACTTTCTTCTCCTTTAACAATTCACTTGGGCCATGTGAATGGCAAGGAGAATGTTTAACAGATTTTTAAAACAATCATTTTTCAAATATTGAAAACTTTTCTAATATATATTTATAAATCAATTTTAACAGATGGGTTGAAACTATTCTTCCTTATTACCAACAGAGTATTCTAATTAGAAAAAAAGTTTTTAAAACCTGTAATACTATTAAAATCCTTTATCACCTGTCCTACAGCTGGAATTCAAAGCCTAAATCTCCTAACAAGGTACAGGCCTACCCTAAAGACAGCTTCAGCAGGGTTTAAATTTTAAATAAAACTACTATATATAAAATAACTAACAAGAACCTGCTGTATAGCACAGGGAATGCCACTCAATACCCTGTAATGACTTACAGGGAGCAGAATCCAAAATAGAGCAGACATACGTGTAACTGATCCACTGTGCTGTACAGCAGAAGCTATAACATGGTATAAATTAATTATACTCCAATAAACACTTTTTAAAATGTTGAATCAAGAAACAAAGTGGACATCTCCTTCCTTGACTCCATGCACCAAGCACCACCCGACCAAAATCACTCAGGAAACGGCAGCCCCGGGGGCCTGGAGTGAGCTTCTCTCCTGGGAACCAGTGACTTCGTCCCCTGCGGAGGCCTCGTCAGGCGTGTTCTCAGTTTTCACTGTTCAGGGAAGTCTCTGTTTGTGCTTTCTTTCAGTCCTGATCTTGTCTTCTTTCCCCAGCCTTTTGTTACTTGGTTTTCTACTGTGCAGAAACAGCTACAGTTCTGACCGAGTGCCGTCAGGATTTTCTGGGAGGACAGAGGTCGCAGCGACGTCATGGCCTTGGCGGGTGTCCAGCTCCTGGCTTTCGCCCTGGCCTTATCTGGGGTCTCTGGGGTCCTCGCAGCCACGCTGCTGCCCAACTGGAAGGTGAATATGGATGTGGGCTCCAACATCATCACCGCCATCGAGCGGCTAGAAGGGCTGTGGATGGACTGCATGTGGTACAGCACCGGGATGTTCAGCTGCACCCTGAAGCACTCCGTCCTGGCCCGCCCCAGCCACGAGCAGGCCGCGCGGGCCGCCATGATCCTGGCCTGCATCCTGTCTGCGGTGGGGCTCTGCACTTCCACAGTGGGGATGGAATGCACTCGCTTAGGAGGGGACCCGGAAACCAAGAGGCATGCTTGTTTTGCTGGAGGAGTTTGTTTCCTGTCTGCAGGGACCTCTGGTTTAATACCGACTGTGTGGTACACGAAGGAGATCATAGCAAACTTTCTGGACTTGACGGTTCCACAAAGCAACAAACATGAGCCTGGAGGAGCCGTCTACCTTGGAATCATTTCGGCCGTGCTGCTGGTGGTCTCCGGCATGATCTTCTGCACATCCTGTCTAAAGAAAACGTCAGGAGCTTTGCTCCACCCATGCAAGCAGCCACCCATCTCCACCACACAGCCAGAGGACAGTTTGGCATACAGCCTGAAGGACTATGTGTGAAAACCTGTGATGCGCATGGAATTTTTAGGTGCCTGCTGTGACTTTTGTCTTTAAATACCAGAATTGTGTTTAACTTTCTCTACAAAGAAGGTGAAATACTTTAAAAATGAAGTTTTTCAAAATGCCAAACTTTGTGTATATCTGTTTTACATTATTTTCCCATTATTGTCATGTTTTATATCTAAAGGTTTATAAAAGAAAGAGGTTCTGATTATATTAATAAGGCAATTATTTCACAGCCTTTTCTTCTTAAAGATAAACTGTTGATACATACATCTTACTAACCGGTACTTAACTGGACTTCATAAAAGAACTAAATGGCCAAGTATAAAAAGCACCTTGTCCTGGTGTTCATTCAGGATATCATCTGCTTTTGCCGTCTCTGCCTGACAACCCCACAGTAATTTACTTCTGTTTTCAATTTCCACTGCATGACTGCACCTTACGCATAGAAGATGTCCACTTGTTTCGGAGGTTGCCCAAATCCCAAGTCCCCATCCACTGTGACCTCCCAGTAGAGGGGAACATTTTTTACATTTTAGGAAATATAATCTCCATACAATATGGCGCTCAAAGATTAGGTGGAAATAAAGGAAATTGGTAAATGCTACCACAGCAAAGCAGAATCAAACTAAACCCAAACTGAACTCTCTAGGACTTTTAAAGCACTATGTACAAGCCAAGTGAAAACAAAGAGTCTGTTTAAAATGCTTGCGAACTGCCCTCTTCTGGCTGTTAACAAGAGGACTCTCCAGATGAGGCTCACTTAACCTCTAGCATTTTTGATTTGCCCCTATCATTTAATATCTAACTGATTAGTACTTGAATGCTAAAGGTTACTTTAAAGTTGTCAGTTTTTCTTCTCAAGTTGGGTTCATGTTAAAAATGTTTTTACAAATGAGCTGCTTCAACTAGTTGATGGTTATGAAAATGTTTTAAAGAATAAAGAATGCTTTAAAAGTTAGATTATCTTATATGTCATTCAAATATTTAAAGAAAATAAAAACTGGATTTTCCAATGTGCAAAAGAAACACTGCACAAGGCTGTTTCTAATAATTTATTTAAGCTTAGTTATTGTTCATAACATAACGGTAAAGGGGGAAAGGCTACTTCATTATGCATTAATAACTCAGAAAGTGGGAAGTTATCTTTTATGTGAATAAATAATTTTGAATTGTGCATATGAAGTACAGACTAAAATATTTTACACGTATTTTATTTGGTAGATCATTCTCTCCTGTATCATCATCAAAGAGCTAAAATAAAGATACGATTTCACATGGGAATTAGGAATGCATTTATGTATACATTCCTTTTGAGTGGTCAAAATATCTTCTAAGCAAATGTCATCTGTATTTTTAGCTATATGACTTGAGAATATACTAACTTTATTGACTTTTAAGGATTTCCATCATAGCGTGTAATTTTGCAAAACTTGTTGCATATTTCTGTTTCCCTCCAATAATTTTGTTCATTTCATTGTGTTTTATAAATAGAAAGTATCATCTGCGAAAAAGCAATTTTGTTTTTTCCTTGGATTTATATTTATTGCTTATTTTATTCTTGAGTACATACGAAAGCATAACTAATTAAATTGAATTATAATTAAGCATAATTTAAATGGATTATAATTGTAAATACTTTTTTTTCTATTCAACATTTGTTTTATCTGATTTTTAAGGAGGACAACTCTGGTATTTTTCTAATTATAAAACTGACTTTTAATTTACACATTTTTCTTTTAGACTCATCCACTTCCAAAAACCATTTGAGCCAACTTAAAATTGCTGGCCCAATAAATACAAAAACCAAAAGATAAAGATAGGCTAAAATCACAAAGAAAAGGAA
The DNA here is from genome assembly GCF_042477335.2 of Ovis canadensis. NCBI lineage: Eukaryota > Metazoa > Chordata > Mammalia > Artiodactyla > Bovidae > Ovis > Ovis canadensis. The sequence goes on from NC_091252.1 coordinate 91,154,941, forward strand.
GACAGGATGCTATTAAATAATCGCTATTAAATAATCCTGGTTTACAGTTGTTAAAGCAATTAAATATGAACTTTAGTTTTGAACTTTCCAGGTAACCAGGTCAGAGAAGGCCACATAAGGAATGTGATAGCTTTGTCTAGTGGCAGAAACCAGAGCTGTGGGTGGTACCACACCCCTAACCCTGCTCCCCAAGCTGTTGTGGGTACTGGATGCTAATGGCTCATGGATCAGGGGCTGCCTCTACTGAAGGCCAGGGCGCCACTGCTTCCAGGAGGTGGAGTCAGACCGACTGACAGTGGTACAGCAAGGTGCTCCCCTGTATCTTCTGTGGACTCATCCACTGACTCAGCTTATTTTACCAGAGGTTGTATATTGTCACCCTGCTTATTTAACTTATATGCAGAGTACATCATGAGAAACGCTGGGCTGGAAGAAGCACAGCGGGAATCAAGATTGCCGGGAGAAATATCAATCACCTCAAATATGCAGATGACACCACCCTTGTGGCAGAAAGTGAAGAGGAACTAAAAAGCCTCTTGAAAGTAAAAGAGGAGAGTGAAAAAGTTGGCTTAAAGCTCAACATTCAGAAAACGAAGATCATGGCATCTGGTCCCATCACTTCATGGGAAATAGATGGGGAAACAGTGGAAACAGTGTCAGACTTTTTTTTTTGGGGGGGAGGGCTCCAAAATCACTGCAGATGGTGACTGCAGCCATAAAATTAAAAGACGCTTACTCCTTGGAAGGAAAGTTATGACCAACCTAGATAGCATGTTCAAAAGCAGAGACATTACTTTGCCGACTAAGGTCCATCTAGTCAAGGCTATGGTTTTTCCTGTGGTCATGTATGGATGTGAGAGTTGTACTGTGAAGAAAGCTGAGCGCCGAAGAATCGATGCTTTTGAACTGTGGTGTTGGAGAAGACTCTTGAGAGTCCCCTGGACTGCAAGGGGATCCAACCAATCCATTCTGAAGGAGATCAGCCCTGTGATTTCTTTGGAAGGAATGATGCTAAAGCTGAAGCTCCAGTACTTTGGCCACCTCATGTGAAGAGTTGACTCACTGGAAAAGACTCTGATGCTGGGAGGGACTGGGGGCAAGAAAAGGGGATGACAAAGGATGAGATGGCTGGATGGCATCACTTCTCGTGGACATGAGTCTGTGTGAACTCTGGGAGTTGGTGATGGACAGGGAGGCCTGGCATGCTGCGATTTATGGGGTCGCAAAGAATCGGACACTACTGAGTGACTGAACTGAACCGAGGCCTCAAGAGCTGGGGGCAAGTGCAGCTGAAAGCCTCTAAAATGCTGTTGTTCTCAAAAGTCACGTGTGGATGACCCAAAGTGCTGACCTTTATGTCAGGGGTGTAGCATCTTTAATTCATCTAAGATTGTACTGACACAATTTTATGCTTTCAATCTGTTACTTGCTCCATATACATACTTCTAAAGAGACAAAATAAGATATAAATTATATGTCTTAAAAGTTATAATCCACATTACTTTATTAGGATATTATAGCTTAGTCCATAAATAATTGTTTATAACAGTAAGCCTCTTGATGAAAGTGAAAGAGGACAGTTTTTACTGTCCTAACTTTTTTAAGTTAGCTTAAAACTCAACACTCAGAAAACTAAGATCATGGCATCCAGTCCCATCACTTCATGGCAAACAGATGGGGAAACAGTGACAGACTTTATTTTGGGGGGCTCCAAAATCACTGCAGATGGTGACTGAAGACATGAAATTAAAAGACCTTTGCTCCTTGGAAGAAAGCTATGACCAACCTAGATAGCATATTAAAATGCAGAGGCATTATTTTGCCAACAAAGGGTCGTCTAGTCAAAGCTCAGGCTTTTCCAGTAGTCATGTATGGATGCAAGAGTTGGACTATAAAGACAGCCGACTGCCAAAGAACTGATGCATTTGAACTGTTGTGTTGGAGAAGACTCTTGAAGAGTGCCTTGGACTTCAAATAGATCAAGCCAGTACATCCTAAAGGACATCAGTCCTGAACATTCATTGAAAGGCTGATGCTGAAGGTGAAACTCCAAAACTCTGGCCACCTGAAGCGAAGAACTGACTCACTGGAAAAGACTCTGATGCTGGGAAAGATTGAGGGCAGGAGGAGAAGGGGGCGATGGAGGATGAGGTGGTTGGATGGCATCACCGACTCAATGGACATGAGTTTGAGCAAGCTCCAGGAGTTGGTGACGGACAGGGAGGCCTGGCATGCTGTAGCTTATGGGGTCACAAAGAGTCGAACACGACTGAGCAACTGAACTGATAACAGTGAGATCCACCTTTAACTGTCTCCTTGTGTGAGATACTCCCGTTAGGCATTGCATATTGATTATTTCTATTCCTCACCACAACACTTCAAGGGTGGCATTATTACCCTATTTGATGTATTAAAACTCAGCCTATTAACATGACCAAGTTCTCAAAACTAGGAGCACTCGAATTCCAGGAGGACCAGCTGACTTCAGGTACTTCTAGCTCTTCCACCAGTGTCTCTGTCTCATCAGCCAGAAGGGCCTGCCGCAATTCTCAGATTGTATCTAAGTGACTTTTCTACTACCTTGGAGTATAGGACAGTGATGTGGAAAGGACGTTAAAGCAGCAGATCAATGACCACAATTTATAACAGAAAAAAGGTGACATAAAATTTTGAGGGAATAGCTCATGGCTCAGGATTTCTCACACTTGAGTATGGCAGTCTCTCAGTATCTGTGGGGCACTGGTTCTAGGACCCCCATGGATTCCAAAATCAAAGGACACTCAAGTAAGTCGCTTATACAGTGTGGCCCAGCATTCGCACGAGATCCTACATACATCCTCCCAAATACTCTCAATCATCTCCAGATTACTTATAACACCTAATACAAAGTAAATGGTATGTAAATAGATGACAATAAGTGGCAAATTCAAGCTTTCCTTTTTGGAATGTTCTGGACTTTTTTTTTCTATTTTTAATCTGGGTGTTGACTAAGTCTACCAATGTGGAACCACGGATATGGAGACCGACTACAATATGCAGTCCAGTTGAAAAAAATTACTGTGGAACCCCAGAAATGTATGGACTCTCAGGGGTTTTCAGATGCCAGCTTGAGAGACTTAAACTAATCTTATATTCTCATGGAAGCATTTTTCAACTGTGAATCTGTACTGCAAAAGAAATTCTGTCTTCTACTTGGTAAAATAATGTTATTAACTCAGTGAAAGAAAAATACAAAATTATAAAAAATTCTAACTGCAAATTGTAAGAAAAATTAGAATAGACAAATTAGTCTAATTTTAAGAACCTAAGAGACTGTGTTTTCTGTAAATAGAAAAGAATTTGGGGTTCAAACTTTGGGACTGCGCTAGAGAAGTTAATAAGAAGGAAGAGTCTGGCAAGAGTTGAATAAGCCAGGTGTAGTTGTAATAGGTTTATAGCAGTGAAAGTTCTGTCATTAAAGCTTGATTTTGATTAAGTTAGTTACAGACTGATTATTAGAAGGGTTAACCGATTCTCACAGGAAAAATCCTAAGATGTAGGATTGTACATCTAGGATTGTACATTGTAGGCTGTAAGTAAGCCTTTCTTGTTATATCAAAGGAAATTCTCCAAATCTAATTCTTAGAATTTGATTAAGAACATGCATTGAATTTAGTAAATTTCTTCTGAGCATCTACAGAGAATTAACCTCCCTCTCTCAACTCTTTCAGGAATCTGCCTGCATCTCTATTTTAGCACTGAGCATATTTTGTCTGTGTTGTGCTTGAGACTTTCTCTTCTTGTGTTTAGAAGGATTTAGCCAGCAGGACTGCCATGTACTGTTATTTTTTATCAATTCTGTAAAAACTCTTCCCCTTTCTTATGAAAACGAATTCTTAAAGATTTGCTCAATGTTAACTACCAGTCAAATATTTTCTGGCTTTCCTCAGAGTATTCCTGATTTGCCCTAACATGGTAAAAATACTTCAGAGAAGTAGCAAATTCTTTTACAACTAAAATTTAATCATTTGTTTCCTTTATAATAATCAATTCTCTCCCGCTTGATAAGCATTTTCTTAGGTTACAAATATATCACCTACATGTATTATTTATAACACAATAAAAACTAAGCAAAGAAAATTGCTGTATGCTTAGTTTGCCAAAAAAGCAAATATCCTCAGTGGGAGAAAAAAAATCAAAGACATGGCTAGCTATTTTACAAATAATAATTTCATAAGGCCTTAATCCTGGAGGGAAAGTACTTTTAGTTAACTACATGCGTGTTCAGTCACTCAGTTGTGTCCGACTCTTTGCGACCCCATGGATTGCAGCCTACCAGGTTCCTCTACGGAATTTTCCAGGCAAGAATACTGGAGTGGGTTGCCATTTCCTTCTCCAGGGGATCTTCTCGAGTCAGGGGTCGAACCCATGTCCTCTGCATTGGCAGGTGGATTCTTCACCACTAAGTCATCCGGGAAGCGCTTTAGTAAACTACATGTGGATCTTATCCTTTTAAATAAAAGATAAAGTGGATAATAACTGCCAAACACCATCAATTACTCTCAACTAGGTAACTAAAACAAAGAGAAACCTTCCAGTAAAAATACTCTAACACCCATCCTAAGAAACCTCTGGTAAAAAGCCTGAAGATTCTGGATGACAATGATAACCGCCAATATAAAAGCCTAAAAGTAAAGATCTTGGTTCCCGATATAACTGGGTCTTATACTACTGAAAGTCTTGTATATACACATATATGCTTTATAAGAAGAGAGAAAGCTCTGTGGTGACTTGGTCTTCATTCCAGTGGCCACCTGTTCTAGGACAAAAAATCCCTGAGAGCACCAGTGTGTTAAATCTGATGAGCTAAAAGGTATCTCCAAACATATTCTGTCTAGGATCTAATAGGATCTATTAATTTGGAAGAAGTTATTTACAATGTCTGAAAGCTTGAGATGCTGAAGGAAGGTAATACTGAGTTTGATGAAGAAAAAGATGACAATTAAGTCTGCTATACAAGTGGAAGACGGACTGAATTCCTAAAGGTCCTGGAAAGCTTGGGTAACTGTGACTGACGTGGCAGAGGAGGTGGAAGGTGGCAGCTAAGGCCCTGGAGATGCCTCAGATCAAGGTTCAATATGTACAAACAGGTCGAATGCTACTGGTCAGGGGCTCCATTCTAAGCCTATAACATACACCTACACCTAAATCTAAAAACCACACAATTTTTTACAATATCTACTTACATCAGTGACTGTCAAAGAATCTAAAGGAAGCTGTGCAAGACTTTATACTTGAGTTTCAGCAAAAGAAAACTGCTCCTCACTAGCTGTGAACTCCTGAAGGGAGATGTCTGACTTCTCATTCCTGTCACCACCACCTCTCTGCCTAGCTTAGGGCTTTTCATGCGGCTGGGGCTCAGTGTACCTTCAATGAAGAAATAAGATTTTATAGTACATGTATGTCCTATAGTAATTCATCCAGCAGTGGTTTTGCTAAACTAGACACTGGCTTATTGATTTGTATTTCTGGCAGAGAAGCTTTGTTTCTGTAATTAGCTTTTATTCTTCTGTGATTAGCATATAAGTCAGAGCCTAGTTTAATATCCAACTATTTTTCCATAGATGACTGATCACAAGTAAAGCTGTCAAAACAAAATTTCTCCAAAAAGTGGGGGAAATCATTATAAATAAAAAATATTTGGATTCTGAAAGTGACATCAGCATCTTGGCAGCACGAGTCGTTTCTTTCAGTCCTCTCATTTACAATTCATCCTTCACACCAGACCAACTAGCAGACTTCCTGTGCTGCAGAAAGTAGACAGGATCCTGGAGGGGGCTTTGGGCCCAAAGACGCTGGTGAGCCGACCCTACCCCAGGGACTTGATGGGGGCAGGGGTGGGGGAAGCAAAACTGGAGATTGAAATCCATGGTGGACACGCGGGGCATAGAGAACTTATGGAGGTCAGCCAGACAGAGGGAGAACCAGGGACGCCACTGGAGCAGAACAGAGACCAGCCTGGAGGCGAGGAGGAGGAACTCGAGGAGTCAGTCCCCCTCCCTCCCTGGGACTGAGATTTCATCAGGACAGTGAGAACTTGCCTCACAGAGGAGATGGAAAGAGAAAGGGGCGAGTGGCTGACTGCCTGGCTGTACAGGTTACAACTGGAGGGACTCAATTCTCTCTAGCAGCATCTGGATTTTTGAGGAGAAACCTCTATGACTGAGGCGAGGGGCAGGAAAGGAAAAGAGGCAGACGAGTACAACAGAGGGCAGGGAAGGTACTGTTACCTGTTGTCTGCCTTGGACCCCTGGAAGCATCCCTACTTGAGGGTGTCCTCACTGGGCTGTGAACATGCAAAGCCTCCAGCGCTAAGCCCAAACCTCCCTCCACTCTGCCACCTGCTTTTCCTACAGCACTTTTTTATTTTAAAAACACTCCCCTGCACCACTCCCCACCCAGAGTGTAGCCCCAAAACCAGATCAGACAGAGACACCAAAAACCTGAGCTACAGAGCCACTGTCTGGAAAACAAGGGTTTCTATTACGTTTACCAAAGTAAACAAGTAACTATTACTTTAAAAGCAACGGCAGAGGCGCACTCCAGTCAAACACAATGAAAATCAGGGTAATACGGTATCACAAAAAGAAAATGATAGTTCTCCAGTAACTAAACTCAAAGGCACAGGATATTGTAATATAACTTATAAAGAATTCAAAATAGCTGTTATGATGAAATTCAGTGGGTCACAAGTAAACTCAGCTTTCCCCTGGTGGCTCAGTGGTAAAGAATCTGCCTATAATGCAGGAGAACCAGGTTTGATCCCTGGGTTGGGAAGATGCCCTGGAGAAGGAACCGGCAACCCATTCCAGTATTCTTACCTGGAGAATTTCATGGACAGAGGAGCCTGGCGGGGGGCAGGGGCTGCATCCGATGGGGTTACAACGAGTCAGATACGACTGAGTGACTGACACTTTCACTTTCAAACTCAGAAAGGCAATTTGATGAACTAAAGAGTAAAATTAACGAACAGAACGAATTCTTTACAAAAGAGACTGAAATTTTAAAGAAGAACCAAATTCTGGAGCTGAAAAATTCAATGAATGAGATGAAAAATACATTAGCTTAAGAAATAGGGCAGATCAGACTGAAGAAAGAATTAGCAACTTGAAAGATGAGAATTTAGGAATGACTCACGAGTGAGATAAGATTTTTAAAAAGTGAAGAAACCCTAAGAGAGCTATCAGGTATGAGGAGAAAACCAAATATAAGAATAATTGATCTATGTAGAGGAGAAGAGAGCAGAGGGTATATTTAGAAAAATAATTGCTGACAGCTTCTCAAACCTGGGGAAAGAGCTTAGCATACATGTCCGAGAAGCTAAAAGAACATCCTATCACCTCAATACAAAAGACCTTATCCAAGATACATTATACTGAAACTGTCAAAAATCAATGATAGAGAAAGCATCTTAAAGGCATGGGGTGGGGGCATGGGGAGGAAGGAACCTACAAAGAAACTCTCTCTGGGCTAACAGCAGATTTCTCAGCAGAAGCATTACAGGCCAGGAGAGAGTGGAATGACACACTCAAAGTGTTGAAAGATAAAAATCACCAGCCGATTATCTGTCAAAGTTATCCTTCAAATATGAAGAGGAAATAAAGGCTTTCCCAGCAAACAAAAACTGAGAGAGTTCACACCACGAGATCTCCGTGAAAGAAATGGTGAAAGGAATTCTTCAAACTGAAATAATAATACATTATTTACTGACAATAAAAGAAAAAGTTCACAATACCCTGGAAAAGGTGAAAAATAGTCAGAATTAGAAAACTTTAACCCTATTAGAATGGTATGTTAACCACTTAATTATAGCATAAAGGCTTAAGGAAAGCTATTACAATTTCTCAATGAATTCACAGCACCAAAAGAGATAAATTGTGATAAAGACATATAAGTGGAAGAGTAAAAGGGTAGAATCTTTATAGGCAAATAAAGATAAGGTGATATCAACATAAGAAGAACTATTTCATTTCTGAGATGCTTTTTATGTAAGCCGAATGTGAAACACAAAGCCAAACTCTAGAGTCATGACAGACAGAAAAGGGAAGATTGAGGAAACGACTATGGAAAGCCACCACATTAGAAAGACAGACAGAAACAGAGAGGGAAAAACAAGGGTGAGACAAAATAACCAGAAGGCATAGGAAGAGGCAGTGGTAAATCCTCTGTCAATAATCACTCTAATATAAATGAACCGAATTCACCGATCAAAAGACACACAATGACTAGATGGATTAAAAGCAAAAACAAAAACCCAACATTGCTCATGAAATACAAATCAAAACCACAATGAGGTATCATCTCACACCAGTCAGAATGGCCATCATCAAAAAGTCTACAAACAATAAATGCAGGAGAGGGTGAGGAGAAAAGGGAATCCTCTCACACTGTTGGTGGGAATGCAAACTGATAAAACCACTATGGAGAACAGCATGGAGATTCTTAAACAACTAGGAATAAATAGAACCCAGCAACCCCTCTACTGGGCATATACCCCAAGGAAACCAGAACTGAAGAAGATACCCAATGTTAGATGTCCATCAGCAGATGAATGGATAAGGAAGTTGTGGTACACATACACAATAGAATACTACTCAGCTATGAAAAAGAAATGCATTTGAGTCAGTTCTAATGAGGTGGATGAACCTAGAGCCTATTATGCTGAGTGAAGTCAGGAAGAGAAAGACAAATACCGTATATTAACGTATATATAGGGAATCTAGAAAGCCGGTACCAAAAATCCTATGTACAGGGCAGCTAAGGAGACACAGACATAAAGAACAGTATTTTGGACTCAGTAGGAGAAGGGGAGGGTGGGATGGTTTGAGAAAAAAGAAACACATTATCACAAGTGAAATAGGTAACCAGTGCGAGTTTGACGTATGAAGCAGGGCACCCAAAGCTGGTGCTCCGTGACAACATGGGGGAGAGGGTGGGATGGGGGAAGGAGGGAGGGTTCATGTATAACCACAGCAAATTCACACGGATGCATGGCAAAACCACTGCAGTAAAGGAATTATCTCCAATTTAAAAAAAACCCAACAACTATATGCTACCTACAAGAAGCTCATTTCAACTGTAAAGACACACATAGGCTCAAAGTGTAGGGCTGGAAGTAGAAATCAAAAGAAAAGGGGCTGAGCCATTTGTGTATCAGAAAAAAGAGACTTCAAGCCAAAAACTGGTAAAAAGAGACAAGCAAGGTTGTTACATAATGATAAAAGGGTCAATACATCTTTAAAATACAACAATAGTAAATATATATACACCTAACATTGGAATACTTTAATATATTAAGCAAATACTAAGGAAGAAATAGATAAGGCAGTAAGAGTAACACACTTCAGTATGCCACTGTCAGCAACAGACAGACCATCCAGCCAGAAAATCAACAATGAGATGTTGGAATTAAATCGTACTCTAGAGTAAACGGACTTATAGAACATTCCACACAACAGCAGAGAATACATTCTTCAAATGCACATGGGACATTTTCTAGTATCATGATAAGATCATAAGGCACAAATCTCAGAAAATTAAAGATGGAAATCACACCTATTATCTTTTCTGACCACAATGGTATTGAAAGTAGAAATCAACAAGAGGAAAGCTGGAAAATCTACAAATATGTGGAAACTAAATAACAGACTTCTGAATAACCAATTGGTCAAAGAAGAAGTCAAAAGAAATAAATCTCAAATAATTAATGAAAATACAACATACTGAAAAACTATGGAATGTAGCAAAAGCAGTTCTGAGATGTTTACAGCAATAAATACATATATTAAGAACTTAAAAAATCTCAAACAACCTAACTTTATACCTCAAGAAATCAGAAAAAGAATAAGGTTAGCAGAAGGAAATAAAGATCAGAGTGGAAATAAATGGAGATTAAAAAATGAAAAAAACAAAACCAAAAGCTGGTTCTTTGAAAAATTAAAATTGACAAACCTTTAGCCAGACTAAGAAAAGAGAAGACTCACAATCAGAAATGAAAAAGGAGACATTACAACTGAGACTAAAGAAACACACAGGAACAGAGGAGACAACCATGAACAAATTTTATGCCAACAAATGAGACAACTTAGAGCAAATGGATACGCTCTTAGAAACACACAAACCACCAAGGCTGAATAAGGAAGAAACAGAAAATCTGAACAGACCAATAGCAAGCAGAGGTTGAAGCAATAATCAAAAGCCTCCCAGCACAGAAAACCCCAGGACCAGACGGCTTAACTAAAAAATTCTACCGTTCAAAGAAGAATTAACATCAATCCTTCTCAAACTCTTCTGGAAAAACTGTGGAGGAGGGAATATTTCCAAACTCATTCTATGAAAACAGCAATCACCTGAAAGCAAGGCCAGATAAGGCTACCACAAGAAAACTGTAGACCGATATCCCTAATGAATACAGATGAAAAATTCTCACCAAATATTAGCAAACCAAATTTGAGAACACAAAAGAAGGATTATACACCATGACCAAGTGGGACTCATCCCTGGGATGTAAAGACGATTCAACATATGCAAATCAATAAATGCAACACATGACACATCAATTAAATGAAAGAAAATCATGTGCTGATCTCACTAGATGCAGAAAAGGCAAAATACATCTTCAAGATGAAAACATTTATAGTTAATACCACCATCTGGGTAACACATATAAACCTAGATGTTTGGTCATTCTGTTTAAGGGGAAGAAAAATCAGATTAAGAGTTAACTATCTACTCAAGAAAATTACAGACACCAAGGGAACATTTCATGCAAAGATGGGCTCAATACAGGACAAAAATGGTATGGACCTAACAGAAGCAGAAGATATTAAGAAGAGGTGGCAAGAATACATAGAAGAACTGTACAAAAAAGATCTTCACGAGCCAGATAATCACCATGGTGTGATCACTCACCTAGAGCCAAACATCCTGGAATGTGGATTCAAGTGGGTCTTAGGAAGTATCATTACGAACAAAGCTAGGGGAGGTGATGGAATTCCAGCTGAGCTATTTCAAATCCTGAAAGATGATGCTGTGAAAGTGCTGCACTCAATATGCCAGCAAATTTGGAAAACTCAGCAGTGGCCACAGGACTGGAAAAGGGCAGTTTTCATTTCAATCCCAAAGAAAGGCAATGCCAAAGAATGCTCAAACTACCACACAATTGCACTCATCTCACACACTAGTAAAGTAATGCTCAAAATTCTCCAAGCCAGGCTTCAGCAGTGCGTGAACCGTGAACTTCTAGATGTTCAAACTGGTTTTAGAAAAGGCAGAGGAACCAGAGATCAAATTGCCAACATCCACTGGATCACCGAAAAAGCAACAGAGTTCCAGAAAAACATCTATTTCTGCTTTACTGACTATGCCAAAGCCTTTGACTGTGTGGATCACAACAAACTGTGGAAAATTCTTCAAGAGATGGGAATACCAGACCACCTGACCTGTCTCCTGAGAAATCCGTATGCAGATCAGAAAGCAACAGTTAGAACTGGACATGGAACAACAGACTGGTTCCAAATAGGGAAAGGAGTACACCAAGGCTGTATACTGTCATCCTGCTTATTTAACTTACATGCAGAGTATATCATGAGAAACGCTGGGCTGGAAGAAGCACAAGCTGGAATCAAGATTGCTGGGCAAAATATCAATAACCTCAGATATGCAGATAATACCACCCTTAAGGCAGAAAACAAAGTCCTAAAGAGGCTCTTGAAGAAAGTGAAAGAGGAGAGTGAAAAAGTTTCCTTAAAGCTCAACATTCAGAAAACGAAGATCATGGCATCTGGTCCCATCACTTCATGGCAAATAGATGGGGAAACAGTGTCAGACTTTATTTTTGGGGGCTCCAAAATCACTGCAGATAGTGACTGCAGCCATGAAATCAAAAGAAGTTTACTCCTTGGAAGAAAAGTTATGACCAACCTAGACAGCATATTAAAAAGCAGAGACATTACTTCGCCAACAAAGGTCCGTCTAGTCAAGGCCATGGTTTTTCCAGTGGTCATGTATGGATGTGAGTATTGGACTATAAAGAAAGCTGAGTGCCAAAGACTTGATGCTTTTGAACTACGGTGTTGGCAAAGACTCTTAAGAGTCTCTTGCACTGCAAGGAGATCCAACCAGTCCATCCTAAAGGAAATCAGTCCTGAATATTCACTGGAAGGACTGATGTTGAAGCTGAAACTCCAATACGCTGGCCACCTGATGTGAAGAGCTGACTCATTGGAAAAGACCCTGATGCTGGAAAAGATTGAAGGTGGGAGGAGAAGGGGATGACAGAGGATGACATGATTGGATGGCATCATTGACTCAATGGACATGAGTTTAACTAAACTCTGGGAATTGGTGATGGACAGGGAGGCCTTGTGTGCTGCAGTCCATGGGGTCGCAAAGAGTTAGATGCGACTGACCGACTGAACTGAACTGATCCACCACTGTGATCTTTATGGTTTTAGGAGAGGGAAGGGAAAAGCTATGGTACAGTCTGCATAGAAGATCAGATTCTAGCAATAATTTTCTATGACACATCGTCACACATCCTAGTCCTAGTATACTATATTGTTCAAAACAAATAATCAGAAACTCACCTCTGGTTTGGGGACAAAAGCCTGACCTGGGATTGTCAAGATGTGCTGAACGTCGCAGAGGTACTGGGCCATAATGGAGAGGCGACTTCGCTGTTTGCTTCCAGTAGTAGCTGTAAGTCTCTGCAGAAGGACAAAGAGGAATTTTGGCAAGTAACTCATTCATCATCTACGAACACCAGGTGGATTTTTTTGAGGTAAATTTTAAAAGCATAGGCTATCTAACAGGATATATAGCCAACATGGGGAACATTTTCCTTTGACACTAACTGAGGTACATCTATGAAGTGTGAGTTATACACACAATGCACTTAAAAAAAAAATCAAATTAGAAAATTTCCCTACCACTGGCTATTGGGATTTTCAAAGTAGAAGATACTGTATGGAACAAGTAATCCATAAATACAGATAGGTGAAAACGCCAAGAATAATGAATTCAAGATGCTTTAGTTTTATGAACTACCCCAATGTCTCAATGAACATTTCCAATGGTATGTCCTTAATTTAAATGTAATAAAACTATGAATATTTAGAACTCTTGAATTGGCTGATTTTGAGAACTTTTTTTTTTAAACAAAAAACTTATTTTCTTTTAAGCACCCAAACATTTTTATTTTAAAATTAGGTATGTGTGAATTAACTCATAAATATATACAATTCAACCAACATCCCCAAAGGATTTTTAAAAAGAACTTTAAATTCCATATAAATGTTATATGAAAAAGTAAAGGGCCAAGAATACCCCAGGGCACTTCTGTAGAATGTCAACAATGTGGGGCGAGGGGCTGCTCTGCGGAGGTGACATGGGGGCATTCGCCTTGCCAGATATCAAAATTAAGGCAGTATCATATTGTTAGAGGCACAAATATACCCATGGAACAAAAACCTCAGAGACCCAAGCACATGTGGACTTTCGAAATGTGACAGATGTGATGTAGCAACTGCTAGTGGGAGAAGGATGGATCATTTGGTGACTTTGGTATAAGCAGGAATCTACAAAGAGGACTGTGTAGGCCCATATCTCATATCAACCAAAAATAAATTCCAAGTGAATTAACAGTAAGTGAAAACTGAAATTTTAAAATTGTATAAGTATCTATGACTCCCATGGCAGGGAAGACTTCCTTAACAATGCAAAAGCAGCAGTCACAAAAGACTGATACATATTGTTCCACTTAAATTAACAACTTGTTGTATAATGAAAACACTATGAAGATAGGCCACAGACTGAGAGAAGGTATTTGAAACTCTTAAGGATTAGTGCTCAGAATATAGAAGAAACTCCTATAGATCAATAATCAAAAGATAAACCAACAGAAAATAAGAAGAGAAACACTGTAGCAACCCAAACAAACTATAAACTATGCTCAAGTAGATTACAGATCAGGGATATGCACATTAAAACCAGTTGAGACACAATTTCGTATTTCATGAAATAAAACTTACACAACAGAAAAAGGACTTAACAGGACCTGGTACTGGCGAGTATATGGAGCAATAGGAATTCTCATGTGCTGCTAGTGAGAGGGGACTGGTACAAGCATTTTGGACTATAATCTCGCAATATATAGTAAAGCTAAAGTTGAGTAAACTGCTGTAATCCATCAGGTTTACCTTTATGAATACATTCTAGAGACCTGCCTCACAAGTAGATATTTATAAGGATATTCATTGCAACATTATATGTAGTAACCAAAAAACAAAGATCCATCAATAGGTGAATGAATAATTAAATTGTGGTAATTTTTACAATGGATACTAAATAATATTTACAATGAATAGCAAAGGTTACCAACATAAATCTCCAAATAGAGCAAATAATTGACAGAAGATAGGTACAGTGTGACTGCACTCACAGGGAAACTTTTGAAGATTATTTACCCTTTACTCTCTGTGTGCATGTGTACGTATATCTATCTATATCTGCAGAGCAAGCAAAACATGTTCATGGAATACTGAGTATCAATTTTTAGACAGTTCAATTCACAGGAGGGAAAAAGGGGAGATAGAAGAGGGTTCCAAACATATTTATAATACTTTATTTCTTAAAGATATGAAAAATATGGTATTATGTTGGACAAAGCTGAGTGATGCACAGACTTATTTTTCTAAAATGCATCCTGTTCCTAGAGCTCCCTAGACCTCTTCTGAATGACAGAGTCAACATTACAGACAGCAATGATTACTGGAATAATCCTGGGCCAGGTGTGCCTGTGGTGTGCCTTACTACTCAACAGTCGGAGATGGAGTGATTCTTCAAGTTCTGTTTCACTTAAGAGTGCTATGTATCCACTTCTGCCAGGAGAAAGGAGTATCCTGAACCCATGAGTGTTACCCTCCTATCTCTGGGCTTCCCTGGTGGCCAGTGAGGGAGATGAGGGTTCCATCCCTGGGTTGGGAAGATCCGCTGGAGGAGGGCATGACAAGCCACTCAGTATTCTTCCCTGGGAAATTCCATGGACAGAGGAGTCTGGTGGGCTACAGTCCATGGACACAGACACGGACTCAGTGACTAAACAACAACAATCCCATCTTTGCAGCAAATACACATAGGCTTTGGAGATGAAAACATGTCAATCTTATAACGTAGAAGAAAGCAGCACAAATACCTGTCCCTCATTTATTAAGGAAGAATTCAACCCACAGACCAAAAAGCTCTGCAAAAGACTTCATTAAATGCTAGCCTAAGAGTTCAACATTTGATCCAACCACTCAAACATTTGATGTTTCTTTGATATATTATAGGTAAAGCTGTGAAAATTCAAACTCCATTACAAGATATATTTGAAGAGCAAAAGTTCAGGGAACCAAACAAGGTAATTTTTCAGTAAAAGGAAACCTCTAACCCTCGAGCTTTTAAAAAATTCTGATTGAGTGTAAGAAAAACAAGGGGTCAACGAATTCACAAGAACAGTTTTGGTTTTTTTCTATTCATGTAAAATAATTTTAAGTAGAAAAATTAGACTTACGCTTGAGAAACTGCAGAGCCAAATATCAGGGACAATGAGAACTAGATAACTTATGAAAAGGCCATTCCCTTAACCAGACATGGTCCCCTGGAGATGGTAGATGAAGAGGTTGATGCTGGACCCAGAAAGAAAAGACCACAGATCCAGTCACACAAAGAATCGGAACTTCATGATTTCAGCAGAACACATATGACCTGTGTTCAGGTTCAGCTTTCCCTTCACGACCTTTGGAAGACGTTAAACTACGCCGAGTCTCAGTTTCATCACCTGTAGCATGAGGTTAGATGAGATTCGTTACGCTCTCATTTACTGCTACACAGTCTGATTCTATTTTACGAGCTGCAACTTTCAAGTGTCTACAAGCCCCTTAATATGTATGAGCTGAATTCTTACATTTACACCCTGTCATCTTAGAGAGAGAGGAACAAGACAAACATGCTCGTTTCTGCCCTGTAACTCACAAAGCCAAGCCAAGCAAATATTCTAAGTGCTTTCTGTGGCTAAAATTCAAAATGCAAATATGACAGTGTCAAGAACAAAGAGAGGGAAAATAGGAGAATGCTGCTATATAGTCTTCCACTGAAGCTCTCACTTTCAAAAATGTGAAAATCAGTCAGGGGACCAGTGTTATCTATACTTTTAAAGCATTCCATAAATTATAGACTCAATATAAACTCTTCTCAATATTCAAACTAAAATTTAACTACAATCAACTTTTTGTTAAAGAAAAATAATTGCAAATGGTAAACTGGAAACAACACTATTATTAATAACAAGTGACACTGAGTCATTGAAAATGTTACTCCACCTCTTCAGCCTCTGTTCCTTTGCTCTTTCCCCCCAAAGAATGAGAGTATTTTTGCATTTCTATTGTGCTACTGAAAAGTAGAAATACCATAATAATCATATCAGCTGAGGAAAAGAATCCAAGGACAAATCCAAAAGTTGAGAAAAGCAACAAAGGGAACTATTAGCATGGCCTCAATTCAAACCAACAGAAAAGCACTATTAAGAGTCACAAGGAGATGACTAGGACCTCAGGAAAAAGGCAGGCTGCCGTCTATGGGGTCGCACAGAGTCAGACACGACTGAAGTGACTCAGCGGCAGCGGCGGTGGCAGGAAAAAGACGATGTCATCTTAAGAGTTTCTAACAAACACAAAAGGGTTCTACATTTTTGTGATGGATTTTATGGCCTAATGCTCTAAAACGGAAATTTTCAACTTTGGTGGTTTTGACATTTTGGGCTAGTTAATGCTGAGTAGTTCTTTGCTATGGGGACTGTCCTGAATGATGTCTACCAGCTGCCCTGAACTCTATCCACTAGATGCCAGAAGCAGCCCCAGCTGTGACAACCTAAAGTGTCCCTTGAGTGGGGGATGGGGCAAAACTGCTGTTGAAAACCAGCACCTCTGGAAGGGAACATGGGGAGAGAGGGATGGATGCAAGAAAAAATTTCTTATAATACATTTATAAATTATTTGAAAGGAAGACACTGGAAGAGTTGAACTAAGGTAGTCATCCAGTGTCTACTCTCAAAGCAATTCTGATATTAAGTTGTACTGCTTTATTTTTTACAGAAACAACCATGAAGCTAAAGCACACAAAACAACAGGTTTTATAACCTGGACACGACGCAGTAAGGGACTGTGGTCACTGCCAGAGGGAAAGGAGTGAGCCTCGGGACTGCCCAGCTTACAGCTGCAGCTCAGGGACAGCCAAGCAACAGAGGCCACCAGGGAAGACCTGGCGTTCAGGAGACAGAGGCTGACGTCCTGGGAGGCCGCGGCAGCTAGAATCTGGGGGCAGGCTACTGGAGAAGCGCAGGGAAGACCTGGAGTTCAGGAGACAGAGGCTGATGCTCTGGGAGGCCGCGGCAGCTAGAATCCAGGTAGAATCCGGGGGCAGGCTACTGGAGAAGCAGAACACAGAGCTGGAGAGGTCTTAGGGAAGGAGGTAGAGACAGGAAGGGAGTGAGTGGAGACACACTCCCTTTCAAGTCTTTGGCAGAGCAAGGATCTGGAAGGGGTGTATGAGGTTAACTCCTCAAGGCTAGGGAGGCTGGACAAAGTACCATTGGAAAGCTGTCGGACAAAATGGAGCTCATATAGGGCTGGAAATAGTCTGCATTCCCAACAGCTAAAGTAGAGAGCCCATGAATTACACAGGACACAGGGTGGCTTCCTCAGAAACACCATGGCTTAGTAGTAGGACTTAGCCCCAGATCAAAGGCTGCTTTGGACCCATCATAACAAAGCTTGAAAGGCAAACCTCAAATCAGTTTGCAAGTACCTTAATTTACATGCCAGAACAAAACCCACCACTCAACCCTATACAACAAAATCTGACCCTCAACAACATTGGGGGAAAAAAAAAACAAGCCTCACAATAGGCACTGTTGTAACAAAAATTACCAGGCTTGCAAAGCAGAAAAATGGGACCCAGAACAAAGAGGGTGGGAAACATCAGCTGGTAAAATAGTACAGAAATGACAGAGGTAATGGAATTAGTAGGCAAAGATCTTAAAATAGCTATTACAAATATTATACATATGCATAAGGATGCCAAGAACAGCATAAACATGAGAGAAAGGGAAGATAGAATAAGACTCAAACGGAACTTTTAGAGATAAAAGTACAGAAATGGAAAATACAATTATCAACAGATTAGACACTGCAGAAAAGAGTGGTAAATCAGAGGCTGCAAGCCTTATGACCAGCATTGCCACCCTGAGGTTTATACCCTAGAGTAATCTTGTCTATGTGTACCAGCTGGGATCAACACAAGAATGTTTGTGACTGTTTGTAATAATCAAACACTGAAACTAATGCAGGGACCCCAAACAGGAAAACACACAGATAAGCCTGACAGATCAACAGTCAGCGGATAGTAAATAGCTGTATAAATAAGCTACAGCTATGGACAACGTGAGCAGATCAGGATAAAAAGAATATACACTGTATGAACCCATTTCTATAAAGCTGAAAAATGGACAAAACTGAAATATATTATTATACAGGTAAGAATCTGATAAACTATGTGAAAGTGAAGTCGCTCAGTCGTGTCTGACTCTTTGCAACCCCGTGGACTGTAGCCTACCAGGCTTCTCAGTTCACGGGATTTACCAGGCAAGAGTACTGCAGTGGGTTGCCATTTCTTTCTCCGGGGGATCTTCCTGACCCAGGGATTGAACCCGGTCTCCCGCATTGTAGGCAGACACTTTACCCTCTGAACCTATTATTCCCTACATAGGTTCAGAGGGAATAATAAATTGCAAACTCATGGTATAGATTATCCTGGTAGTAGGTGGGGAACAGGAGATGCAATCAGAAAGAAGAGGGTGTCAGAGATGTTAGTAATCTAATTATTAACTTAACTTTAATTGGATTTAAAGATTTAATGGGATTAAAGACTTTAGTTGGATTAAAGATTTACCGAGCATGACCATGCCCACCAGAGCAATACCCAATTTTCCAAACCATAGCTAGTCCCTCCCATTGGGAAGCTTCCACGAGCCTCTTACCCTCATCCATCAGAAGGCAGACAGAATGAAAACCACAATCACAGAAAGCTTACCAAAATGATCACATGGAACACAGCTTTGTGCAACTTAATAAAACTATGAGCCACTCTGTGTAGGGCCACCCAGATGGCCAGGTCACGGTGGAGAGTTCTGACAAAACGTGGTCCACTGGAGAAGGAAACAGCAAACCACCTTGGCATTCTCGCCTTGAGAACCCCATAAAGAGTATGAAAAGGCAAAAGGTATGGCACTGAAAGAAGAACCCCTAAGGTCAGTAGGTGTCCAATATGCTACTAGAGAAGAGCAGAGAAATAACTCCAGAAGGAATGAAGAGGCTGAGCCAAAGGGGAAACGACGCCCAGCTGTGGATGTGGCTGGTGGTGAAAGCAATATTTGATGCTACAAACGAGAGTACTGCATAGGAACCTGGAATGCTAGGTCCATGAATCAAAGTAAACCAGATATGGTCAAACAGGAGATGGCAAGAGGGAACATCAACATTTTAGGAATCCGTGAACTAAAATGGACGTGAATGGGTGAATTTAACTCAGATGACCATTATATCTATCACTGTGGGCAAGAACCCCTTAGAAGAAATGGAGTAGCCCTCACAGTCAACAAAAGAATCTGAAATGCAGTTCTTGAATGCAGTCTCAAATATGACAGAATGATCTTTCATTTCCTTCATCAGAAGAATCAGAAATGATCCTTCATTTCCAACGCAAACAATTCAATATTATAGTAATCAAGTCTATGCCCCAACTACTAATGCCAAAGAAGCTGAAGGGTTCTATGAAGACCTACAAGATCTAGAACACCAAAAAAAGATGTCATTTTTATCACAGGGGACTAGAATGCAAAAGTAGGAAGTCAAGAGATACCTGGAATAACAGGCAAGTTTGGCCTTGGAGTACAAAATGAAGCAGGGCAAAGGCTAACAATTTTGCCAAGAGAACACACTGGTCACAGCAAATACCCTCTTTCAACAACCTAAGAGACAACGCTATACATGGACATCACTAGATGGTCAATACCACAGTGAAGAGGACGACGGAGGATGAGATGGCTGGATGGCATCACCGATTCAATAGACATGAGTTTGGGCAGACTCCAGATTGTGAAGGACAGGGAAGCCTGGTGTGCTCCAGTCCATGGGGTTGCAAAGAGTCAGATGCAACTGAATAACAACAATTTGACTTGGGTGGTGGGGATTCGGCTGTTCTTCTGATTAAGCCATACACACATAAAGCAGTGAATATACATGACACACTCTTTTATATTCATATGTCATAAAAAAAGAACTGTTTATAGCCTGCAGATTCCCTCCTTAAATCTCTTTGCTTCAAAAACTGCTTTCACTGCTCTGAGGGTTTACTTTTTAGAGACAAACTTGGAACACTCCAGTCATGGGAATGCCTAGCAGGCTTATGTGAGCTGAAGTCTATATATTGAATAATGAGACACCCAACCCCCTTACCTTTCTCAACTCCAAACTGATAATATTCTTTTTCTTTTGTAATTTTTCTTTTCTGGTAATTAGATCTTGTGATAGAACAACCAGAAAAAGTTAAAACTTACCTCTGCCACTTCCTTTTGAAAAGTCAGCATCATCCGGGTTCTACCATATGTGAATGGTCCATTTCTTTGAGAAACATTTTCAAGCCATTTGATAATCAGTGGGGTTGATACACTAAAAGGCAGATTTCCAATAATATGTACATTTGGAGGATCTGGTTGGCATAAGAAAAAACTTGGTATGATTATTTCAGCAATGTATTATGAATACAATTTTAGTTAAGAGTAAAATTAAACTGGGTATTAATAGCATCAAACAAAAGCACACAAAAATATAATGGCTGAGTATTTTTCAGTCCATGTATTCTTCAGAAGCAATGTTTGCTCACAATCAGCTTTGAATTAAAGGGAAAAAACCCCACCTAATTAGTATTCCATTAAAGTCCCCAGGTTTTGGCTTAGGAAAGCATGAAAAAAAATTGGTTTGAGGGAAAAAGATCATTTAGCCTTGGACATGAGGTCAAAGTTCCTGTGGGACACCAGAGAATCTGTCAGATGCCCACAAAGGGGATACAGGCTGGACATGAAGATTGTGTACAATATATATGCGGTAAGTGAAGTCATGGCAGGAGAAACAAGATTTAAGATGTGGGTGGAAAAATAACCACCAGCATAGAGAAAGCTCAAAACAAGGTGAAAGGAAGAACAGGTGGGCCTGGTATCAGGGAAAACAGAAGCAGAGAAATCTTCTAGATGAGAGTAACAGTTTAACACTGGGGAACGCAGAGAAGATTTGCAGCAGGCAGTTAGGTCGGTCATCCCTCTTGTCTGTGACTGGCTGGGCAGGGCAGAAAACTGAAGTGGTCACGGAGAAGAGCCGGTTGGAAGCGGGAGCCGGGCAGAGCCAGCCACTCTGAAGAAGCCTGGTGTGGAGCAGCGAGACTCAAGGGCAGCTGTGGAGGCACGCCCAAATCGCTCCTCCAGCTGCTCTGAGAGGGGTTTATGGGCAAGAAACACTTCTGTGTGTTCCAAGGAGCTGGCACATAGCAGGTACCCAAAAAACTGTCCATGAATGAAGAGTGCCTTGGAAGGTTACTGAATGTAAAAAACAGAGGAAATAAAGTCAAAAGAAAGGTGGGGGTATGGCTTCGTTCACCAAAACACTATTTTCACCATTTGGAAAACACTTTCTAGTTCATTCCATCTTTATAAGGTATCATAAAAATGGCAAGTTTATATGAACAGACCCCAAAACATTTGAAAAATATTAGTATCAGATAAATTTGGATGAAGAGAAAGCAATTTGATTTTTAATTTGGAAGAAAGTGGAAAAGCAGAGAAAATTACAATGCACCTTACCTATTTAATTATCTAATTTTAATATAAGTATATAATAAATATTTATAATGTATGACAAATAATACAAATATTTGTACTAAACAATTACAAAAGAAAATAAGAAAACCAACCCAAAGACACTTACCATCCTCCCACTGTCTTTTGAGACTTTCTGGAAAAGCCCTTTCTATCTTAAATGTCAAGACATCTCCATGGACAATTCTCAGTTTTCCAGGTGCTGCATCAGAAAGCATCTAGTTTACAAAAAGGTCAATAAAATGAGCTCATACACTTTAGAGAACAGTGGAATTAATTTTTTTCCCTGCCAAATCTGTGCATCATAAATCAATATGAAAAGTCAGAGACTAAGAATGATCATTAATGAACTAATAGCATGCTGCGTCCACTGCAACAGACATCCATGGTGTTCGACTTTCAACACATAAGAGTGACTGGGAATGGCGGCAGATAACAGTATAACAATAGCTTATTAACATCACAAATATTGACATAATTTTAACCCTCAGGATGGCTTGTATTTCGGTATAGATTTAGCAAAAACTGAACTCCTGCGTTTTTAAACTGGAGACTAAGTAGTCTTCCAAGGCAATAGAAATAAAAACAAAAATAAACAAGCGGGATCTAATCAAGCTTACAACATTTTGCACAGCAAAGGAAATCATAAACAAAACAAAAATACAACCTATAGAATGGGAGAAAATATTTCCATACAATGCAACTGACAGGACTTAATTTCCAAAATATACAAACAGCTCACACAACTCAACAATAACAAAAAACCCAATCAAAAATGGGCAGAAGAACTAAACAGACATTTCAACAAAGACAAATAGACGGCCAATAGGCACAAGAAAAGATGCTCAATATTGCTAATCATTAGAGAAACACAAAACTACAATGGGTACCACTTCACACTGGTCAGAACAGCCATCATTAAATAACAAGTCCGTAAATAACAAATGCTGGAGAGGCTGTGGAGAAAAGGGAACCCTTCTACATAGTTGGTGGGAATGTTAGTTGGTGCAGTCACTGTGGAAAACAGTATGGAGGTACCTTAGAAAATTAAAAACAGAATTACCAAATGATCCAGCAAACTCACTCCTGGACACATACCCAGACAAAACAGTAATTCAAAAAGATACCTGTATGGTCAGGAAGCAACAGTTAGAATTGGACATGGAACAACAGACTGGTTCCAAATAGGAAAAGGAGTATGTCAAGGCCGTATATTGTCACCCTGCTTATTTAACTTATATGCAGAATACATCATGAGAAACGCTGGGCTAGATGAAGCACAAGCTGGAATCAAGATTGACAGGAGAAATATCAATAACCTCAGATATGCAGATAACACTACCCTTATGGCAGAAAGTGAAGAAGAACTAAAGAGCCTCCTGATGAAAGTGAAAGAGGAGAGTGAAAAAGTTGGCTTAAAGCTCAACATTCAGAAAACTAAGATCATGGCATCCAGTCCTATCACTTCATGGCAAATAGATGGGGAAACAGCAGAAAAAATGGCTGACTTTATTTTTCTGGGCTCCAAAATCACTGCAGATGGTCATTGCAGCCAAGAAATTAAAAGACGGTTACTCCTTGGAAGGAAAGTTATGATCAACCTAGACAGCATATTCAAAAACAGAGACATTACTTTGTCAACAAAGGTTTTTCCAGTGATCATGTATGGATGCGAGAGCTAGACTATAAAGAAAGCTGAGTGCCGAAGAATTGATGCTTATGAACTGTGGTGTTGGAGAAGACTCTTGAGAGTCCCTTGGATTGCAAGGAGATCCAACCAGTCCATCCTAAAGGAGATCAGTCCTGGGTGTTCATTGGAAGGACTGATGTTGAAGCTGAAACTCCAGTACTTTGGCCACCTGATGCGAAGAGCTGACTCATTTGAAAAGACTCTGATGCTGCGTGGGATTGGGGGCAGGAGGAGAAGGGGAAAACAGAGGATGAGATGGTTGGATGGCATCACTGACTCAATGGACATGGGTTTGGGTGGACTCTGGGAGTTGGTGATGGACAGGGAGGCCTGGCGTGCTGCAGTTCATGGGGTCACAAAGAATCAGACATGTGAGCAACTGAACTGAACATGTCCCCTAATGTTTTTAGTGGCATTATTCACAGTACCAAGATGTGAAACAACCTGATGTCCATCAACAAATGAATGGATAAAAATGTGATACATATGTACAATGGAATATCGTTGTTGTTCAGTCACTAAGTCTGACTCTTTGTGATCCCACTGACCGCAGTCTGCAGGCTCCTCTGTCCATTGGGTTCTCCAGGCAAGAATACCAGAGTAGGCTGACATTTCTTTCTCTACAATGGAATATTACTCAGCTATTAAGAAAGAAGGAACAATGCCATTTGCAGTAACATGGATGCAACTAGAGAGGCTGCAGTCCATGGGGTCGCTAAGAGACTGAGTGACTTCCTTTTACTTTTCACATCCATGCTTTGGAGAAGGAAATAGCAACCCACTCCAGTATTCTTCCTGGAGAATCCCAGGGACAGAGGAGCCTGGTGGGCTGCCGTCTATGGGGTTGCACAGAGTCGGACACACTGAAGCGACGCAGCAGCAGCAGCAGCAGCGAAATACATCAGAAACAGAAAGGCAAGTATCATATGATATCATATATACATGGAATCTAAAAAACAACAAAATGAATTTATCTATGAAACAGAAACAGAATCATGGACAAGTCAGAGAACAGACTGCTGGCTGCCAAGGAGGAGGTGGTTCAGGAAGGATCAAGTAGGAGGTTGGGGTTGGCAGATATAAGCTTGTATATATAGGATGAACAAACAAGTTCCTACTATATAGCACTGGAGAAGAAAATGGCAACCCACTCCAGTATTCTTGCCTGGGAAATCCCATGGACAGAGAAGTCTACCAGGCTACAGTTCATGGGGTCACAAAAGAGTCAGACGCGACTTGGTGACCAAACCACCATAAAGCACAGAGACCTATATTCAGTGTTCTATGAAAAACCAGAATGGAAAAGCAGAAATCAAAACAGTAAAAGTCAACTATATGTCAATAAAAATACTGATTAACAAATAGAAACTAAAGACATTATAACGAAATACTGAGAATTAGGAGAAATCATATGAAAGATGACTTTAATTTAACTAAATCTTTATATCTTAAGTACATAACAAGGATTGATTCTACATAGTACCAAGATCTTTAACTAAATCTGCGAGTAGAGTCAACCCAGCAGAAAAGTTATGTGTCACTGCCAAGCTATACGTGGCCCTCTGAGACACTCCTTTGACCAGAGTGCTCCTGAAGTAATTCTGATCCACAGGCACTTTCAACCTAATGAATTATCCTGCATGTTTTAACAAAAGCTACTTCCTGGCCAATTTCTACCTTCCACTCCTTGTTGTCCTTCCTTTCTTCAGTTTTTCTGAGTAAAAAAGAGAAGTACTTCTTTATCTTTTTTCCCCTCCTTCTCATCCACCTTAGCATCACACCTTAAGAATTGCTCTCATAGTACTGAAGTGTTGGCACCTAACTAGAAGGAGCCTTACAGGTAAGCCATCTATAAATGTGCATGTGTTAAGTGCCCCAGATTCAAAACAAAATTTGATTCTTGAAGTCCTTAGTAAAAGAACAACAGCCAGATGCAACGCATGAGCTTCTAAAGTTAATATGCAAGAGAGCAAAATCAATGAAAATAAGCACATCTAAAGAACAGTGTGGGGAAGAGATAGTTAGGGTTTTTGTATCGACATGTACACGCTGCAATATTTAAAGTGGATAACCACAAGGTCCCCCGATGAAAGTGAAAGTGGAGAGTGAAAAAGTTGGCTTAAAGCTCAACATTCAGAAAACGAAGATCATGGCATCTGGTCCCATCACTTCGTGGGAAATAGATGGGGAAATAGCGGAAACAGTGTCAGACTTTATTTTTTTGGGCTCCAAAATCACCGCAGATGGTGAACTGCAGCCATGAAATTAAAAGACGCTTACTCCTTGGAAGAAAAGTTATGACCAACTTAGCATATTGAAAAGCAGAGACATTACTTTGCCAACAAAGGTCTAGTCAAGGCTATGGTTTTTCCAGTGGTCATGTATGGATGTGAGAGTTGGACTGTGAAGAAAGCTGAGCACCGAAGAATTGATGCTTTTGAACTGTGGTGTTGGAGAAGACTCTTGAGAGTCCCTTGGACTGCAAGGAGATCCAACCAGCCCATTCTGAAGGAGATCAGCCCTGGGATTTCTTTGGAAGGAATGATGCTAAAGCTGAAACTCCAGTAGTTTGGCCACTTCATGGGAAGAGTTGACTCACTGGAAAAGACTCTGATGCTGGGAGGGATTGGGGGCAGGAGGAGAAGGGGACAACAGAGGATGAGATGGCTGGATGGCATCACGGACTCGATGGATGCGAGTCTGAGTGAACTCTGGGAGTTGGTGATGGACAGGTAGGCCTGGCGTGCTGCGATTCATGGGGTCGCAAAGTGTCGGACACGACTGAGCGACTGAACTGACTGTACAGCACAAGGAACTCTGCTCAATGTTACTGGCAGCCTGGATGTGAGGGGAAAATGGATACATGTATATATGTATGTATGGCTGAGTCCCTTTGTTATCTACCTGAAACTATTACAACATTGTTATTGGCTATTCTACAATATAAAATAAAAAGTTAAAAAAAAAAAAGGTTACAAAAGGAAGAAAGGAAGAGGTGACCATCTTCCCACATTAAATCTCAGTTCAGGGAACTCAGAGAACTTTGGCTTCAATTCAAGGAACTTTTGCCCTTAGCATCCCCCGGATCTTCTTCTCTAGCTCAAGTAAAGCTGAAATCTCTATCCTAACTCTCCTCTGACTAATTCAGGTGACTAAGGAAGAATGAAAGCACCATCACAAAGCCACGGAGGAGACATGGACCAAGGCGCCTAGCTGTAGCTCACTCACACCTCTGGGTCAACAATGTGCCTTACACACACTTCTTTATAGTGCTGTGTACTACAATCATGTATATACAGGTTTCTTTCCCCTATAACAACAGAGGCCCCTTAAGGGCTCTGTTTCTTATCTACTTTAATATCCCCTGCAGCCGCAATAGTACACAGTAGGTGCTTTATATGTATTTGACAAGTGAATGAATAAGTGAATGATAAAATGGCATTCAGTTTTCTATGAAGCTGGGGAACTCCTCTCCTAGCCTATAATATTTGGGGGCCCCTAAAATTTGAAAGGTTCAGAAACTTGCAAAGATTTATTTCACTGATAAGTCAGTTATACATGTAATGTTGGAGAAACGCATAGCTGAAATGCATATGCTGATCAGAGGCTAAACA
The DNA here is from genome assembly GCF_042477335.2 of Ovis canadensis. NCBI lineage: Eukaryota > Metazoa > Chordata > Mammalia > Artiodactyla > Bovidae > Ovis > Ovis canadensis. The sequence continues at coordinate 91,182,248 of NC_091252.1, forward strand.
TTTTAAGTTATGGGAATCATCTAGTTTGATCTGTTTAGCCACAGTAGTTTAGCAAAAATAATTGTGTACCTCTGATATTAATGTACTTATGGATTATTTTAAGTTTCCATGATTTGCTAAAACTTAATCTGATGAGTTCCAGACAAACTTAGAAAATATAATGACTTAGACATAGTACATAAAAAGGGAGATCTCTCTCTATAGGACAGGCTTTTACCATATAAAAATTTTATTTAATGACAGCATTTACCAATGAAGAACATTAAATTTTCTTCTGTAATTATGTTTCACATAATTAAAACAAAACAAATAAGCATACCAAAAACAAAGAGGGAGAATTAAAAGCTTGTTTCACAATGTCAATATATAGAAAGTAATGAAGTAATTAGTAATTAAGGCTAAAATAAAACAATGTAAATTTGGCTCTGTGGCATTAATTTACATGCTCTGATAACTTTAACCATGTTTGAAATATTATCTTCCACCTTTACACACACAGCTACATATCAGGAAACTGGTAAAAATACACATTTACCTTCCTTTCCCAAGTTTAAAGTGCTAGTTTTTTGGGTTCCCCTTCTGGCTTATGTGTCAGTCAATGACACACCAAGTCCTCCTGTTCTTTAAGAGGTCTACTTTTTCCAGGCCAGCTCTGCAGCTCGAGCTTTCCCCTTCCCGCTCCCCACTGCAGAAGCAATGATGCTGCTGTTCACAGCTTTATGTGAAGGCCCTGAGCAATTATGGAGGCCAAAAAATAAAAAAGTGGTACAAACAGAAATGACAGCATAATTATGGACAGCAGCCATTTCAACACCTAATGATAATCAGCAATGACACAGAAAGACCTCGTAACCAACCCCTAACAGAAGAAAATGTCTGCATTATCATAACGGTATTCGGGGAATGACCAAAGGGCGGAACAGATCGCCATTACAGCCCTTCCGGAACAACACTGTGCCTGTTACCCCTCAGAGCTCTGGGAGTGTTGCCTCGTACTGACCGCAGAGGCACCGCTGACAACCTATGCAGGCGCTAAGGCAGCCAGGTGAGTCGTTTACAGACACTCCAATTGTTCTACCATTTTCAATCCTGTGTTTTTCCAAAATGAGTCATAAGCAAGCTTTGAGTAAAAAGCATTCATTAAAAAAGGCTGCAAAAGAAGAAAACCAAACTGTGATAAAGGAAGCATACAAAGTATGTAGATTGTGAGAGCTTTACATTGTACCAATCCCAGAGATGTTAGATCCTGAAGCCAACATACTGAACTGTATCATTTTCACTCAGTGTTGGAAGTAATTACAGCCGGTTTCCAAGAGAGAACATGTGCTTTTCTGGTATTAAGTTCTATAAAGGGTACAAGGAAGAAATAGAGAATGTCTTTGATAAAACTAAGAAAACAAGTACAGAAGTGTTCTTCACAGTCACCTAAAAATCTCTCTCCTCTTACAAGTACTTAGTGAATGCTATCCCACATGTGTGTGTCACGGGGTTGGGGGGGGGCGTGGTGGGTGGTGGTGGTGGAGGGGAAGCTATGGTCTTAACTAGGTAGTTTGCTGGTGATCTAATTTGATGAGGAAGGAATGTGCAATTTCTAGAACCTATGCCCATTTATAAATCCCTTCAGTGCAAAAAACTAACAGCCATTTTATATGTTTTACGCCACCTTCTCATGGTGACTTCCCTGGCGGCTCGGATGGTAAAGCGTCTGCCTACAATGCAGGAGACCCAGGTTCGATCCCTGGGTCGGGTTGATCTCTCCAGGCAATACTCTTGCCTGGAAAATCCCATGGATGGAGGAGTGTGGTAGGCTACCGTCCATGGGCTTGCAAAGAGTCCGACATGACTGAGCGACTTCACTTTCACTTTTTCCTGGTGAGGGGCTCATGACAGCCAACACTGTACAGTGGGCTAAGCAGTAATTACACAGCCCAGTAATATTACCTTCTTTCTAACCTGCCACATACTGACTTTCATACATGGGATTCTCGAGGCAAGAATACTGAAGTGATTTGCCACTCCCTTTACCAGTGGGCCACGTTTTTTAAGAATTCTCCACCATGACCCGTCTGTTTTAGGAGGCCCTGTATGGCATGGCTTATAGCTTCATTGAGTTACACAAGGCTATGATCCATGTGACCATTTTGGTTAGCTTTCTGTGACTGTGGTTTTCATTCTGGAGGTTGTGGGATTGTACTTCTTGCTTCTTCTGTCTGCCCTCTGATGGATGAGGATAGAAGGCTTGTACAAGCTTCCTGAGGGACTGGCTGTGAGGAAAACTGGGTCTTGCTCTGGCAGGCAGGGCCATGCTCGCTGAATCTTTAATTTTCTGCTGATGGGTGGGGCTGTGCACCCTGCCTTTGGAGGCAGTCGAGTTCTAGAGCCTACAAGCTCTATGGTAGGGCTAAAGGTGACCTCCAGAAGGACTTACGCCAATGCGTACCTCCCAGGACGGCTTCTGCCAGTGCTCCTGCTGACCCGGGCCTCCACAGGAGACCCTCACTCACTCACAGGCAGGTCCAGCTCAGTCTCTCACGGGGTCAACTGCTCCTTTCTCCTGGAACCCAGTGTGCACAAGGTTTTGGATGCACCCTCCAAGAGTCTGTTTTCCCTAGTCCTGTGGAAGTTCTATAATCAAATCCCATAGACCTGCAAAGTCAGATTCCCTGGGGAGGCCCATTCCCTCTGCCAGATTCCCAGGTTGGGAAGCCTGATGTGGGGCCTAGAACATTTGCAACAGTCTAAGAACTTCTTTGGTATTATTGTTCTCCAGTTTGTGGGTTGGAGGTTCATAAAAATGTAAGGAGGTTATAACAAAAACCACCCCCCAAAAAAAGAAATGCAAGACAAAAGTGGTTATATGAGATAGCTTTACAAATAGCTGAGAAGAGAAAGGCAAAGGAGAAAGAGAAAGGTATATTCAACTGAATGCAGAGTTCCAGAGAATAACAAGGAGAGATAAGAAAGCCTTCCTCAGCAATCAATGCAAAGAAATAGAGAAAACAACAGAATGGGAAAGACTAGAGATCTCTTCAAGAGAATTGGAGATACCAAGGAATGTTTCACGAAAAGATGGGCACAATGAAGGACAGAAACAGTACGGATCTAACAAAAGCAGAAGATATTAAAGACAAGGAGGCAAGAATACACAGGAGAACTATACAATAAAGGTCTTAATGACCCAGATAACGATGATGGTGTGATCACTTACCTAGAGTCAGACATCCTGGAGTGTGAAGTTAAGTAACCCTTAGGAAGCATTACTACAAACAAAGCTAGTGAAGTGACAGAATTCCAATTGAGCTATTTTAAATCCTAAAAGATGATGCTGTTTAAGTGCTGCACTCAATATGCCAGCAAGTTTGGAAAACTGAGAGGTGGTGCTGGAGAAGGAAACAGCAACCCACTCCAGTCTTACTGCCTGGAAAATCCCATGGAGAGCCGAGCCTGGTGGGCTACAGTCCACCACGGGGATGCAAAGAGTTGCACATGACTAAGAGACTGATCACAGCAGGGGTCACAGGACTGGAAAAGGCCGGCTTTCATTCCAATCCCAATAAGGCAATGCCGAAGAGTGCTCAAACTACCACACAACCACACTCATTTCACATGGCAGCAAGGTCATCCTCAAAATCCTTCAAGCCAGACTTCAACAGTACATGAACCGAGACCTTCCAGATGTACAAGCTTGATTTAGAAAAGGCAGAGGTGCCAGAGATCAAATTGCCAACATCCACTGGATCACAGAGAAAGCAAGGGAATTCCAAAAAAATATCTACTTCTGCTTCACTGACTACACTAAAGCCTTTGACTGTGTGGATCACAAACTGTGGAAAGTTCTTAAAGAGATGGGAATACCAGACCACCTTACCTGCCTCCTGAGAAATCTGTATGCAGGTCAAGAAGCAACAGTTAGAACTGGACAGGGAATAATGGATTGATTCAAAATTAGGAAAGACGTACATCAAAGCTGTCTATTGTCACCCTGCTTATTTACCTTTTATGCAAAGTATATCATGTGAAATGTCAGGTGGATGAATCACAGGCTGGAATTAAGATTGCCTGGAAAGATACGAATAACCTCAGATATGCAAAACCACCCTTACACCAGAAAGCAAAGAGGAACTAAAGAGCCTCTTGATGAAAGTGTAAGAGAAGAATGAAAAAGCTGGCTTAAAACTCAACATTCAAAAAACAAAGATCATGGCATCCAGTCCCATCATTTCATGGCGAACAGATGGGGGAAAAAGAGGAAATGGGCAGATTTTATTTCTTGGGCTCCAAAATGACTGCAGCCGTGAAATTAAAAGATGCTTATTCCTTGGAAGAAAAGCTATGACAAACCTAGAAAGCATATTAAAAAGCAGAGACAACATTTTGCTACAAAGGTCCATATAGTCAAAGCTATGTTATCTTCCAGTTGTCACGTACATATGAGAGAGTTGGACCATAAAGAAGACTGAGCACAGAACTGAATTTTTTTCTAACTACAGTGCTGGAGAAGACTCTTGAGAGTCCTCTGGACAGCAAGGATATCAAACCAGTCAATCCTAAAGGAAATCAAGCCTGAATATTCACTGAAAGACTGATACTGAAGCTCCAATACTTTGGTCATCTGATGCGAAGAGGTGACACTGGAAAAGACCCTGATGCTAGGAAAGATTGGGGGCAGGAGGAGAAGGGGACGACAGAGGATGAGACGGTTGGATGCCATCACCGAGTCATAGACATGAGCTTGGGCAAACTCTGGGAGATAGTGAAGGACAAGGAAGCCTGGAGTGCTGCAGTTCATGGGGTCACAAAGAGTTAGACAACTGAGTGACTAAACAACAAACTATAAGAACAGGTACAGCAGAAACCCACTCAGACTCATCAAGGGATTAGATATTTGATTTAATAAATTTTCTATTTAACCCGGGGTTTTCCTTGGTGGTTCACATGTAAGGAATCTGCCTGCAGTGCAGGAGACCCAGGTTCAATCCCTGTGGGAAGATCCCTTGGAGTAGGTAATGGCAACCCACCCCAGAATTCCTAACTGGAGAACTCCATGAACAGAGGAGCCTGGTGGGCTACAGTCCACTGGTCACTTAGAGTCAGACACGACTGAGCAACTAAGACTTTTTCTATTCAACCAATGTAACTCCTTTAATTGTCAACATTTCTTAAAAATAAACTTACAGGTATAAATTTTTCTAAACTATATTGCACAATTCTCTTCCTAAACTAAGAACAATGAACCCAATTTCAGTCTTTTCTTGATGACTTGGATCACTGTTGACTGTAGAGCAATGGCCTCAATAGCTATAGATCCTTCCCTACTGTGCTTTTGCTTCTTGTAGCTCTTCTGCCACAGTAATAACTGTTACTTCTTGCTGTAGTCAGTGGGTCTGCTTCCAGCATTCTCTGTACTTACTTGCAGTGGACTAGGAGATCACTTTGTCTGTGAATCAGCTTTTGCTAACTGGTTGAGTGTTGTCCATGTTATGATTAACTGTGGTCATAACTGCATCAAGTAAGTTATATGTGTTAAGTATGTAGTCATCACAACAAGAAGTCCTATTTAAAATCTGCTAGAAAGAATTTCAAACATTTACTATCTCGGATTAAAAACAGGTCCTGTTGTTCGGATGACTAGATTACTTTATATCTCCCTTTGCAAGAGGATGGGGAAGGGGAAGAATTATAAGAGCAACCGTTTATTGACTACAGGCAACAGACCAATCTCTTTACATAAATTTCTATCCTTGTAATAACCACAAAAGAAAACTAACATTCCCATGCTGCAGATGAGAAATCGGAAGCTAAAAAAGGTTCAAAGGCAAGCCCAGGGTCACAAAGCTAGTAAGTGCCATACATGATATCTGAAAACCAATCTATTTGATTCTCAGTCCCACAAAGTCTACATTGCCTATCAAGTAGAAATACTCACTGTTTACCTAATAGAATTCCAGAGGCAATACTAACAATACTCAATGCCTTACTATCTCCAAAATTTCATGAAATAAATACCTAAATGGTTAAGAATCCTAGAGCTTCTTACTCTGGTCAAGATGTAATAAAGGAGACAGACCAGTTACACTCTTTCACTTTAAACATGAAATAGCCAAAAAAGCTGAGGCAGTACTCAGATGTTGGACAACAGGCAGTGCAGGAAAACTTGCAGATCCAGGAAGCTCTCACTGGCCCATCAGCAAGAAACATGAAGAAAAGAACACCAAGGCACATCATGATGAAAAGACTCAAAGCCAATGATATAGAAAAAATCGTCAGGTATAAAAAGGGACACATTCAAGTCAGTTCTAATGAGGTGGATGAACCTAGAGCCTATTATACAGAGTGAAGTAAGTCAGAAAGAGAAAAACAAGTATCAGATACTAATGCACATATATGGAATCTAGAAAGACAGTACTGATGAACCTGTTTGCAGGCGGCAAAGGAGACACAGACACAGAGAACACACTTACAGACACAGACGTGGGAAGGAAGGAGAGGGTGAGACGTATGGGGAGAGTAACATGGAAACACGCATCACCGTATGTAAAATACACAGCCAACGGGAATTTGCCGTATGACTGAGGGAGCTCAGACTGGGGCTCTATAACAACCTAGGGAGGTAGGATGGGGAGGGAGGTGCAAGAGGTAGGGGACACATGTATACCTATGGCTGATTCATGCTGATGTTTGACAGAAACCAACATAATAGCAATTATCCTTCAATTACAAATAAAATTATAAAAAAAGAAAAAAAATCATAAAAACAGCCCAAGGAAAAAAACAGAAGCAAAGAATGACAGATTTGTCAGAAACAACAGAAGTAATAAGATAGTAGAGCAACATCTTAAGAGCACTGGAGAAAAACCCCAAAACCTGACAGCATGCTTTTAAACACATTTAAACCATAACAATCCTATGAGCAAACTGAGGCAGAGTGAGAGTTACCTGCCCAGTCATATAAATAGTAAATGGTAGAGCCAGACATCAAACACAGGTCATTTGACGCTAAGACTCTGTTCTTTATTACAAAAATCACACTACAATGCTTTCACGTATTAAACACATTTTCTTACATTAGTGAATAGTGAAGTTGTTCAGTCATGTCCGACTCTTTGCAGCCCCATGGACTGTAGCCTGCCAGGCTCCTCTGACCATAGGATTTTCCAGGCAAGGATACTGGAGCGGGTTGCCATTTCCTTCTCCAGGGGGTCTTCCCGACCCAGGGATCGAACCCAGGTCTCCCGCACTGCAGGCAGTCTCTTTACCATCTGAGCCACCAGGGAAGCCTTTCTTACATTACAACATGCTAATAGTGAAAAACCTGTATGTTATCACTATGTTCTTTCCCTAGGCTGCCTCGTGATAATATTTTAAGAACTTGAATTAAGCTACAAATGACATACTTCCAGGTAGCAGACATTTTATAAATTATTACAATTTCTTTAAAAAGTAATTTTATTAGCTTAGATATCACTAAAATGGAATCCTTAAAATAGACCACTCTTTCTGCCTTTACTCAGTTTTATGATTAATTTAGCACCCCTAAAAGAACATGGTTTTACGTATCGAAACATTCTTTACAAGAAAAAGAAGTCTATTTGATATTTTAGTACCCAACATTTCTTTTTAAGGCAAATTCCTTTCCTGCATATGTGACACTAAAAATTAATTTTACTTCTACAGAAACAGAAGTCAAATATACACTTCCTGCACAGCAAGTTACCTTGAAATCAACCTTCATATTTAGGGAAAAAAAGCACAGAACTTTGATAATTAAGGATACCCAATTATTTGGTTTCACCATTAAGCAACACATTTATTTAATGAGCTAATTAGATATCTACAAAGAGTCAACCTTTCTATCTCCATGTGAAACATTACCAAACACCTGGTATGCGCCAGGCACTCTCAGATGCTGTAGAGATACAGCAGGGAACAAAACAGAAACATCTGCCTTCATGGCACTTACACTGCAGAGGGGTGAAGAAGGGTTAAGCCGCTCAGTGGTGTCTGACTCTTTGCAAGTCTGTGGACTGTAGCCAAACCAGGCTTCTCTGTCCATGGGGTCTTCCAGGCAAGAATTCTGGAGAGGGGAGCCATTCCCTTCTCCAGAGGATCTTTCCTACTCAGGGATCGAACCCTGGTCTCCTGCATTGTCAGGAGGATTCTTTACTGTCTGAGCCACCAGGGAAGACCTCAAAGATGTGAGACTGACAACAAATAAGAACATACAGTGTGTCAGATGATAATAAATCTCATGAGACAAATAAAACAAGGCAGAAGTCAGGCGTGCAGGGATATGGGAGGGGCAGTGAAAAGAGTGTGGCTGTCTGTTGGTATGTCTTTAAAACATCTTTCGTTGAGATCAGAGAGGAGGATATGTTAATTAAGCTGGTGATACGAAATATGATTCACCTGCCTGCCTAATAAGAAAGAATTACACGTAATAGAGGGTGAGATTCAGGGTTAAGACATCCCTTTAAGGGGAAAAGAAGTCAGAAGAGTCTTCTCTATGCCAGCAGACACCCTAGATGTAATGTTATTCAGTTTCTTTTTATCATCTTATGCTCCCACCAAAAATAACACTGTTACAACTTCCACCTCCAACTGATACACCATTCTGGAAAGAAACTGGTTCAGAGCAAAAATCACTATTAAATTCCATATTTAATCAAGGAATATTGCACCATATAATAATCCCCAAATAAAGTTATAAATCTGAAACCAATTCTATCAAGGCTGGCAAAATTAGGTTGACCTAAATATATAATTTTTTAAAGCATAAAGGCTGGATATAGCAAAATAATGAGAAGAAAACTCCCTGGGTTTCTAAAAATATCCAGAGGCATAAACACAAGCTCTAGATTTTCTCAAATTTTCTCAAACTGTTCTGGCAGAAATTAAACATTTATCCATTAATACACATACAAGTTTTAGAATGTACTAATTTTAAACTGATTTGTCCTCCTATATGAAAATAACAATGTAGCTAATTTTATTATTCTGTTGGACTCACTTAATAAATTGCTACTCTTATGAACCAAAGGCTAAGGGCTCTTTTAAAGTTTCAGAATTACAGAGGAATCAAACAAAGGCCCTTAAGCCATTAGGTGTAAGTGCCCCCCATGAAGAATCCCTTTATAAGATCCCTTATATAATCTGTTCCACTGTATTATACTATTTTAAAAATTTAAGTTTCTCCTCATTTTTAAATCCACCTGCCTCCCTCAATTCTTACCTGTTTTAGTTCTCTTCTAGAGAAGACCAAAACAAACTGATCCTCCCCACAGCTTTGGAGAGGCAGCTATGAATCCCCTCACTCAAGGCTTCTCTTCCACTGAAATACAACCAGTTTCTTCAAACACTTCTCATAGGACATCACCTACTGTTTTAAAGATATATTTACCATTTCATTCCAGCTTCCCAGGTGGCTCAGTGGGAAACAAATTGCCTGTCAATGTAGGAGACTCAGGTTTGATCCCTGGGTCAGGAAGATTTCCTGGAGAAGGAAATGGCAACCCACTCCAGTATTCTTGCCTGGGAAATCCCATGGACAGAGCAGCCTAGTCGGTTATAGTCCATGGGGTTGCAAAAAAGTTGGACATGACTTAGTGACTAAAGAACAACAATGATCATTTTATTCAAACCTCATTTTAAACCTGTGGCACAACTTAATTTCTTCACTTAAAAAATCCTTATACAAATGCCTAAGCTTAACAATTACTTTCTGTCAATGAGGCGTGTATCTTCTCTATCTTGTGCTTGTAGCAATGATTTTCTGAATTTAAAGGAGGTTCTCAGAAGCCATGCCAGCAACTGAGACATTGTTAGCATTTCTTAGTTTTACTTAGTTTTGAAGGAATGGGGTACCATGGCATGCACAGCTATTAGTGGCCAAAAAAGTCACACAATTAGCTTGCTTAGCATCAATGCATAAAGCTGGTTTATTAAAGCTGCAGCCAACAATTCATGTGAGGATGGTGGTTAGAAATGCAGATTCCTAGACCACTCCTGGACCACTGTAATCAGAATCTCCGGAATGAAGTCTGGTGAATTGCAGTTTGAGGAGCAAACTGTAGAAGTCTTATTTACCCTGAGGTTTAAGAATTGTGGCCTGAAGATTTAAACTGGGTTTTTACCTCCTAAGTAAGATACTTTCAGCAACTCACCTGTAATCCAGGAATAAATCGACTATCCTTTTCAACCACCAGAAGTTCAGCAACACCGGCATTGAGAATGGATCTTGTGATTCCCCCAGGCCCAGGGCCCACTTCATATACATAAGCATTTGTCAGATTGCCAGCTTTCCTTACAATTTTATCTAGAGAAAAGAAAGTCTGAATCGATTACCTTGGCAAATGTCAACATATGGAATTCAAAATGAAAAATAATCTACACAAATTCTTATCAGCATTACTCAACCAACTAATCTTTTATACGTAGTATTTATCAGATTATTTAACTCAGCCTAAACCAACAGTCTACCATGTAACTGTTGAATTCTACCAGACCCTTAATAAAAATAGGATTACCATGACAAATTTCCTTAACTTAAATAAACATGACAAGGGTTCAATCTCTGGGTTGGGAAGATCCCCTGGAGAAGGCAAGGGCAACCCATGCCAGTATTCTTGCCTGGAGAATCCCATGGACAGTGGAGCCTGGTGGGCTACAGTCCACGGGATTGCAGAGAGTCGGACACGACTGAGCGCACACGCACAAAAGCATGCGCACACAGGGTATTTTCCACCTGTTTCTCTGCCACACCAATCAATATAAGAAGTGATGGAAAAACACAAACCACTTCCCTACAGTTGTTGAATATCAATTATGTGAATAAGCAAGGCGAGCTTCACATTCAGAATTTCCAATGCTGCGAGTTAGAAATTCAGAAGCAGAAAGTGCTGGCAGTATTCACTTTTATCTGCAGACATCTAGCTGGTGGTTAACGTGGCAATGGTACCAAGTTCCTAGCTAATAGGACCTGCAGAAATTGAGATTCTTGGTTATTTTTAGGAAAAAGTTAAATTTAGCAGTGAAGGTTTTTTGAGCTTTGCAAACATGTAAGTTGATATGAGAAAATTAACTTTTTAATCAAAGTTAGCAGACCTTAAGAAAGCACGGAAAAGCACATTACTGAGGATTTATTGCAATCAACCTTCTGGAAAACAAAACAGACTAATCTTATTGCCTGAGATATTAAAATCCAAGCAACTGGGCCTCTTGGGATGGTGGAAATTTAGCCACTGAAAACATACTAGCACTTTACACTATTCACTGATAGTGTACACCCTCATTTTTGCTTGTTACTGATAACCTACCTTTGTAGGCTTAGAGGCAAAAGCAATCTCTCAATTATCCAAGAATAGTTTTCTCTTCAATGGGTGCCAGGAGAAAACGAGCATACACTGACCATGTTACAGGTGTTTAACACGCTTTCTCACAGCAAATCCTTACATTAACCAAGAACTGTGCTGTGTGCGCTGCGCTAAGTCACTTCAGTAGCACCTGATTCTGTGATCCCATGGACTGCAGGCCACCAGGCTCCTCTGATCATGGACTTTTCCAGGCAAGAATACTGGAGTGCATTGCCATTCCCTTCTCCAGGGGATCTTCCCGACCCAGGGATTGAACCCATGTCTCTTATAAAGTCTCCTGATTTGGCAGGCAGGTGCTTTACCAGTAACACCAACTGTGAAGCCCTAACTTAAGAATTACTAGCCCATTTTAACTTCTCTGAACTTTCCAGTTTCTTCATCTATTATTTTGAGTGAGGTTACCTGGAAAACAAATGGACACCAGCTCAGGTATAAGTCCTAAAAGCCAATCCTTTCTCTACTAAAGAGCCTCTCAGAGGGAACAGAGAGGCTGCCTTAAGCACGGGTATTACAGAGTGATTTTAATAGTCTCTCTTTTTTAAATGGAAAGCTACGACAGTATTTAGGACAGTCTTTTCATCTTAAACTTTTCAGAAACATTCAAACACAAATGGATATCAAAGAGCACCGTCAATTCACTATGTCTGGGGTTCCACCTTGCTCTGTTCACACCTGAGCTTCTCACTTCACACAAGTTCCTTATTTGTCTTCATTTTGGTTCCTGTAGAAGAGGGAACAATAGTATCTAGATTCTGGAATTGATTCCTGAAGGTGACTAAAGATTCACATGAGAAACGACATGTGAAGGATTTTTTTTCAATATAAAGATCTCTATTTTCAGTCCTGGGAACGGTGCTTTATATCTAGAATGCAGCTAATGACTACCCGAAATGGCTGGCTCTAGTTACTGTTCAGTCAGTCTGACTCTTTGCCACCCCATGGACTGCAGCAGGCCAGGCTTCCCTATCCATCACCAACTCCCAGAGCCCATTCAAACTCCATTGAGTCGGTGATGCCATCCAACCATCTCACGACTAAAGAATTTTTGAGGTGGATGACCTTTTAATGCTCACGTGGTAGAGCTCTCATCCAATTAAATAAGAAAACTGAAAACAGGTTAAGTTTTTTTTACCGTGTTACCCATCGCTATTGGCCTGCCCACACTGCTACTTTACCTTCACGAAATAAAACCACCCATCCCTGCTGTTGGACTGTACTTCACAACTTTCAAAATGTGATTTACCGACTTAGTTTCTTAAGAGGGGCCAAATAGAATGAAATATCAAAACCTCAGAAATTTTACGTACTCCAACTGTGAACTGCCATATTTCTAATAATCTTTTTCTTGCAGTAAAATCTTTCAGAAAGACCAGCACGAAGAAACGGTGGTAGAGGTTAAACGACTATATACATTTGCAAAATTTATCCAACTGTGCGCTTCAAACAGGTTAATTTTATTGTGTCTAAATTTTACTTCATAAAACGTGACTTAGGGAGTGGGAAAGCAAACTGACTAAAATGTAAGCTCCTTGGGGACAGACTTGGCCTTGTTCATTCACTCTCATATCCCACTTCAGCTCTAGCACAAAGGGGCTGGTTTCATGAGTGTTTATAGAATGACTATCTGCACCGTCTTGGGTGAGATTCAACAAGTAAACGTTTAAATATCGAACGCCATGAAATGGATACTCTTCCGACCTGTTACCGGTAAAGTCCCTGCAAGTTTAACTGCATAAAAAGCCAAACCAGTCAGCACGTGCATGTATTCCTTACTGGTAACACAACAAGATTCTAATTCCACAAGCGCCTTTCAGGAGACGCGAAGCCTTCCAAAGCTAGTGTTTGCTCGGCGTCCACACAGCCTGCCTTCCAAAGCCCACGGCAGATGCCCCTGAACAAACGAGACACTCTACACACCCCCTGGGCGGTGGGGCTCCAGAGTTCTCTCAGGACAAAGCGGCAGAAGGATCTGACCTACGGCCACCGCACACCTCTGTGTCTGAACCGCGTCGCCTGCCCGCAGGGTCACCGCGAAACGCCCCCGACCCCACTCCCCCAGGGACGCGAGGGAGACGCCGGGGAAACACTGATAAGCCACCTGTCAGCCTCAAGTCCAGAAGAAAATTCTGGGATAGCTGCTTCACGGCTTGCAGTCTAAACAACTTAATGATTTCTCGAATCGTGGGCAACGGCGGGAGACGGAAAGTGCCGAGAGTCCTGGAGGAAGCCATGAACCCCGGCCCAGCAGTACAGGTCTCACGCCGGACTTTCCTCCAAGGCTCCTCAAGTGAAGCAGGGGGAGGAGCCTGGGAGAACTATGGCCCACCTCCGAGCTTACCTGATTGGTTAGACGTTCCCCGCCGGAAGCGAAGGACGCGAACAGGAAATCCAGGCGCACACAAAGCGCATGCTCCCCGTCCTGTTAAGTGCGGTGCAGGCTGGGTACCCGCTCCGTGTTTGCACGTGAGGTGGGCCGTGGCCGGAGCGATAGCGGGGCGGGGAGAGGCGGGGCCAGGGCCGGAGCGAGGAGGGACGGACGCAAGGATTGGTGAATGAAGTTCACCTGGTGGAGGATTTTTTTTTTTGCGTTTGACTCCAAAGTGAAAGTCGCTTAGTCGTATCCGACTCTTTGCGACCCCAGGGACTATACAGTCCATGGAATTCTCCAGGCCAGAATACTGGAGTGGGTAGCTGTTCCCTTCTCCAGGGAATCTTCCCAACCCCGGGATCGAACCCAGATCTTCCGCATGGCCGGGGGTGGGGGGGGGGGGGGGATTCCTAACCAGCTGAGCCACAGGGAAGCCCCACCTGGCGGATGGGCGGTCCTAAAAGCGCCTCCGTGGAGCGTTGCGGGATAGCAGGTTGATAACGGCAAAACTGTTGATTGCTAACAATTCTCTTATGGTGGATGTTTTTAGAACCTTAGCACAGCAGGTGTGGCATGGCAGGTTTCTAATTTCTCTTAGCCTTATTGTTATTTTTAAAAAATATGTTAAGTGAACGTAATATTTGCTTTAAAATTGTGGCACTGAGAGAGGTCGTCTGGTGTGTAAATCCAGAACGTAGTTCAAGTGCATGATATTTGGTAAAGCCGCTATCAAAGATGGTCGTTACTGCTATAATTACTTACAGGTGAATGCGGCCCAGGGGGTTAAACGACATCAGCATATATGCTAGAGAGCCAGAATCGAACCCAACTTCTTTCCTTCAAAATGTAGTCAGTGAGAAAAGCCGCTTTGTTTAGCGCTTTAGGCTTTGGGAAGCGTTTTCATGTATATATCAAATACTTGGTTATACCACCTTTCTAAAGATTTTGTTTCCTCCACCCTAAACAGAAGCTAGTAATATTTATCCTATTTTTGAAAGTCTAGACTGCTGACATAGGTGTTCATTCACAGGTTATATGTATTATTTATTCCTCACAACAGTCCTATGTGGCAAGATTATCATCCTTAGTTTGTTGTTTTAGTCGCTGGGGCATGTCTGATTCTTCTGTGACCCCATGGACTGTAAGCCTCCAGGATCCTCTGTCCATGAGATTCCCCAGGCAAGAATACTGGAATGGGTTGACATTTCCTTCTCCAGAGGATCTTCCTGACCCAGGGATCCAACCTACCTCTCCTGTATTGGCAGGTGTATTCTTTGCCACTGAGCCAACCCATCCTTATCCTTACTGTGAAGAAATAGAGGGAGATGAGGTCATTTGACTTAGAAGACTTTAATCTGAGTTCTTTCTTTTCTGAGTTCCAATTTTGGCCACACCCCTCAAGTATTAGATTATTTTAAAGTTAATTAATGTATGTTCCTTTTAATTTTTAAAATGCTATTTAATATATAGATTCTGAATCTTGACTATAAACTTGTTTACCATTTTCATATGACTAACTAAAATACAATTTAGTAAATACATGTCTATAGCTATAAAACCAGAACAAATGATGTGTGATGTTAAATTACTGATCTTAATGCAGACTGGCAGAATTCTTTTATTTAAAGTTCAGCTTACCAAATATTATAGTGTGCCGTGTAATGATTGAATTTTCTCGTGAGTTTTCTGGATCCAAACTACCACCAAATCTTCATTCAGAGTTTTTGCCATTGTGGCTTGCCTTTCTCTTAGAGTAACATGGAAGGTATACTTTAAGTCAGCCTGTAGCTGTTTTCATTAGCTTAGAAACAAAGGTCAAATTACTTGACAGTAATGGCGGCATGTTTCATTGAACACACTAAATCCTTTGACTGTATGGATCACAACAAACTGGAAAATTCTTCAAGAGATGGGAATACCAGACACCTTACCTGTCTCTTGAGAAACTTGTATGCATGGCAAGAAGCAGCAGTGAACCAAACATGGAATGACAGACTGGTTCAAAATTGGGAAAGAAGTATGTCAAGGCTATATATTGTCACTCTGTTAATTTAACTGATGTGCAGAATACATCTTGAGAAATGCTGGGCTGAATGACTCACAATCTGGGATTAAGATTTCTGGGAGAAGCATCAACAACCTCAGATATGCAGATGACACTACTCTGATGGCAGAAAGGGAATAGGAACTAAAGAGCCTCTTGGATGAAGGTGAAAGAGAAAAGTGAAAAAGCTGGCTTAAAACTCAACATTAAAACAACTAAGATCATGGCATCTGGTCCCATCCCTCCGTGGCAAATAGATGGGGGAAAAGTGGAAGCAGTGACAGATTTTATTTTCTCAAGTTCCAAAATCACTAGACAGTAACTGCAGCCAGTACATTAAAAGATGTTTGCTCCCTGAAAGAACAGCTATGACAAAGCTGGACAGCATATTAAAAAGTAGAGACATCACTTTGCTGACAAAGGTCAGTATAGTCAAAGCTATGGTTTTTCCAGTAGTCATGTACAGTGTGAGAATTGTACCATAAAGAAGGCTGCACCATGAAGAATTAATGCTTTCGAATTTGGTGCTGGAGAAGACCCTTGAGAGTCCCTGTACAGCAAAGGGGGAATCAAACCAGTCACCCCTAAAGAAAACCCTGAATATTCACTGAAAGGACTGATGCTGAAGGTGAACCCTGAATATTCTCTGGAAGGACTGATGCTGAAACTGAAGCTCCATTACTTTGGTCACCTGATGTGAAGGCCAACTCATTGGAAGGGACCCTGATGCAGGGAAAATTGAGGGCAAGAGGAGAAGGGGGCAACAGAGGTTGAGATGGTTGGATGGCATGATTGACTCAATGGATATGAAGTTGAGCAAGCTCCAGGAAATAGTAAAGGACTGGGAAGCCTGGAGTGCTGCAGTTCATGGGGTTGCAAAGAGTTGGACACCACCTAGCAACTGGACAATGACAACAATGCTGTCATGAGTATATATATATATATATTTGTGCAGTTAGAAGGAGAGTATTCAGATGCTTCAGAATATGCTCACATGAACTTTTAAAAGATTAAAACCACATAAAAAAAACGCAAAAGCAAAAGCACAGTTACATGGAGAATTGGTGGGTTCTTAAGAACTTGTCTCACATCTAACTACAAGAATTATTGTCTTATGCCATGCTGTCTTCAGTAATCAGTATTTGAGAGTGGATGATCTTTTATTCTCAAAACAGTTACTTCAGTTAATTTTGATTTCAATTCTGTGCTGGAAGTTTACAAAGATATACAATATATACTGCTGCAGTGCTAGCGAGGGCACAGCTGAGTCCTGAACTCCAATCTTCTGACTGCAAGTCTCTCAAGGGAATGGCTACCCACTCCAGTATTCTTGCCTGGAGAATCCCATGGACAGCAGAGCCTACCAGGCTAAAGTCCATAGGGTTGTGACGAGTTGGACATGACTGAAGTGACTTAGCATGCACGCATACATGTGTTAGATAGTTGAACTGAATTTTTAAAATTCCACCTTAAAAGATTCTTCCAAGTTTTTAAAAGTTATTGAGATCTAATTTTTATCACCATAAATATCTGATCCTCGGTCTTTTAATTTTCAGAAAATTATGCATAACTCCCTGCAAAGCCTGTGAAATCAGCAGGGGGTGTTTTAGTAGTGTATTTCACATATTAATGCAAACAGTTTTATCCCTTAAAAGAGAAGTATGCAGTTTCATCAGTTTTGAAGCTTTGAAGTATCTGCTTCATCTAGATATAAATTTTAATATGCTAAAATATTATAATTAATACAGAAATTCCTAGCCCCACCTATCAGTGGAGATGAAGAACTGCAAGTGATTTGTACTAAACTAAAATGCAGAATTCTAAACCTCATAAATCCCAGGATGGTTATATAGGAAAGCTACTTATTATTTTAGTATTTATTTTAATGAAAATGCATAGGTGACTTTATTTGGTATAAGTAATTTAGTGTTTATTTATGGATGAAGTGCTAATTCTAAAAGGTTGTCATTTTACAGTTCCCTGAAAGAGACTTGAAAGCCACAAAGAGCAATATCTTCTCTGCCATGTGGGAATTTTCAGAGAAAATTAAATGTGGCTTGGAATTACCAAACTGAACTTTATAAAATGACTATTATGGTATATAAAGTGCCCTTTTCTGATAGTATTTTATAATTCCATGTAATATGACTCAATGCTCTAGAGAAATATTGAGACATATTTTGCTCTATTTATTTTTTATAGTGACTATTTGATGCCCACTGTTCACAAAAGAATCTAGTGACCTACCTAGAGGGAAGAAGGAAATACATGATAATTCTGAGCAGAGAGACCAAATGCTTATTCTTTGGGGATGGAAGCAAAACGACTCGTGGCAAGCAACACAGGCTAATTGCTTGAGGGAACCATGTACAAGTTACACAATTTAAATATATATATATATTTTATACTATATAATTTATATACATTATATTTGATTATATGATAATATATATGATATATAAATATGTATTTTACATTATTTTTATATATATTACACTCTCTCTATATATAATGTTTATCACCATTCCAGGCAGTGTCTGAGAGCCTGCTGACTCCCTAAAGATCTGTGAATTATTGTCAAGTATCCTAATAAAGAGGTGAGAACAGGCAACCTTCACCACTCAGGATGACTCAGAGTAGGGGGTAGGATTTTTTCCTGCAGAATGAAGCAGATCTTTTCGCAAATGAAGAAAAAGTCAACACATGCTAAAAGCATTGTAAAAATAATTAGCCTCCACCTGCAATGCAGGAGACACAGAAAACGAGGGTTCGATCCCTATGTTGGAAAGATCCCCTGGAGGAGAGCATGGCGACTCACTCCAATATTCTTGCCTGGAGAATCCCATGGACAGAGGAGCCGGGCGGGCTACAGTCCATAGCGTCTCAAAGAGTTGGACATGACTGAAGTGACTGAGCACAACACAGATTATATCAGTAGTTTATTAGTTTAAAACTCTACATCCAATTGAAAAACAAAGGTTAAAAATAAATAAAACTGTGTCTATAAATACCTTTGCATCTAAGTCTTTCCCATGCATTTAAAAATCTCTGGGGGAACAAATTGCTCTGTGAATGGGGAGACTCTTTTCAACAAGTAAATGGATCTCCCTGGGCCTCTTGGTGACAGCCCCCTGTCCCTCCTCAACAAAGGGACTATGAGGTGAACTGGATACTCAATCAAGCCATGTCTATGCCTTCTTTCTCTGTCCCAGGTCCCCTGCCTTGCCCATCTCTAGCCTAAGCCCCAAAGACCAAAGTGGCTCTGCCTGTGGGCACACACCCAACCTGGGATTCGCATTCCTGCCAGTACAGGCTAGTGAGTTGTAACTCATTCACAGCGACAGGCTGCCTGCTCTCTGGTTGAGACGGGCTAGGTGAAGACAGCAGGAAGAAGGATAGGGAGGCCAGTGCAGGGACTTTGGTGCCCTCTCATTTCCCTTGGGGCCCAGCTGGAGCCCCGTGTCTTCAGACTGCTGTTGGACCTGCCATACTCTCCTATCATGCTCCCTCCCTCCCCTAAACTGTCCAGTTGTGGATTATCTGGGTGAGCCCAGTGTGGCCCCAAAGGCCTTTAACAGTGGAAGAGGGAACTGAAAGAAAACCAGAGAGAAAGCAGCATGAGAAGGACTTAGTCGAATGTCGTTAACTTTGAAGATGGAGGAAGAATGGCAAGAGCTGAGGGGGTCAAACCTTCAAGGTGTGGGGAGCCTCTAGGAGATGGAAGGAATGGGGTCCTTCCCTAGAGGCCCTGGAAAGGAACAAAATCCTGGCAACACCTTGATTTTAGGCCCACGCATTTCACCTTTCTGAACTACAGAAGAGGAAGACAAATGTATGTTCTGAGCCAACAAAGGTATGGTAAGTTGTTAACAACACAGAGCCAGAACACCAATAGTTTCTTTAGAACATGAGAATAGTAATAGATAACATAGTGTTACAAAAATTTTTGCAGTATTAAAATATCATATATCATTATACCTCATAAAGTAAGGAGTGTATTGTGTGTGCTTAGTCACTCAGTCATGTCTGTCTCTTTGTGATCCCATGGACTGTAGCCTGCCTGGCTCCTCTGTCTGTGGGATTCTCCAGGCAAGAATATTGGACTGGGTAACCATTCCCTTCTCCGAAGGACCTTCCTGACACAGGGATCAAACCCGGGTTTCCTATATTGCAAGTGGATTCTTTACCATCTGAGCCACCAGGGAAGCCTGAGGTAAGGCATTGATAGAATAATAGACCAAAGATAGTGCTCAACCCTATTGGCATTCATAAATGTTAATACTCTTCCTGTCTGAATACACTTATAAGATTTATATCCAGTTGTATGTAATCAACATACATATTGTTAATACTCTTACGGTGTGTGCATGTGAAGTCACTTCAGTCATGTCTGACTCTTAGTGACCCTATGGACCATAGCCTGCCAGGCTCTTCTGTCCATGGGATTCTTCAAGCAAGAATACTGGAGTAGGTTGCCATTTTCTTCTCCAGGGGATCTTCCTGATCCAGGGATTGAACCCTAGTCTCTTAAGTCTCCTGCATTGGCTGGGGGGTTTATTACCACTAGTGCTACCTAGTTGTAGTACTGAAGTAAAAAAACCCATTAGAATGTAGTTCCCTTATTGTTGTAACATGTAACAAAGTAAGCTCAGAGGATTGCCTGCCCATTTCTTATTCTGTGGTGCTCATGAAAGATGACTTTCCCTTCTGCAGATTTTTATTGAGCTTGGCTGTTGCATATTGACTTTCTATTCTGTCACTTCATTATTTAGAGACATTGACAGTGTTAACATCAGAGGACTGTCTTAAGGCTGGAATTACAAATGTTACACCTGAAAACAAACGTGTCATTTGATCTTACTGTTACCCAGTTTAAAAAAAGATATTCCTTTTAGCCTATTCAGTACTCTGTTGTTCTTTTGGGGGAGGTGAAGGCAAAGAAGGGTGAGTGGTTCTACTTAGGCAAAAAGGTTTAGGTAACAGTTATGTTAAATCAAGTGGTAGTGCAAAACAATATTAAATTATCATTACAGACTGTTATGTTGTGTTTTGAAATGTATACACATAGTATTGTGCTTGAAATCCTATAATTGTAGACTATCTAAAACCAGTTTGCTCATGAGTCTTACAAATGAGAGAGACAGTGGGGAGGAAAATGGGAGTGCTGGCTTAGGGCCATAATAACTACAATTGTTTATTTATGTTGTATTGTGTTCATTATATTACATCGTGTCATTATGTTAACCATACCATATTTTATCACATGGTATCATATCATGCTATAATCTATATATTGTATTTTGAGTCAATAAGCTTTTGTGGTTTCACTCCAGAATCCAATCATGACTATTATTTCTGTTTAAAAAAATGCCTCCCCAATTTTAGTGAATTTATAATCTGCTACAGATTTTCAAACTGAACTCTGCTGTTTCTGTCATTCTTATTCTCTGTGCCTGAATCTGCAACCACTCCATGTTCCTTATACATACTTTTCAAACTTTTTAGGCTTTGAGTCATAGCAAAAATTCATTTTATACTTTAACCCTAGACACACCCCTTCATACACAGATGCTTCTTGGAACCCTTAATATAACTATGTGTGATCCAATCTGTTTTCTAAATTAGACTATTCTTTTTAAACCATTTTTTTCTAAAATAATTGTTGGAATATATTAGTTTCTACTGCTCTGTAATGGATTCTGACCTGCAGGTTTTAACACACTGTCTTATTTTCTTAATGGTCCCTAAGCCTAAAAAGTGGAACAGGCTCCAGTTTCCCAAGGTCTCTGTCAGTTTCCTTTCATTCCCCTGTGATGACTGCCTCTGTAATTTATGTGACCGTTTTCTTTCTATGTTTTGGAAATGTCAGCAGGGTAGGTCACTATCACATATAGTAGATGGTAATTCCTTTCTTGAGTAAATGTATATACTCCTAACTTTACTGTGAAATGTAACGATTCATGACATATCAGAAAGATCATTTACTGTTTTCCCACTCTCTTTACATGCATTGGTTTGGGGAATCTCATGGTTCATACCCATTCCTGGCATATTCAGCAGATGATAGAGCATCTTGCTTCTTTTCCCTTGCAGGATTAAGGCCTGATGTATTACATTCAGGCTTCCCAGGTGGCGCTAGTGGTAAAGAACTTGCCTGCCAATGCCAGCTACATATGAAACACGGGCAGGGAAAATCCCTTGGAGGAGGGCATGGTAACCCACTCCAGTATTCTTGCCTGGAAAACTCCATGGACAGAAGAGCCTGACAGACTACAGTCCATGGGGTCACAAAGAGTCAGACACAACTGAGGGGCTTAGCGTGCATCCATACACGCATTACATTCGTTAGAGGAAACCTTGGTAAGATATGGACGCTTATACAATTTGGGAGGCTCTCTGTAAGAAAAAGAATACAAAATTGGATATGAAAATCATTTGTTGGAATAAGGAAAGAAATTATAAGTCATGACAAATAGCACAAACATCACAACATCTGGAAAAATAATGTTTATTATTAACTCGTTACAAACTGGTTTGATAATTTTCCCCCAGCATTTTGGGGAGCACACTCCTTGGTTGTTTTTTCATATGAGAATATTTTGAGAATATTTTCCACAGAGAGCATAGAAAGATAAATTTAGTATTTCCTCTACTCTGACTGATTAAAATTTGGTTTTTATTTTTGATAGTTTAGAAACATTTCTTTCAGCTTCAAACTCATGATTGGCAATGACACATAAGTTGTTAGGATTGTTGTCAAAGTTGGAAATTCTCTTTTAAGCTTTTTATGTATATGATCTGTATGTTTTTAGGGCACTTCAGGGTTTTTTTGTACAGTGTCTAATTTTAAATACTTCAAATTCATGACACTCATTTCCCAACTTGTCGCAGGCATCCTCATTGTATTGATGTATCATGAGTTTATATTACAGTCATTGATGTCAGTTCAGTTCAGTTCAGTTCAGTCGCTCAGTCGTGTCTGACTCTTTGTGACCCCATGAGTTGCAGCATGCCAGGCCTCCCTGTCCATCACCAACCCCCGGAGTTCACTCAGACTCACATCCATCAAGTCGGTGATGCCATCCAGCCATCTCATCCTCTGTCATCCCCTTTTCCTCCTGTCCCCAATCCCTTCCAGCATCAGAGTCTTTTCCAATAAGTCAACTCTTCACATGAGGTGGCCAAAGTACTGGAGTTTCAGCTTTAGCGTCATTCCTTCCAAAGAACACCCAGGACTGTTCTCCTTTAGAATGGACTGGTTGGATCTCCTTGCAGTCCAAGGGACTCTCAAGAGTTTTCTCCAACACCACAATTCAAAAACATCATTCTTCGGCGCTCAGCTTTCTTCTCAGTCCAACTCTCACATCCATACATGACTACTGGAAAAACCATAGCCTTGACTAGATGGACCTTTGTTGGCAAAGTAATGTCTCCGCTTTTTAATATGCTATCTAGGTTGGTCATAACTTTCCTTCCAAGCAGTAAGCATCTTAATTTCATGGCTGCAGTCACCATCTGCAGTGATTTTGGAGCCCCCCAAAATAAAGTCTGACACTGTTTCCACTGTTTCCCCATCTATTTCCCATGAAGTGATGGGACCAGATGCCACGATCTCAGTTTTCTGAATGTTGAGCTTTAAGCCAACTTTTTCACTCTCCTCTTTCAACTTTCCTCAAGAGGCTTTTTAGTTCCTCTTCACTTTCTGCCATAAGGGTGGTGTCATCTACATATCTGAGGTTATTGATGTCAGTATGTGGTGTCAAATAATCAAGATATTTAATATTTTTCCAATGTATTCGTATGATTCACTTCTCTTTATTAATTAGGTTATCAAATAGTTCATGAACCTGTTCCTTACTTCTACTCAATGTATTTATTCCTCTTAATAAATTATTGCATTTGATATGAATTTTTTGGTTGCAATTCACTTCTTGATATAAGAATAATTTTATTGACTTTATTGCTCCATTTATCACTCTACTGCTTTTCTTTCTTACCCATTATTTTTTAGTCTAAATTTTCTTTTCATTCTTTAAATACATAAATTTAAAGATAGCAGAAAGCATATTCCATATTCACACAAACCAGGAGTCTATAATTTTGCATTTATTTTGCTGAAATGTTCTAAATCATCTTTCCAAAGTTCAACTAAAATGTGTTCCTAGCTCAATTTCCACCTGCGTCAGACTCCCAAAGTGGTCTCTGCCACCAGATGTCACCTGGACAGAAACAGTTGTCTTAACTGTTGTTAAAATGCCCTACTTTTGCAAATTTTACAAAAACATACAACCATATAAGTATATTTCCAGGGACCCCCCCAGGGTCTTGCAAGAGGCTTGTTTAAGTGAAGGCCTGTCACTTTAACTTCCCAAGCTTAATGGTTCATCTGCCCATGTGCAGGAGCGAGGGCCAGGCTGAACCACCTCTGGTGGACGTGCTTATTAGAGGACCACGCTTACTCTAGCACCAAGGCAGAAAGCTGGCTTGGGTACCGTGTCCACATCGTGGCCTGTATCACCTCAAGATCAGACCCTGAGGCAAAGCTCTGGATGCAGGTAGTTTACCTGGGAGGTGATCCCAGGAGACACAGAGGAGGAAAAGGAAACATGCAACGGGAAATGGAGAAAAGTCACTAAATGTGGTTATAGAGTAGTTTAATGCTAGGGCTGCCAAGCCCCAACCTCCCTGAGGACCCATTGAAAAACTTGGTGAAATCCAACTCAGAGTTTTCCCACCAGAAGCTGAGGAGGCACCCCAGAGCCCTAAGAATGGAGAACAGAAGAGGGGGTAGGGAGGGGAAAGCCCAGCATCATAGCTGCAGGAAAACTCAGGAGGGCATGTGACACAGGCTGGGGCAAGAATGCGTAGCACCTGCCGCCTGATGCGAATTTCTCTTCCCCCTGAGAACTGAGGAACTCAGATATTACTCAGAGTGGTGAGCAATCTTCAGTGTTGTGGACCTTTCTATTTTTGTTACAATGACTCTGAAGGTAGATGGAAGGGAATTCAAAGACAATGAGCAGTTATCTCAGTTTACCAAAGAAAGTTCTCTAATCCAGGCAGTCAAACCTTAGAATCAAAACATTCTGAGCTAGAGATAAGTCTTTTCCCTAAGTCAAAAGAGTATAGTTGGAATTTCTAATGACCTTCGCTCAAATTCATCACCTCCTCAATATAAACAAAAGTGGTGAAATATATTTTCTATCTGTTCACAAGGAACAATTCATCCACGAGAATGAAATTTGCCTTTTTCAAAAGGCTTCTCTGGGAGGTAGAACTCAGCGGTGGCTCAGGGGTGGCTCTGAGGTACAGAGATCGCCCGCCAATGTGGGAGACACCGGTTTGGTCCCTGGTCGGGGAAGATTCCACGTGCCTCGGAGCAAACAAGCCCATGTGCACAGCCACTGAGCCTGTGCTCTAGAGCCCGGGAACTGCAGCTACTGAAGTCCACGCACGACAACGAAAGGAACCACCGCAGTGAGAAGCCCCTGCATTGCAACTAGGGAGCAGCCCTGGCTCACCACAGCTGGAGAAAGCCTGCCAAGCAATAAAGACCCAGCACAGTCATAAATAAATAAAATTGTAAGAAAAAAACAGGGCTCCTCTGGTGTAGACTTATTTATTTCAAAGAAGAAAAAATTTCAGTACTTTATTCTCAGATACTGTGGCCACCTCTTAAGACTAGGGTTATAATTTATGGGGGCAAAAAAAAAAATTTCAAATGGGGCTGGTTTAGTAGGAGGATGAATGCCAGGCTACGTGTGATTGAGGCTGGGTTCTTGTACAAATCTGATCAGCTCTCTGAACCTTGAGAAGGCATTTTCTTTCTCTATGTCTCAGTTTCCCCATCTATATGATTTGTTGTTTAGTTGCTAAGTCGTGTCCAATGCTTTTGCGACCCTGTGGACTATAGCCTGCCAGGCTCCTCTGTCCATGGGATTTCCCAGGCAAGAATACTGGAGTGGGTTGCCATTGCCTTCTCCAGGGGATCTTCCTGACCCAGGGACCGAACCCTGGCTCCTGCATTGTCGGGCAGGTTCTTTACCACTGAGCCACCAGGGAAGCCATCTGTCTACATGACAGAGGATTGGATTGGTTGACCCTGAAGTTCAATCCCAGTTTTGAGACATTGTCATTGAAAAAATGCAGACTATAGCATGCTATGAGACATCATGGCCTCGATCAAAGAAATTCATCTTTCTGACCTTCAGTTTTCTCATTTGAAGAGCATAGGAGCTGGATTAGTTATCTTTAAGGACACTTCTGCTGTGTATAATCCAATGAAATAAAAATGTGGGGGGGAAATCTGAAAATGTGCACAGAAGGAAGCCCACCCAGCCTGGCCACTTGGTGGTGATCTTGTTCCACGTTAAGAAAGATTTTCCAGCCTTTTCCACTTGTGCCAAAGTTTGAGTTAACTAAGCATAGTGAAGATAGATTTTCCAAAGGATACTGAAATAAAATCAGGTCAGCAAAGAAAAAAAGAAAAAAACAACCCAGAATTATGGAGGAATGACAATAAACAGCAATGCCAAATAAGGGACATAAAATCTCTATAGTCAAGGCAGTAAAAAACATAGAGGGGGATGTGAGAGTTGTGTTTTGGGTATTATTTAAAGGAATAGAGGGAGCGGAGTACATTGTAAATGTATATAGTTTTTGAAAAACGTGGTTTAAAAGTTAACTCTAACATTTAAAGATTTAACTTGTAAAATAACCCAATACCTTCTAACTGCACCAGAAGATAAGAATCTAAACCTACAAAATCTAAACCAAATAAATGAGCGCTTTATTTCTCCTGTCTAAATCTAAAGGAAACACATAAGGGAGTTGTAATCCTGTTCCAATTTTTAATATAAAAGGAATGAATCGACACGTTTTCAAGCTTTTCCACATTTTATAGGAGAATGTTGTTGTTGTTTAAGTCATGCCTGACTTTTTTGCAACCCCATGACTGTAGCCCTTCAGGCTCCTCTGTCCATGGGATTTCCCAGCAAGAACTGGAGTGGGTTGCCATTTCCTTCTCCAGGGGTCTTTCCCACCCAGGAATTAAACCTGCCTGTCCTGCATTTCAGTCAGATTATTTACACTGAGCTGCCTGGGAAGCCCCATCAGGCTACCTAGCTTACCTTAAAAACCTTGGGGTGATTGCTCTGGGAGTTAATGAACTGGACTGGTATCTGCTGGGCTTCAAGTCAAGGTCCATTTCTGTGGAGATAAATGAGCATCGGTAGGAATGCAGGGAAGGATAAAGGCTTTCTGATCACAGCACTGCCCATCTCTATCTCTAGAAAAGGTTTTATTCAAAAGAAGAACAATCTCCCCAGTAAAGCATCAGTGAACATGAAGGGACTTGTGGAAGAGGGCAACAATGGAGAGATGGAGAAACTTGACTCTTGCCTAAATCCTCCTCCCTCCCAAATAGCGCACATGGTGTCTTGCACTGTAAGCTGAGAGATGTGGGAGGAGGCCCAGCCCTGGCCTGCCATTTTCCACCACTGACCCTTCTGCCTGCCTTCTCCTCTGGTTTTCTCCTTATTCTCCTGGTGAAGTGGACACCAGTTTCTTCTGAAGGCTGAAGCATGGGCCTCGTGACTCTGGTTGCCATGGTGGCTTCTTTTCTCCCCTTTCCTTTGATACATTAGCTATTAGCTTACATAATCCTCTCACAGGAGGATGTCCCTATTCAAAAGAAAAAAAAAAGTTAAATTGCTAAGTAACCTTTAACAATGAATAGCATTCATTATGCATTTGCTTAATGATACAGAAGCATTGTTTGCTCTATTTCAGGTGATAACAGCAGATCAAAGGCATCGAGACCAGAATGTACTTTCGAAGAGCCAGCTGAGACTGTGTGGAAATAATGCTTAGCATTTATGTCGCACTTTAGACTCTCAAAGGATTCTACAATTATTAATTAATTATCCCACACAATAGCTCTAGGAGGAAGGTCAGTGTCATTAGCTCTATTTTACAGATGAAGAATCAGATAGCAGTTAAGTGATTCTCTCTGGCCCCCCCAAACATTTAAAGATCTCATGTCAAAGTAGACTCAGGGGTAGGGAGTGCAGGTAGATTATGAAGCGGCTGAAGGCTAAACATACCAGAGCTGCCCCTGGTGGGGGTTTCGCTTCCTTTGATCTCTCTTTTGGAAACCTTCTGAACAGAATCATGTTCTGGGCTCTTGCACTGCTTCCTCATGGTTCCTCCTGTGTCCTTGTCTTTTCTATTGAGTTTGCCAAAAACATCTTACAGATGTAAAATGCATCCATGTTGTTTTCTATGTAATTTCATTTCCCTTTCATTCATTCATTCATGAACCTTAATCGGGTACTTAATGTAGTTGATACAGGCAGGAATAATGGAAATGGACAACAGCTGACTTTTCAAATGATTCCTGCTTTCAGGCACACACAGTTAGCAGACACTCATTTCTGTTCATAAGGGCCATGGAGACTAAAGATCTTTGATACCTGGTCCTGTCCAAAATCTTTGGGCATGGTGGGAAGGAATCCCCCCAAAAGGGTACATATGTATACATACAAATGATTCACTTTGCTGTACAGTAGAAACTAACACAACATTGTAAAGCAACCATAATAAAGATTTAGAAAAATGAAATGAAATTTAAAAAAAAAAAAACACCTTTGGGCATGGACTAAATACAGTCAGATATTTTGGGTAGGAAACAATTTCAAGGACCTTTGGTGTGGTCCAGATGTCTTATGGACCAAATGTCTTGTGGATGTTTTGCACAGGACCAAAAGTCCTGCAGGGACACACACACACACACACACACACACACACACACACACACACACCCTTTGTGGACAGAGGAAGGACTACTGAGGAGGAGTGGAGAGGCCTGTCTTCTCCATATCACTCTTGTGTCCTTGTCTTTTCTATTAGAGCAGTAGGGCTCCTGAGGGATCCCAAGGGAGAGGAGATATAAATAAGGTGCCCTGAATATTGGTCATTTCACCTTTTTTGCCTTGAGTGAGTGGTGAATGTGTGTGTGTTCAACTGTGTCCAACTCTTTGCAACCCCATGGACTGTAGTCTACCAGGCTCCTCTACCCATGGGATTTTCCAGGCAAACATACTGGAGCGGGAAGCCATTCCCTTCTCCAGGGGCTCTTCATGACTCAGGGATTGAACTCGCGTCTTCTGGGTCTCCTGCATTGGCAGGTAGATTCTTCACCACTGAGCCACTTGGGAAGTCCTTTTTGCCTTAGGCTAGGCCTTCTATGGGCTTCCCTGGTGGCTCAGACGGTAAAGGCTAATCTGATAAGCTCATATTCTGCAGTGTTTTAATTATTTGTGTGAATGACTTCCTTTTTTTGTAGGACTACAAGCAGTTTGAAAATAGAGACCAATTCTTGTCGCTCGAGTTATTGCAGGAAACTGCGCTGAGTGCTTAGTGCTTTACAATGCTGCTTTTACTTAAGTCTCACAATGACTTTTGAGGTAGGTATTGCTATTATCCTTTTTTTTTTTTAACAGTTGAGGAAAGAGACTAAGAAAATTTAAGTAATCTGCTCAAAGTCACATGTTTCTTTCAGTCATTTTAAAGGAATTTAGTGAACTATGCTTTGTGCTAAGCACAAGAATCCAAACGGTGAGCAAAACAGACATGTCCACTCCCTGTTTTTGACTTTCTGTCCACTGGGGAAGGCAGACGTTAATCAACTGGTAACTGTATGTGTGGGTGTGTGCGTGCTAAGTTTCTTCAGCCCTGTCCGACTCTTTGTGACCCCATGGACTATAGGCTGCCAGGCTCCTCTGTCCGTGGGATTCTCCAGGCAAGAATACTGGAGTGGGTTGCCATTTCCTACTCCTCTAGGGGATCTTCCTAACCCAGGGATTGAACCTGCATCTCCTGTGTCTCCTGCATTGACAGGCAGATTCTTTACCACTGAGCCACCTGGGAAGCCCTCCTGTGATAAAGACCATGAAAGACAGACAAAAGGTTGAATGTAGGAGAAACTAGCAGAGGGTAACTGATCTGATCAGCAGCCAATGTGGAGGTAGGGACAGATAAGGGGGAAAGGTCAAGGTCAGGAAAGCACATCTGGAGGCTCTGATGCTTAAGGTGAGTTTTGAAAGGTAAGTGGGTGTTAACGAGGCCAAAGTGAACAGCTCATGCAAAGGCTTTCACGTGGGAGGGGTTGAGAACCTCTGAGAATCTGAACCAGGTCTGCTGAGTAGAAAAGGGTAGGCGTGTCAAGCAGGGAAGTTGACTGGGGAGGGAGGCGGGACCTGACCTTGGATGACCTTGAAGCCTAGGGTAGAATTTGATGAACAACAGATAGTTGAGGAACAATAGATATTCCAAGGTTGTAAGTAAATACCTGATTTTGATGAGATGAAAATAGGGAGAATAAATTGAAGAGGAGTCAGAATATAAAAAGGGAGACTGGAGAAGAGGGGCTTACAGTAACTGGTGCGAGATGATGGTGAGACCAGGGTGACCGTGGTCGAGATGGTGAGGAAACAGGCTAGTTTGTGAGATATTTGGAAAATAACTCCATGGCTCTTAGGGTGGTTGGGAAGAGGTGGGGTGGTGAGGGAAAGACTGATTCCCGCGGTCCTGGCTTGGACAAGTGAATGCCTGGAGAGGGATACTGGAGGGGACCAAGGGTTTGGCGGGTAGTTCTCAAGTAAGCGGCAGAGGCAGAATTGGAATCTAATCTGCTTCTCATCAAGCTGTGCTCTTTCCCCACACCAAGCATGCATTTTTGGAGATCCAGAGTTTAACTGCACTTCTTTCTGGCTTGTTCCTCGTGGTCAGCTTCCATTGCCACTGCTGTCACCTTCTAGAAGAACACACTTCACCTTTGTGGTCCAGTTGGTGACATCAGTGAAAGAAGTGTCTAGTCAGGCAGGAACCCACAGGAGGCCCTTTTCAAGGAGGGGAGACCTGCAACTTCCCAAACCCTGCAGTTCAGCAGTTAGGCAGGAAGGCTCTGTCTCAAAGTGTTAGAATTTGACTCTTGCCTTCATAACTTGCTATCTCTGACACTGAGCAAATTATTTAAGATTTCTAAGCCTCTCTTCCCTATTTCCTCATGTGTGAAGAGGGAAAAATAATAGTATCTTCTCCATCATAGTGCTGGAGGAATCAGGGCTGCTGCTAACTGACAGGGCATCTTGGCATAAATTAGAGAAAGCTTTCCATTCTCAAGTAAAACATCTTTTTGAAGTTAGTATGTTATATATTTCTCATTAATTACAGTGATGCAAACATAAAATAATTGTGAATAAATAATAGAAATGAAATTATTAAACATAATACATGATTTGAATTTTTAATCACAATAATTAGAAAATTAAATTTAAAAATAAGAGATAGGTAACAAGCCCCAAATTTTAATAACAGTTAATTATGAAATTTCCATAGCAACAAATAAACAAGTGCTATAATGTAATTAGCAGATCATTACGTAGTAATCTCTAATTTATGTCAATTTAGTACTTACTTTGTATATTATTAATGCTAAATTAATATTAGTTACTGCCTAGTTATTTGTATCATAATGAAAGTGCCTGTATATTTAAAATAGGAACTCTGCAATCCCACTTGGTAGGAAAAACATGGCAGAGTACATGAACTACAGTGTATTGCTATTGATAGAAATATTTTTTTTTAGGATGTATTTTGTCAGTTTTTTTTTTTTCTTCTTTATTTTTAACTGAACGATAACTGCTTTACAGAATTTTGTGGTTTTCTGTCATATACCAACAAGAATCGGTCATAGGTACACCCATGTCCCCTCCCTCCCAAATCTCCCTTCCCTCTCCCTCCCCATTCCACCGTTCTAGATTGTCACAGACCCCCTCTTTGAGTTCTCTGAGTCATACAGCAATTCCCATTGGCTGTCTATTTTATGTGTGGTATTGTAAATTTCCATGTTACTCTCTCCATACGTGATGCTGATAGAGATTTTTTTTAAAATGTTAAGATTCTAATCAGTTCTTCAGTGAGAAAAGCAACTTCTTATTTAGAAATACAGGTTATTTTGAATGTTGTTATATTATCAAGATATTATAATAATCAAACATTTTTATTTCATAAGTCCAATCAGAAAGGGATAATATACCAATCTTATTGAAGAAAGACTTTTTATAGTCATCTGCCACAAAACTCATTCATCTCTGAAGTTAACAAAGTTATAATAAAAGTACAAAAAAAAATTTTCAGAGTAATAAGATGGCTATGATGTGATAGTCTCCTTGAATGTGCCACTTTTGTGCAGTGTGCAACCGAAACCACACAGGCAGTGGTTTGGGGCAGGCTTGCAAGAGATGATTTTAGGAAGTTTTTAGCATTCATGGGAACTATCCTACACAGAGCAGTCAGTGTTAGTTTTAAATTTTTAGTTATTTAACCTACCTAGTAGTTGAAGTGCTGTGGGATTAAAATCCTCTTGCCCAAGTCTTAGTTCTCTTTATGACTAGGGAGTGAGTGAGTGAAAGTCGCTCAGTCATGTCCAATTCTTTGCGACCCCATGGACTATACAGTTCATGGAATTCTCTAGGCCAGAATAGTGTTTTGGGTAGCCTTTCCCTTCTCCAGGAGCTCTTCCCAACCCAGCGATTGAACCCAGGTCTCCCACATTGCAGGCAGATTCTTTACCAGCTTAGCCACAAGGGAAGCCCAAGAATACTGGAGTCGGTAGCCTATCCCTTCTTCAGGAGATCTTCCTGACTCAGGAATTGAACCAGGGTTTCCTGCATTACAGGCAGATTCTTTACCAACTGAGCTATTCGGGAAGCCCTTTGACTAGTAGTGAATGCATATCATCAGTTTGGATATTGCCGTTTAAAGAGTGATGCTCAACTAAATTTCATAGAAATCTGCTCAGTTGACTCCATCTCTTCCCTGCACCAGCACTGCGTTTCAGCAGTTTAACTGTAGTTATGGAATGTGTGGGCTTTGTTACCAGTTACTTGCTTGGACTCAGATTCACTGCAGAGAAAAATTCACATTGTGGTTTGTTTCAACATTCTGCTTTAGTTCTCCTAATGGCAGCAGGCTGGGAAAGGAACCCCAATGCTGACTGCTAGAATATAAATAACCCGTGGCCCTAGTGGGTATTCTATATATACAAGGATAGTCAAGGGAAAGAAGTGGGAATTCTTTAATGCTCAGAGGTAAGTATATTTAAAGAAAACATAAAAATAGAGCCTTGTGATGTGATTTAAAATGATTTAGGAGAAAAAAGGAGCCAAAGGTATCGGAGAGATTTTTAGATAGAGAAGATTTAGCTAAAACGCTTCCATTATGATCAGGAGACTATGAAAACGTGAAGGAAAGGAAGCAGCAGGAAGTGATGTGGGGAAGGTCAGGGGCACGGGTTTGGGAAGCAGTGCAGCAGATAAAGATGAAAACTGAAAGCTGAAATTTAAGGTTGAAGGCGTGAGAATGAGGTGAAAGCAGAGAAACAAGTTGAAGTCAATCATGACATTTCTACCCACTGAGGTGAGTGGTGTGGATCCGGGTGCTCCTGCAGGATGTTGAAAGAAAGAGAACTAGTTGAAGAGAGACAAAGTTCCTCCATTCTGGTTTTATTTGCTTTATTTTTAAAAAGCTACTTTGTTTTAAAGACAGTGTCAGTATTTTCAAAGGTCTTTGTATTTTTAAAGAAAAATATAGCAATTCAAAGCATCGATAGTTATATGGGGTTAATTACAGGCATATTTACAAGAAAGATAGACTTAAGAGAGAAAACAGTAGACCCAAAGTGAAGCAATAGGAAGAATCTTTTAAGAAAAGTAAGAGGTGATTGCTGTAACGAGTAACAAAACTGCTAGAGAGAAGGAGAGAGAGAGAGAGAGACTGGGAAACAATGAGAAGCCTAAACTCTGAGAAAGTGAAATCACCAATAATAGGAACATTTTTTATATTGTATATATGGATTTCCATACTTGTGTATCTGTCTATATTGGTAAAATCAAGAATGATTAAGTCAGGTAAGGGCAAACATTTTCCTGCAAAGTAGTAAATATTCTGTCACCTAAAAATATTTTATGCTTTGTGTGCCATAAAGTATCTGTTGTAACTACTCAACTGCCATTGTAGATGAAAAGCAGTCCTGGAAATATGTCAATGGCTAAGGGTGTCTATGTTCCCAATAAAACCTTATTCACAAAAACAGATGCTGGACTGGATTTGGCCTGTGAGTTATAGTGTGTTGATACCTGATCTAAGGAGTTTAATCCCCTCACTTCCAGATGAGATTTGGAAATGCAGAACATTTTGGGAAGCTACCCCAAGCATCACAACTCAGTAGTAGGGAGTTCAAATGGGACATAAGAAGGGCTCCAAAATCACTGCAGCTGGTGACTGCAGCCATGAAACTAAAAGACGCTTACTCCTTGGAAGAAAAGTTATGACCAACCTAGATAGCATATTGAAAAGCAGAGACATTACTTTGCCAACTAAGGTCCATCTAGTCAAGGCTATGGTTTTTCCAGTGGTCATGTATGGATGTGAGAGTTGGACTGTGAAGAAAGCTGAGCACCGAAGAATTGATGCTTTTGAACTGTGGTGTTGGAGAAGACTCCTGAGAGTCCCTTGGACTGCAAGGAGATCCAACCAGTCCATTCTGAAGGAGATCAGCCCTAGGATTTCTTTGGAGGGAATGATGCTGAAGCTGAAACTCCAGTACTTTGGCCACCTCATGTGAAGAGTTGACTCACTGGAAAAGACTCTGATGCTGGGAGGGATTGGAGGCAGGAGGAGAAGGGGACGACAGAGGATGAGATGGCTGGATGGCATCACTGACTCGATGGACGTGAGTCTGAGTGAACTCTGGGAGTTGGTGATGGACAGGGAGGCCTGGTGTGCTGTGAATCTTGGGGTTGCAAAGAGTCGGACACAACTGAGCGACTGAAGTGAACTGAACTGAATTTTGAAGAGATCCTAATCTTTTAAAGCAAAACAATACTCAATTGAACTGAAATCAGGGCTCTCAGACATGTTTCAGTACTTTGCTCTGGATGGTTGAAGCTTCTAAGTAGCTCCGGTGTCTTACTCTTGAAGCAAAATCTTCCCAGTTTAATTATTTTGGACAGATCCTCTTTCTAAGATCTATTAATATAGATCTTAATATAGCCACACCTTTAAAAACAGCATATAATTAGCCTTAAAAGAAGATTAAAGTTTGCCATTTAAAACCAATTTTAGAGATAAGAAGCCCATTCCCTGGTGGCTCAGTGATAATCTGCCTGTCAATGCAGGAGACACTGGTTCAATCCCTGGTCTGGGAAGATCCTACCTGCCTTGAAGCCACTAGGCCCGTGTGCCACAACTATTGAGCCTGTGCTCTAGAGCCCAAGGTCCACAACTACTGAAGCCTTCACACCCTAGAGCCCGTGCTCTGCAACAAGAGAATCCACCACATTGAGAAGCCCTCACGTTGCAACTGGAGAAGGCAATAGCACCCCACTCCAGCACTCTTGCCTGGAAAATCCCATGGACAGAGGAGCCTGTAGGCTGTAGTCCATGGGGTCGCTAAGAGTCAGACACGACTGAGCGACTTCACTTTCACTTTCATGCATTGGAGAAGAAAATGGCAACCCACTCCAGTGTTCTTGCCTGGAGAATCCCAGGGACAGGGGAGCCTGGTGGGCTGCCATCTATGGGGTAGCACAGAGTCAGACACAACTGAAGCGACTTAGCAGCAGTAGCAGCAGCAGATTGCAACTAGAGAGTAGCCCTCAGTCTTGGCAGCTAGAAAAAAGTCTGTGCAGCAATGAAGACCCAGCACAGTCAAAAGTAAAAGTAAAATAAATAAATAAATAAAAATGTTATTAAAAAAAAAAAAGAATAAGAATCCCGTTAGATACCCTCTAACAAAGTGCCCTTGTGGCTCAGCTGGTAAAGAATTCGCTGGCAATGTGGGAGACCTGGGTTCAATCCCTGGGTTGGGAAGATTCCTTGTAGAAGGGAACGGCTACCCACTCCAGTATTCTGGCCTGGAGAATTCCATGGACTGTATAGTCCATGGGGTCGCAAAGAGTCTGACACGACTGAGTGAATTTCACTTTCACTTTCAACCAAGTGCCCTCATGAACTGTTGGGACTCAGAATCCTGCTTAACCCATTCGGGTCTCTGTTTACTCATTCAAGGGTGTCTCCCTCTTCCCAGAAGTCAGCAGGTCCCTGTCTGTGACAGTGCCTGAGTCCAGCAGCATCCCATTTCCCCCCTGTTCTTGGTAACCAAGATAATCAGATGATGAACTGGTCAGAATTGAGGTTCCTTCCTATGAGACTCTGTTCTTCCTTTCTTCTTTCTGAAGATCTTCCCCTAGCTGCTAGCCTAGCAGAAAGTAGAAACCTCATTCCTGGGTTTAGTTTTAGCACTCAAAATCTGACCTTGGTCCTCAGGTCCCTGCTCTGATGAGTGTTCCCCGAGCCCTGGCTTCCTCCCACCACACATGTCTGGTCTGTATCCCTAATTGCTTTCTGCAGCTCTTGTTAAGCTCTGTTCCTCTCCATTGGGATTGGGGATTGCTTT
Source organism: Ovis canadensis (assembly GCF_042477335.2). Lineage (NCBI taxonomy): Eukaryota > Metazoa > Chordata > Mammalia > Artiodactyla > Bovidae > Ovis > Ovis canadensis. The sequence continues at coordinate 91,218,550 of NC_091252.1, forward strand.
GAATTTTACCTATTTTTCCCAGACTTACCTTCTTGACTTTTGCTGTCTTTATCCTCATCGTTTCTTATTATCCCTCCTGAACAATCCCTGTAGCCCAAATACAGAGCAGTTGCTTGCTGGAAATATTGGGGAGCAAAGCTCTGACATAAGGACTCTTCCATTGCCTGACTTAGAGTCTGAGCACTACATTTGACCTTAGGACTGACTGGACATTTGATTCGAATATCAGCCACAAGTTCATTAAGTGCCCTGGTGATTGTGATTCGGTGTGTGTGCGTGTGTTAGTCACAGTCATGTCCTACCATTTTGGACCACATGAGCTGCAGCCCACTAGGCTCCTTTGTCCATAGAATCTTCCAGGCAATAACACTGGAATGGGTAGCCATTCCCTTCTCCAAGGGATTTTCCTGACCCAGGGATAGAACCTAGTTCTCCTGCACTGTGGGCTTCCCTGATAGCTCAGTTGGTAAAGGAGACCCTGGTTCAATTCTTGGGTCGGGATGATCTCCTTGAGAAGGGGTAGGCTACCTATTCCAGCATTCTTGGGCTTCCCTTGCGGCTGGTAAAGAATCTGCCTGCAATGTGGGAGACCTGGGTTCGATCCCTGGGTTGGGAAGATCCCCTGGAGAAAGGAAAGGCTACCCTCTCCAGTATTCTGGCCTGGAGAATTCATGGACCGACTGGGTAGTCCATGGGGTCACAAAGTCAGACAGGACTGAGTGACTTTCACTTTCACTCCTGCATTGCAGGCAGATTCTTTACCGTCTGAGCCATCAGGGAAGCTCTTATGTGACCGTTGGCCCCGCTCAACCCTGCCCTTCTAGGCTGAATCTGTATGCTTCATCTGTCAGCTGCAGGTAGCCTCTTGCCTCTCGGGGGAGGCGCAACAGCTATTACAGGGAGCAAATAAACTCTAAGAGAAGGACCGAGGAACTCGCACACGTAAGGACATGGCTTTGTGCCCTCATGTTTCCAGGGTGGCTGTAGGCTCCAGTTTGCCTAGGGTCATCCCAGTTTATGTTTGCTGTCCTGTCATCACTATTAACAAGGCCCCATGCACTGTCATGATTTGGACAAAATCTTATATGTTCACCCTTCATTTCTCATCTGAAAAATATGGATAATATTGCCAAGCTTTTCTTTCTTGCAGTGTTGTTAAGAATAACCAAATGAGATTATATTTATGAAGGTATTTCAAAATGATTTAAAGAAAATCCTCTGTGGCAACTTGAGGTGGTGGTATTATTTTTTGTTATCATCTGTTTTGGCTCTAATAGACTTATTAGTTCAATTTCATTTTCTTGGATATGTTTTAGATTGTTCAGGTCATGAAACAAGTTATCTTCTGATTAGAAAGGTGTTATTACATATACAGTTCCATTAACAGTAAAAAAAAAATCTCATTTTTTCAAGTTAACACTTCATTTAAAAATACAATTGATTTTTTACAAAATAGAAACATGCTAGTGCTATAAAGTTCCCCCACTATTCATGTTGGGCTCTGATTAAAAAAGATATAGAAACAGAACTTTAAGCAAAAGATAAGCAATAAAGCACTCTTTACTGCAATAATACAAATAAGAAAAAAAACCTCCACAGAATACCTAATGCTGTATATATTCTGTATGTGTGTGTATTTTTGGCTCAACTTGAGATATATAAACTTGATAAGTCTGCATTTGCCAGCATCTGGTGGCTCAGATGGTAAAGAATCCACCTGCAATGCAGGAGACCTGGCTTCAATCCCTGGGTTGGGAAGATTCCCTAGGAGGAGGGCATGGCAACCCACTCCTTGTCTGGAGAATCCCCATGGACAGAGGAGCCTGGTGGGCTACAGTCTATGGGGTTGCAAAGAGTCAGACACAACTGAGCAACTAAGCCCAGCACATTAGTACCGAAATAAATACATACTTCTAAGCAAGAAAGGACAAAATTTGGGGTTAAGTAACCAATAAAATGGTGACTCAGATTCTAAACACCTGAGAGTGGACTGTCTTTTAAGTATTGACATTACTTCTCTTAGTTAAAACAGGCCAACAACCCACCTGTAATTAAACTCTGGCCTGATTATGCTGTTCTAAGTGTTGCCTCTGGTGCAATAATGTGTTTTCTCAAATGGGATTGTTCTTCTATTGCTGTTGATTCCTAAATGACCTGATATTTCCTAAATAGGGAGAAAATGTGCTTATTTAAATGAAATAATCCTTTCTTTCATAGTCCAATAGTATCATTTGGCATGTGATCTATTTTGGGGCTTCTGGTGATACCTCCAGGCAATGAAGGAGTTAATGTTCCTCAGAGGGACACTGTGGGTTCCTTCAAAGGGAGGAAAGCATTTATGGATTTCACAGGAGAATCCTTGTTTGCTCCATTAGCGTCTTTTGTCCTGACTGCTCACAGCAATTTTGTTTGAAAGTGGAGAAATGTCATCTGTACTAGAATGCTTCTGAAGTTGAAAACTGGTTACCTGTATGTTCTGCTTGACAGGTGGCATTAAATTTTTTTTAAATATGAAACTTCATACAGAAATATAGAATTTTAGCTTCTTAAGAAATGGAATACTTCATGTCAATGAGTTGGCTGCAAGCTGAGTAGTAAGAAGCTGTTCTAATGCTGCCCTCAGTGGATGCCTGGCATATTTGACAACCCCCTCTCCTCTTAGACTTCGATTTTTGAAGTCTTAATCTACATCTTCATTTATTAAACAAAGTATAAAGACTTCAGTTGAGTTCAGTTTAGTTGCTCAGTCATGTCCGACTCTTTGCGACCCCATGGACTGCAGCACGCCAGGCCTCCCTGTCCATCGCCAACTCTCGGAGTTTACTCAAACTCATGTCCATTGAGTTGGTGATGCCATCCAACCATCTCATCCTCTGTCGTCCCCTTCTCCTCCCGCCTTCAATATTTCCCACCATCATGGTCTTTTCCAAGGAGTCAGTTCTTTGCATCAGGTGGCCAAAGTATTGGAGTTTCAGCTTCAGCATTAGCCTTTCCAATGAATATTCAGGACTGATTTCCTTTAGGATGGACTGGTTGGATCTCCTTGCAGTCCAAGGGACCCTCAAAAGTCTTCTCCAATACCACAGTTCAAAAGCATCAATTCTTCAGTGCTCAGCTTTCTTTATAGTCCAACATTCACATCCATACCTGACTACTGGAAAAACCATAGCTTTGACTAGATGGACCTTTGTTGGCAATGTAATGTCTCTGCTTTTTAATATGCTATCTAGGTTGGTCATAACTTTTCTTCCAAGGACCGAGTGTCTTTGAATCTCATGGCTGTAGTCAGCATCTGCAGTGATTTTGGAGTCCCCCAAAATAAAGTCTGTCACTGTTTCTGCTGTCTCCCCATCTATTTACCATGAAGTGATGGGACCAGATGCCATGATCTTAGTTTTCTGAATGTTGAGCCTCAAGCCAACTTTTTCACTCTCGTCTTTCATTTTCATCAAGAGGCTCTTTAGTTCTTCGCTTTCTGCCATAAGGGTTTCATGCAAAACTTTATTCAAGGAACTGAGTCAATATGTGTATGGTTCTTTACCCAAAGCTTCTTGTGGAATTCCTGAGATGCTCAGTGGAAGGCATTCCATGGACACATGAGATGGGGTGTGTTACCTATTTCTGTCTTTGAAATTCCTAATGCATTTTTGTTGTTTTTCAGTTGCCAAATCGTGTCTGACTCTTTGTGACCCCATGGAATGCAGCGTGCCAGGCTTCCCTGTCCCTCATCATCTCCCAGAATTCACCAAAGTTCATGTCCATTGAATTGGCAATGCCATCCAACCATCTCATCCTCCTGCTGTCCTCTTCTTTGCCTTCAATATTTTCATAATGCATATTGGCATATAAAAGGCTCTGAAAAGGCTTTCAGTAGAGAAACTTGTTGAATATTGCTTAACCATTGTTTATTTACTAAAAAAGATATATTTAAAGTAAAAACTAGGCTTCCCTCATGGTTCAGTGGTTAAGAATCTGGGGACACAGGATTCTTGTGCAATGCTGGGGACACAAATTCAACCCCTGGTCAGGGAAGATCCCACATCCCAAGCAACTAAGTCCTTGGACAACAATAAAGACCCAGCACAGTCAAAAATAATTAAAAATAAATTACTTTCTTTAAAAACAGTAAGAGCTATTACTTCCACAAGGCTGATTCTGGGGAACACACTTTAAAAAAGAGTGATCTGTAGCTTGGCTTATAAATTGAAGGCTGTTAACATTTACATATTAATAAGTGTAGGGAATAAATTAGAAACTTGGGAAAGTCTCTAGTAAAAATATTCAAAGGGGGAAAAATAACTGAATTAAAGACTATTTGTAACCTGAAATAAGGCTCATAAGATATAAAGACTCATGCCTTTTTTTCATAAAACACTAATATTGGGTGTACTTTTTCCTTCTCTTTTTAAAACTTACCATTTGTATAGAGAATTTTTAAAAATTCAGTCAATGTGGCAAGTAGGAAGAGTAAATAAATGTGAACTATTTTGAGGACTGATCCATTAATACATTCATGTATTTGTTTAGCAAAACCGATTCTTGTAGGTTTTACCTCCTGAATGTCTCCAGAATGCACACACTTTTCTCTAACTCACTGATACCCTTATAGCAGCTACTCCCGTCACCTGGTTCAGGTCAACAGATCTGAAAGGTCTCCTCACTCTAATTCACTGTACACAGGACGAGCTATTAAAAATGTGAATCTGGAAAACTGAATGGCTTATAGTTGTTTTTGAAGATCAAACTTCTTAGGAGGTCTGCAAAGACACACATACGTTGGGTCCAGCTCCCTCCAGCCTCTGATAATTCAACCCTCTCACTCTTTTTCCATGTCACACTCTCTCAAGCCTTTCCGTTCTTCAATGTGCACTCTCTCTCTTGCCCCAGGGCCTTTGCACATGTTTTTATTTGCCTATAACTTTCTCCTCTCCCTCTTGTCCTTCCCTCCCAAATTCTGCTGGGTTGGGAAGATCCCCTGAAAGGGAAATGGCAGCTCATGTTTTTGCCTGGGAAATCCCATGGATAGAGGAGCCTGGTGGGCTACAGTCTATGGGGTCGCAAAAGAGCTGGACACTACTTAGCGACTAAACAACAACAATGATGTCCATTTACTAAACTCTCAGCTCAAATAGTGCTTCTTTCTTGACCCATCACCTCAGTCCTACGATTATGTGATTCCCCTGTTTCATCCTTTCATGTAGCACCTTCTACAGCTATCAGGTTTTGTAATTCATGCTTTTTATGATTATTTAATCAACACTTGTCACCTTTTGTTTACTAGTTTCCTAGCGCCTGGCAAAATGAGAAACATTCAGTAAATATAAATGAACAGATATGTGACAGAAGATAGAATTTTCATGCTTATTGGCAAAAGAAGTGGAAGAATCTACCTTTTGGAGATTTAAAAATAAGCCAGGATTGTTTATAAGCTGGAACATTAATCCATATATTTTGACATAACCTTTTTTTTTCTTTTCTTTCTGCTGGTGGAGGGGAGGGAGGTAGGATGAAACTAATGCAGCAGCAAAGAAAAACAATTTTTTTTTTCTGGTGAAATAAGTAATGGTTTTCTGGATGGATAATTCTACACACAGAAAATGATTGATTAAAACTTCCTGCAAGCTTGGGCTATGCAAATAAAGCAGGTGTCTATGTATATGCCAGGCTTGAACGCAGTCTTCAATTATATTTTGGAAAAATTGCTCTGGTTGAGCTTTGAATCATACTTCCACATCTGTCGGTATGTTCTAGTCACTACCCAAACAGGAAGCAGAAAAGACATGGCCAACTAGGCCAAAAATGATAAAATAATATAAATAAATATAGTTTGGCTTCCCAGTATGGGGTGACTATTCCAACTTACTTATTTCTGTTTCATTGAAAAAAAAAATGATAGAATGATCATGAAGGCATAAGTACTGCCTAACAAATCCCTTGGCGCTTGGTGTCACCATAAATACGTGTTACATTAGTGAAAGAATGAGTGAATGAGTGAATTTCACCAGGGAAAGCGATCTGAGGACCTTTTCCTACGATCTGTGGCCCTTTTCCCTCAATCCTATGGTGATTTTCTATAACCAAAATTGCTTTTGAGAGTTAGCTCCTCACTTACAACCTTCTAATACACCAGGGTTTCTTTGAAAAACACTTTAGGCTGAGTGCCAAAGAATTGATGGTTTCGAACTGTGGTGCTGGAGAAGACTCTTGAGAGTCCCTTGGACTGCAAAGAGATCAAACCAGTCAGTTCTAAAGGAAATCAGTCCTGAATATTCACTGGAAAGACTGAACCTAAAGCTCCAATACTTTGGCCACCTAATTTGAAGAGCTGACTCTTTGGAAAAGACGCTGATGCTGGGAAAGATTGAAGGCAGCAGGAGAAGGGGGCGACAGAAAATGAGACAGTTGGATGGCATCACCGACTCGATGAACATGAGTTTGAGTAAACTCCTGGAGATGGTGAAGGACGGGGCAGCCTGGTGTGCTGCAGTCCCTGGGATAGCAAAGAGTCAGACACGACTGGGTGACTGAGAGACAGCAAAAGATTGCCCTAAGGAGCTCTTAACAGTTGATGAGAAAGGATCCACTTTGTTGCATGGTATGTTTTACTTTTCAGGTAGGTCAGTGCATCAGTGTTTCTGGTCCATTTCAGCCTAACTGCATTCCATTTGCAGAATCACTTGTTTATGATCATCTTCTGATCTTTTATCCTCATAGGTCTCATTAAAAGTCTCCTCAAATCACTGAAGAGTGATTTCTAGCAATGGATTCAACAGCAAAAATTCATTCCGACTCTTGGACACGTTATTGCCTAGTTCCGCTTTATCTTATACAGCAAAACAACAACAAAAACCCAGTTTGACCATTTAAATAGGAATTGATGAAAAGAGCCAGTGCTTAAGATGGATTCACAGATAGCTGACAGTGTTTTTCAAAATTTATTTCTTTCATTGTAGATAACATTTTCCAAATGACATATTTATTAAGCACCTTTGATGATTACCAAGATTCCTTCCAATTACAAGAACATTCTATTATTCTGTTCTTATATAAACCATCTTCACTTATGATTCTGTGACCCTGATTTGTATGTGAATCTGAACTCAAACTCCACTCGATTGAAGAGAATAATAATATCCATTTCCAGTAGCACAAGCTTAGAAAATGAGTCATACTACATAAATTAAATAATTGTATTCACTTTAGAAACTAATATTTTCACACTTTAACGTTAGGATAGTAACAGTATACCACTAGCTCTCTCAACAACTGGAATTCTTCAGATCTGAAGGAAGCAGATATGAAAGGAAATCCTTTATTCTCAAACAAAGAAACTTGATAGTATACACGACACCTTCAATAATTAACTCCATTAGTATGAACAACTCTTTAAAGTCCTATTTAACATATTTCCCAATTTAATATTATATATTTTTAAAAGGACAAGTCTATGGTACTTATCTGATGGATTTCTTGGCCATTTAAAATGAAGATAGACTGTACATGTGCGTGTGTGCCAAGTTGCTTCAGTCATGTCCAACTCTGTGTGACCCTATGGACTGGAGCCCTTCAGGCTCCCCTGTCCATGGGATTCTCCAGGCAAGAAGACTGGATTGGGTTGCCGTGCCTTTCTCTAGGGCATCTTCCCAACTCAGGGATTGAACCCGCATTTCTTACAGCTCCTGCGTTAGAATGTGGATTCTTTACCACTAGCGCCACCTGGGAATCCCTCAAAGACAGCTTGCTGCTGCTAAGTCACTTCAGTCGTGTCTGACTCTGTGCGACCCCATAGACGGCAGCCCACCAGGCTCCCCTGTCCCTGGGATTCTCCAGGCAAGAACACTGGAGTGGGTTGCCATTTCCTTCTCCAATTATGCCATAATTTTATTTGTTTATTTATATTTTTATTATTTATTTATTTATTTACTTTACAATACTGTATTGGTTTGGCCATACATTGACATGAATCCACCATAGGTGTGCATGAGTTCCCAACGCTGAACCCCCCTCCCAGCACCCTCCCCATTTTTCACTTTTTTTTTTTTTTTGGCTGCACTGTGTGGCATATGAGGTTTTAGTTCCAAGACCAGGGATTAAACCTGCACCCCCTGCTTTGGAAGCTCAGAGTCTTAACCGCTGGACTGCCAGGGAAGTCCAACCATGTCATAATTTTAAATACATTTATTTAAAAATGCTATACTTAATATAGCATTGAAAATCTCTGGGCTGACATAAAAAACATATTTGTCTAGTTCTGATTTGCTCTTCTGAAGCCTGGCCATACTTCTTGGCCTTGCTTTTCTGGCTCTCAAGTGAATGATGAAAAATTCCCCAGGTCTTAGGATTACTTCTTGCAATACAAACTCGATTTGTAACTATCCTTTGCAGTTGTATAATTTCAACTTTGAGACTGATACGCATCATTTTAAATTATTGCCTAGTGTCTAGGTTTATTTCTAGGTTTATCACAATATTTGCCTTATAAAGGGTAACCCTTAAAGGAAAAAAAAGCCTTTAAATTTAGTAGTAGGCTTTGTTAGATAGGAAGTAGGTTTTATTATGAAAACAGTTTAAATGAATGGAGTTTTGGGGTCCTCATTCAAAAGGCCACTGAAGTGGCATTAGAATTCTACTTTAAATGTGATTGTGTGTGCACATGCGTCTGTGTTTTCCATTCCCTAGTCTAATGTCTTCAAGCCCTATTTGTTTTTTTTTCAAAATTTAAAACCCAACTAATGTCTTACTCTTTCAAAGACATTCTGAGTGAAGCTAAATTGTCTCCATCTACAGTGCTTCTGAAATCTCTCTCATTCAGGTGTCATAAGATGTTATGATTTAACTCTTCTTATCAGGAAGCAACAGTTAGAACCGGATATGGAACAACAGATTGGTTCCAAAGAGGAAAAGGAGTACGTCAAGGCTGTATATTGTCACCCTGCTTATTTAACTTATATGCAGAGTACATCATGAGAAACGCTGGACTGGATGAAGCACAAGCTGGAATCAGGAGTGCTGGGAGAAATATCAATAACCTCAGATATGCAGATGACACACCACCTTTATGGCAGAAAGTGAAGAACTAAAGAGCCTCTTGATGAAAGTGAAAGAGGGGAGTGAAAAAGTTGGCTTAAATCTCAACATTCAGAAAACGAAGATCATGGCATCTGGTCCCATCACTTCATGGCAAATAGATGGGGAAACAGTGGCTGACTTTATTTTGGGGGGCTCCAAAATCACTGCAGATTCTGATTGCAGCCATGAAATTAAAAGACGCTTGCTCCTTGGAAGAAAATTATGACCAACTTAGACAGCATATTAAAAAGTGGAGACATTACTTTGCCAACAAAGGTCCATCTAGTCAAGGCTATGGTTTTTCCAGTAGTAATGTATGGATGTGAGATTTGGACTTAAAGAAAGCTGAATGCCAAAGAATTGATGCTTTGAACTGAAGTGTTGAAGAAGACTCTTGAGAGTCTTTTGGACAGCAAGGAGATCCAACCAGTCCATCCTAAAGGAGATCAGTCCTAGGTGTTCTTTGGAAGGACTGATGCTGAAGCTGAAACTCCATTACTTTGGCCACCTGATGCAAAGAGCTGACTCATTTGAAAAGACTCTGATGCTGGGAAAGATTGAGGGCAGGAGGAGAAGGGGATGATGGAGGATGAGATGGTTGGATGGCATCACTGACTTGATGAACATGAGTTTGGGTAAACTTTGGGAGTTGGTGATGGACAGGGAGGCCTGGTGTGCTGCGGTTCATGGGGTCGCAAAGAGTCAGACACGACTGAGCAACTGAAGTGAACTGAATTGAACTGATCTCATGATCTATATTGTTCTCTTTTTCTGGCATCATTAAAATAACCACTAGACTTCTCAAAGTTGATGTTAATGAAAGATAATCATTGCCTCACTCAACTGGCCAGGGTTAAAATGAGCTATTCTAGAAATGCTTTGCAAAGTTAAAAACCTTTACCATTTCCCTTTTCCCCTGCTAATGGGAAATAGGCCTAGTATGACCCCCTGATGAGTAGACTGTGGATCACAGGCATCTTGTCATTTTTGCTGGCAGGACAAAGGAGGAAGAGGAGTTTCCACATTAGGGTGGGACAGACATTCAGGAGCAGAGAATTTTTTTTTGTCATCAGAAACCATAGACACATAGGAAACTCCTGAAGCTCCATAGGTTCATCCATCCATCCATTCATTTATTCATTCAGTTCATTCATTCATCCCACAGAGACTTTTGGAATGCCTTCTCTGTGTCAGTGATGGGATAAAAGACTGATTTGTGTGCCCTGGAGCTTTTATTTCAGGTTAACTACTCTTGTTTTCCGATTTGTCTTGCTTCCTCTTTAAAGGGTCTCTCTGTTCTCTCTACCTGTGTTTGCCAGGTTCAAAGTGATTTCAATACATGCTTTTTATTGAGGATGATGTTTGCAAAGGGCTTTTAACATAATTTAGCTGTTGAAAATTTCTTATATAAGAGTCTCTCTTTTGCCAAAATCTTTTGTCTCCTTCCCTCCTTGGTCTCTTCTTTAATATCATTTAATTTCTTATACGACTGTTTGTCATTCCTTTTCTTATCTCCCTATCCTCTTGAATTCATTTTCTTCCTTGGCTAACTAAATAAAAATGCTTGGAAGATTTTTTTTACCCCCATTTAAGAAAAATCTCTTTTATCTCTACATGACATGTTCCCTTTCTGATAGCTCTTTCATTTTAGTGCTTTTTTCTTTTGCCTTTTGTTTGGCATTGCTTTTTATTCCTGTGCTCAGTAAAGTCAGTTTTTTTTACACGTTCTTCCATTTCTTTTCAAGTTGGGCCTGTATCTGCTCTCAGTTTCTCTTTTTTCTTCTCAATAAATCTCTTTTTCTCTGTCTGATGTCTTCCTCTTTCCTATTCTTATTCCTCCTTCCTCTTTTTCCAAATTTTCCAGTATACCTTCATCTTTTTATTTTCCTCGATTATTTCCTTCTTTCTTTTTTTCAGTTCTTTCTAAGGCAAGAACAATTTGGAAACTTTTGTTTTCTTTTTTTTTTACACTATTATCAGGAAAGGGTACACATTTCCAGCCTGCCTCTCCAAGCACAGCAACAACACAGGGGAAATGATGGGTTTGAGAACCTGCTTTCCCCAGTCCTGCAGTCAGAGCATCACAGAGCTGAAGAAGCAACCAGGAACCCACACCTCAGCCTTTATGCAAAAGTGCTCTTTCATCTCAAATATTGGAGAAGGAAATGGCAACCCACTCCAGTATTCTTGCCTGGAGAATCCCAGGGACAGGGGAGCCTGGTGGGCTGCCGTCTATGGGGTTGCACAGAGTCGGACACAACTGAAGCGACTTAGCAGCAGCAGCATCTCAAATATAGACAGCTCTTTACTCCTTTCTGAGAAACTACAGTTTAATACCTTTTTCAACTTTCCAAAGTATCTATGGCCTCCTTTTACCCAAGCTGAATGAAGCACGGGGGCCATCTCCATTGGATGAACGGGGTAGCTGAGGCAGAGTGAGGAAGCGTGTGTTTCCTGAGATCTCCCAGTCCTGCAGCAGCTCCCTGGCACCTGGGGATGACCCAGAACGTGCTGTGGTCATAGGCCTTACCCTCTAGATTCCAGGGGGCCTTTTTAGTACTTCTCCCTGCCCCTCCCAGCAAGGCAGGCGGTGTTTGTGGCTCTGCTTCGCCTCCTGCCTGTGTTTCTCTTCCTCTGCATCTTCTGAGAAGGAGGCTAATGATCCAGGTAGTTATCCACCTGTGGATTGGGAGGCATTGCCCTGAGCCTCACTCATCAAATTCCGGTCTGTCATCCTCTCGTCAGAAACACCATAGAACGGATTCCTGACCTTTTGGCTGCAGGGAGGAGATGGGATTCAGAACCACATGTTTTCTAGTCCCTTCTAGAGGGCCGTGTAATTCATTCTTTTCTGCTCTTTAGTCACTCTGTCGTGTCCGACTGGTAATTCTGTGTTGTGTGTGGAAATACCTGTTGTTGAGATTTTAAAAAATGCACATCCCTCTTACTCTTACTAAAATAGAAAATTCCTTTCATATTTTCTTTCCCTGTGTTCACTTTTCCTTTGTTTCACAAATAATCATCCATAACTACATATGCTTGGATGTAGACTGTCGACAGTTCCCAGCCTTTTCTTCCCTAGGTCCTAACCCCTAATAATGCAGATTTCAAGCTAGAATGAGAAGGCCCCATAGATAGGTTCCAGACTGCTTTCACCTTGGAGACTGGATACAGTAATGTAGAGGTAGCAAGGATCTGTTTTTGCCTTTAAAAGGGGGAATATTTGCCAATGATAAATTGTATAGACTATAAAAATGTAATTTTCAGCTCTTAATTGTATCGACTTAGCGTGTTAACACTGGTTGTCTCAAGGGAAAACTACATAGGACTGCCTAATGAAGGGGATTTGGCAGCCCAGTATTTTTGTGGCATGATCCTAACGTGGGAAGGAGTGATGAATGTGGTCCTTTGTTTTCAAAAGCCTCACTGGAACTTAAGCAGTGAGTGGTGGAGGAGGTTTTAGAACTCAGGGGTGTTGATCCCTACTCAGGTGCTTCAGACTGAAAAACAGAGTGTTAATTTGTCCTCTCTTTCAACAAACATTGAATGAGTTCTTACTATAGGTCAGCGAGGTAGAAAATGGGAACACACAAGGACATACGAACATACGCAGCTGAGCAGAAAGACAGCCCTGAAACTCAACAGAAAGTGACTCACAGAGGGCGACACCACAGGGCTCTGTGCTCTGCCATGATCAGCAGAGGGGCTGGGAGACCCGCAAACCTTACAGTTACTGCTTTTATTGCCCACTAAGTATCTGTGTGTTATACATGTAAAACGTGCCTATTTCAAGTTTATTGATGTCTGTTAACTTAGGGTATTAAATTTCTCTGTGATCAGCCCAGCTACTACTTTTAAACCTCTTACCCACAGTCATATATTCCTTAGCTTGATGAGCGCTCAGGTAATACTTCTTTGATTAGGTGGTTTGTTCTTCTTTGAGCTGACAATCTCGTCATAAATCCCTACGGAATCTCTGTTGAGATCTGTCCACTTTTCCAGCTTGTGGTCCTTATTAACGTTAACCGAGATTTGAAAGTTGTGGAACATCCCCTACAAATTTAATTAGCATCTTCTCAGTTCACTCATGAGTGTAAAATAGAACCCCACCCAAGGCCAACACTGTGCCCTGCTCTAGTTTGTGCTCACCAGCTGGCTTTGTAAGGAGGCTCAGCTCACCCTAAAGCTCCCTAGAAAGTTTTTCTGAAGTCAAGGACAGCAAATAAAATTATTGTTAATTACATGTTTAATATCCATTATAGATACATTAACTTTTAGTCAAATTTATGGCAAGTTAGAGCTGTATTTTTATGTGATCAATGTACTTAATAGCAGGTTAGGGTTCTTTCATAATCACTGTGCCTGTTCTATTTTTGTCCATTTTATAAGACCTGGGGCCAAATTTTACTATTTCAAATGACTATAAAATTTTATTGTTGTGTCTTTTCCTTTATGACTTATTGTTGGTCATATCTATGATTTATCAGATTTAAGTCCTTGATCAAGAACACAACCCCTAATTACAAACTTGTTTCTAGGGGACAATACAATCTGCTTTACAATTGTATGTTTTGCGATGAAGCTTTTTAAGGAATTCTTTGTGGTGACAGTTTCGGATTTATTACACTTAAAACTGCTTTTAGTTAAAATTCTCACCAAGGGCTTCTGACATAAAAAAATGATCATTACATTAAATAAACCAACCTAACTTCATTTTAAGAGAGATTTGTAAATTATTTTTGTTTCTATGCTTTAAGAACAGGGAGTCTAAAACCTTATTTTGTGTAGGAAATATTGAAGTGTTTTGATTTACTACAATGACCGTTTAAAGGGAAAGGGAACGGAATTATTTTAAAAGGGTGAGAGAGGAAGGAAGTCCAAAGGAAAGAAAGAAGGCTTGCTAAAGGGGGGAAAAATGGAAGGAATGCCTAGACCAGGGAAAGAAAGATTAAGAAAAAGAGGCAGGCAGAGGAGCAGGATGAGGTGAACTAAACACAAGGCCCTGTTGGTCACTGATCCCATCTTCCTTGTCTACTTTGACAAGAAAGTAGGGAACTAGTGATGAAAGTAGTGAAATTTGAACTAGGGATGACCAGGGACTGCTGTGCTCAGACCTTCAGGGACACCTGAGGGTCTGGGTGGAACGACTCAAATCATCCTTCTTTCCAGTGTCACCCGTGGCAGGTGGGTGAGGCTGAGGTGGGACCAGGTTCTCGATCAGTGAGGTTCTTACCTACTTTTCTCTAGCAAGGAAGCCACTGGAAGGATATTTTTTATAGGCACCAAACTCCTAACACTGTAACTTCTGGAAGGCTGTTGGAATCCAGAGTTAGACAGAGATAGTTTCTACAGAGCCAATCCCCTTCATATAGCCTACTGCAAGTCAAACAGCCCCCTTCCACAGACCCTGAGCCCCCAAACATTGAGCAGAAGTCTTCCCAAATTACCCCACAACTGCCCAAGTGAGCATGCTCATTCCTGTGTGAGCTGAGGTCAATCTCAACATAAATAAATACATGCCACTGGTTGTAGAGAATTGCTAATAACTGCCATTGGCATAGCACTAAAATTTTACAAAAATTTTTTAGCTACGTTATCTTATGAATCCCTATAACAACTTTGTAATGGATGCATTATAATTACTATTCCCATTTTACTGATAAATGAATAGGCTCAGATGCTGGGAAAGATTGAGGGCAGGAGGAGAAGGGGATGACGGAGGATGAGATGGTTGGATTGCATCACCAACTCAATGGACATGGGTTTGGGTGGACTCCAGGAGTTGGTGATGGACAGGGAGGCCTGGCACACTGCAGTTCATGGGGTTGCAAAGAGTCGGACATGACTGAGCGACTGAACTGAACTGAATAGGCTCAGAAGGATTTGGAATTAAAGAAAAAACAAATAAACAAAAAAAAAAAGGCTTAAAGAGGTTAAATAACTTGCTTCATACCACACAGCAAGGAAGTAGCAGAGAGACAATAAAACCCTCTGGTTCTAATTCTAGCAATGTTCCTATTACACCTTGAGAAATTTCCACATACATTCAAAATAAATATTTGATAATATGTCACAGCAGAGATGGTGCAAATAGTTCTTTAAAGTGAGAAATACAGGGATTTCATTCTTCCAAAGGTTAATATTGAGTTGGCCAAAAAGTTTGCTCGGGTTTTTCTGTTAAATGTTCCATAAGATGGTTGTTCTACTGGAGACCCCTACAACTTTGTTCTTTTTTCATCTCAAACACACATTCTTTCTTTCACTTTTGTCTCATGAGTGGAGTTCCATACCACTGTCTTCCGCCTTACACTGATAGCTCTGACTTTGCCTGGAGAAGGAAATGGCAACACACTCCAGTGTTCTTGCCTGGAGAATCCCA
Organism: Ovis canadensis; assembly: GCF_042477335.2. Lineage (NCBI taxonomy): Eukaryota > Metazoa > Chordata > Mammalia > Artiodactyla > Bovidae > Ovis > Ovis canadensis. Next base: position 91,233,998 of record NC_091252.1, read on the forward strand.
GGGACGGGGGAGCCTGGTGGGCTGCCGTCTATGGGGTCACACAGAGTCGGACACGCTGAAGTGACTTAGCAGTAGCAGTGTAGAATGAAGAATCATTTATCTGTGATAGCTCTGTACTCCAACTATCCTGAGGATTCACTTGCAGTCTGAGATTGACTTCAGGTCACGAGTAGCTGAGAGCCATGGAGGGGGAAACTGGAGAACCTCCTTCCTAGATCACCAGAGCTACCAGCAGTTAACGTTCTACCATGAACGACTCTACAGGAAAGCCAAAATCAGATTAAATTTATATCCTTAGGTATCCCTCTCTTTTCTATTACATACCTATTTCTATTTCTTCCTGCATTTGGTCTTACTACTGTATTTGTGTCATAAATGAGTATCATTAGAAAAATTGGTTTAGCAAATGTTAGCCTCAACTACATTGATAATATCATTTATAACTGTGATTGAAAAAATGTTTTAGATTTGAGTGACATCAAGTTTTACAACCACTAAGACACATATGTTATAGCCTACCCCGCAGAAAAAGACACCATTAAAATATATTGATAATAATATATTAGCATACATGTTACATATATGTATTATACCAAAATATACCCAATTTATATCCAGAGAAGCTCATTATTCTAACATAAAACACAGGTACTTGGTACTGAGCTCTGACTCTTGTCCTACTGGGATGCAGGAATATCTGGACAGGGACTTCCCTGGTGGTCCAGTGGCTAAGACGCCGTGCTTCAGAAGCAGGGGGCCAGGGTTTGATCCCTCATCAGGGAACTAGATCCCACATGCTGCAACTAAGACCTGGCACAGCAAAAAAAAAAAAAAAAGAATATCTGGATAGTCATTTTTCACTATGATATGTTTGATACCAAGATTAGAAGAGGAAAGACAAAAAGAAAAAAACATTTTTCTTTTTGATGGTGAGTATTTTGGTACATTGGTCTTTAATTTACTATGTGGGTAGATGTATATATCCTCACTGGAAACTCCAGAACTATCTACCTGCCTCTGAGGATTGACAAAGTTGGATACTATTGTGGCCCAAGAGATAACAGGGGTTGAATGCAGGATCTGTGCAATTGCCCTCGATAGATGGTAGGAAAGAGAACTGAAACTTGTGACTTAAGTTACTCAAGGTTTCTGGGGAAGATTGGCAGTGAGCACAGCACAAAAAATGACCTTAGAAGCATCGGACCTTGGAAGGGACAGGGGCAGATTTGGGAAAATGAAAATACAATACAGCAGATGAAACATGCCGAGTCTACCTACATAGTCCAGGAAATCCCAGGTTGCAGGGAGTCAATGTGCATTCAGAAGAGGATCTTCAACTAAGGGCCACATCCAGTGGAAAGAGAAAGAAAGGTAGGAAAATGCAACTCAGCCAATCAGGGCAGATGAACACCCACCTGAAATTCATTTCTCGCGTCTCTGCTTGTATCCTCCAGCAGGCGCGCTCTTCAAAGGGGATTGGAGACACCTGAGAAGAACAAAAAACTATTTAATGCCAGAAACAAATGCTTGGTTCTGAGTAACCAGGTCACCTCAAGACTCAGCCCTCAGCCCTCCACTCCCCCATACACTTCCTGTTTACCCCTATCTGCTCCTTTGCTGAAATACTAATAACTTCAGAGAGTGTGCCTTCTGCCTCACGTGCAGCTCACACCAGGCATGACTCCATGATATTTCCCTTGGATGGCTTCTGCTCATCACAAACTCCACATTGCAAGCTGACTCTGTTCAGTCCTGGCCACACTTCCTCTTCTAGAAATATTTTCCTCTCTTTATTCACAGGATACTGTGCTCCTGGCCACAAAAGCTTATGTCTTCTTTGAGTCATTTTGCTCATTTTCATATCCAGTCAATCTCCAAGTTCTGTCAAGTCTTCCTCAAATAACTTTTTTTTCCTTTTTTTCTCTCCATTTCTACTGTTGATCCCTGCTGACTTGGATTACACTTCAATCTCTTAACAGTTTTCTCTATGACCTTGCTCACTCCATTTTGCCTGACCTATCGATGCCAGAACATTATTCTTTAAACACTTAAAAAGATCGTGTTGAAAAACTTCCAGAGACTATTTTGCCAATGGAATAATGACTGCATAAGACCACACAGTTCATTAGGGACACAGTTTATGGCTAGAGCCCAGGATTTTTTAACCTCAGTTCCAATACAGTTTTTACTAAAGTATATACACTGAGTCCTAAGAATTCCAGCATAGAATGCATTATCTGTCCTATTTTCTCCCAAACTGCTTTAGTTTCTTTGTACTTTGTTTTAATCTGTAATTTGTCTTAATTCTTTTCGGAAGTAGGAGGGATGTTAAAATTTAAGTAAAGCAAAACAAATATTGGTCAAAATAAAAATCCTGTATTCATAGACAGCCAAAACTACATCAAACAGGTGGAACCACCCCTTCTCTTTTTCAGAGACAAGTTATACTGAATTTGGTTTCACAAGTCCATTCCAGATGATTTCTGACTGGGGTTCTCTTTTCATTGACCCCTGCTTCCAGAGAGAGCATCTATTCTGAACACTCAAGCGGGAGCTAGCTCTTGGTGCTGAGCTCTGACTCTTGTCCTACTGGGATTCAAGAATATCTGAATGGTTCAATATCTCAACATTGTAGAAGAATGGAATTCCATCTATCCAGGGAAAGTTGGTTAAAATCCCATCTTAACAAATTTCAAATTGGACTTGGAAACTTCTAACAAAATTATAAATTCTTCACTTGGCTTTAAGAAACCTCCTGCAAGGAGCCTGTAGCAGGGGGATTGGCAAGCAAAAGCAGGGAACTGCAAGGATAAGAGCTCTAGAGCTGGGACCTCACAGACGCTCGGGGAAGATGTTCTCCCTGAATGCTAAAGCCGGCACTGGGCTCAGTCTTCTGAGAGCCAAAGACCTTACATAGCCCATCTTGGGCATAATAGTAGTCTTAACTGTTAGTGGACTTATTTCTTACGCCACTCACTTATAACAAATGAGAAATCAGTTCAATATACAAAGCCCTTATTTGGCAGTTTTCATCTTCAGTGCACTTTCCAAATGTTAACCAATTAATCTGCTTGACAGTGCTCCCCTTAACAGTGGTGCATGTTTTATGTTCATAAGCTCTTTGGTATTTCATTTCTGGGTCTTTTTTTCCTGTCTTCTTCCAAGGCCAAAGTAGTGAGGTTCTTTGCTGATGTGGTGCCTGTTCTCTTTTTACAACCTAGATGCCCTCATGGTGGTGGATGATCAGGTGAGGAGATGAGATGAGGATGTCGGAAGGAGAGAAAGAGGGAAAGAGCCTCACCCCTATGAATAGCAGGAATGCCACCCAGCGAAAGACCCTGCCTTCAGGGAGCCGCTGCCTCTGATGGCACCACCAGGATTTCCCTAGCTCCTGAGTGGTCAACAAGTATTTAGGGAGTGCCTACCATGTGCCAGGCCCCTGTTCTAAGGACTAGGCATAGAGCAGCAAACAAGATCTCAGTCTTTGCCCTCCCAGAGCCCCAGTATGAGAAACTTAGAGATCTACCATGCATATCTCCCTCAGGCAGTTTCATAACTTTGTTTTCTTTTTCTATGGAGTTTCTCAGGGAAATGAACTCCTCACATTTATTTTTCATGGAGTAAACACAACTTAACTAATTCTAAAGCTTTCTTTTGCAAGCCTCAATATCTACTCCCAGCAATTAGTGTCTGAATCTGCACCCTTACCCTCTAGATAACTAGTTCTGGAGATTTTAGGGTTATGAACACTGTTAAGAATCTGATGATAACTATGCATCTAATCAACAGAAGGAACATATATGTATCATAAACATATATAATATATAGATATAGATATAAATGGGTTTCCCTGGTGGCTCCGTGGTAAAGAAGCTGCCCACCAATGCAGGAGACCAGGATTCAATCCTTAGGTCAGAAGATCCCCTGGAGAAGGAAATGGCAACCAACTCCAGTATTCTTGCCAAGAAAATTCCATGGACAGAGGAGTCTCATGGGCTATAGTCTATGGGGTCACAAGGAACTGTATACAACTGAGTGATTGAGCGTGCATGCACATACGTACATACGTACACATATGTGTGTGCCGTGCTAACGCCCATGCACTCCAGGTTAAAGAGCATGATCTAATCCAGCAATATTACTATTTTAAAGATTTCATTTTATTTAGATTTCAGCTGCCACAATTAGATTTTTCACTTTGGAGAATGCCAGTTATAATCATCACTGATTCTCATAGGCAAGTGTCTTCACTTCTCTGACCTTTTAGAGCATTTAAAAAAATGAAGTATGGTTGATTTATAGTACTGTATTAGTTTCAGGTATACAACATAGTGATTCAAAATTTTTATAGACTATATTTCATTTACAATTATTATAAAATAGTGGCTATATTCCTGTGCTGTTCAATACATCATTGTAACTTATTTATTTTATTCATAGTATATACCTCTTAATTCCCTACACCTATCTTGCTTTGATTACTTATTTGAATTATTTTAGCTTTTATTAGGGCAGGACTAAAAATGCACAGAGCACTCTAGCTGTGGATATACTGTTCTTTTTGAGAATATAATATTGGCTTCTGCATCATTTTAAATCTTTTAGTTGAATCTGTACATTGTCTTTAAGGTATAGTCTATAATGATGGCATGCTCCATGTTCTAGACGGTGATTAAAACTGTAGAATCCATCATTTTTTTAGGATAATTGGTCTTACACTCCCCTGAATATATTCTCTTATACTTGCATATAAAGAATTTCATCTGCCAGTTTTCTGCTCCCATATGCAGTCTTGTGAAAATTTCAGTTTCCCCTGCATAAATGGTATAATATTTCATTATTAAAAAGAACTTAGTGTCATGTGCAAACCTGAGAATTTTATTGTGAACAGTCCCTTGTTAACATCTTAGCATTCATTTGTGAGTTGGTACAATTTAAAAAATATTTTTCCTCTCCCTTTTCTCCTTTTTCTGGAGCCAGTGTCAGCTTTCTTCTAAGATAAAACAGTTAATTAAATTCCGTGTTCGGTCCCAAATAATATACGGCAGAATATCAACAGTGGACTTTTCTGGTTAGCTGGATTATGGATGATTTTAATTGAATTCATTTTGCTTCTCTGTTTTCCACATTTTCTACAAAGAATATATATTGCTTTTGTAATTAGAAATATTAAATAGGCAGTTTTTCATGGAATTGTAACCCGCCTGGGCTTACTGAGCATTTAAATAGAGAACATTTACCACATGCTTCCTTCAAAATATTAGGCAGGTGTAGTCTCGCTTTCATAAACGGTCTTGCCTTACTCTGTAGACTGTCTCTTTCTTAAATGCGCAGGGAATTGTATCCTCCGGTCTTTACTCGTAAATGCTTGTCACATTAGCAGCCCGCCGGTCCTCCATTAAATTGACCCATCTACACAAGTTTCAGTGGATCCCAAATTTCACCCTTGAATGTCTTCTAAACTCTTGGGGAGAGCCCATTTATTTCCAGTGATTACTCAAGTTCGGGAAAGAAAATTGTGACAAAATGCATTATTGATTCAGCCACAACATCTAGTGTATTTATTGCTATTTGATTTTGTACTTGTGACTGATCTGCTTCAGAAGTTAATTTAGGAGTGAGACTGTCACTAATGCTTTTCTTTATAAGCTGATTCATTCTTCTATCTCCTTTTCAGACCTGCATGGACTTTTTATATTGTGATCATCAATCAATTGGTCTCATTGATTCTCTTGCTATCTCTCTGGCTCCCCTGTTTGTAACAAGTATTTTAATACCGGGGTTGATTCCTCAGATATGTGCCCTGGTTCTTTTTGAGCTTAAACTTTTTTTTCCGCTATATATTATGCAGATACATTGCGTTTTTTCCTGCAATATATTATGTCACTTATATTTTTCTATTCGGGCACATTCATTTTCTGTATGATGCCTTTAAAACAATGTATTTTTATTTTTAAACTTCGTTTAGATTGCAGGTTATACAGAAATAAGCTGCAGGTTGGATTTGGCCTGAAGTGAAGTCGCTCAGTTATGTCCGACTCTTTGCGACCCCGTGGACTGTAGCCCACCAGGCTCCTCCGTCCATGGGATTTACCAGACAAGAATACTGGAGTGGGTTGCCATGGATTTGGCCTAACAGGCTGTAATCTGCCAAAGTCTGATCTAGATATTTAAGTATTATATTTTCTACCCCCGGTGATTCTATCATATTTCCTTGGTCCATAAATTCCCGCAACTTGTTTTCATTTAAGAGGCCCTAAAATACAAAGTCACATCCCCTCCTGTGTGCCTGCACCATATCCTTCCAAGACAGAGTTTTTGTTTGGCAGCAGGAGGCTATCTGGTTCCTTCTTTGCTAATTACATCATAGCTCTCATTTGCTGTCAACGTATTTCCTTCTGGCATTTGGTCTGATAAGTCTTTATTGTTTATTTGAAACAGTTTTGCATGCTGAATTGATCTTTCACCACTTCTCCCATCCACTAGTTCTTAGATTATACCATCCTTATTTTTCTCAGATATGTTCTCCGCTTCCTCCTTGATGGCTTTATTTGAATCTTGGATAATTCAAGTATGTTTTCAGCCATTTCCCTCTCTATTATTCAATTTTAAACTTTCTGAAATTTGAGAAGTATCCTTAACAGTCTGGTGCTATTTTACCTCAGATAGTAGTAGCCCATTATTTATTTTTATTTTATTTTTTTCTGTGTGGATTCTGACTTTCCAAAAGATATCCTGGTTCTTGGTGAATCTATAAATCTCTTTCTTATACCATTATTTTATCTATATGTTCTGGCTCTGTAAGTCTGCTCTCTTGAAAATTCATCATAGATTCAGGATATTGGACTGAAGCTGTTTGTTTTGTAACTTAATTTGACTCAGGTGTGATTCAAATTGAGTCCCTATAACTATCATTATTAATTACTTATTGTCCCAAGAAATTGCAGCTTGTTTTACGAAGGTCACTGTAAGTGTTAGAGTAGGCATTTTAGTACATGGATCATGGCCAAAACAATCTATTTTTGAGTCAGTGTCTAACCTACTAATGAAACTAGCTTCTGTCCATTCAGTTAGCATTCCTCATCCTGGAGAAGTTTGGTCAGGGCAAGATGACACTGGAAATTTCTTAGGAATTGGATTCTAACTAAAGGTCAACTTCTTTTCTCATTATTTAGATTTTTTATTTGATGTGGTGAAAATAGCTTTGAAATAAGATTCAAGAGACTGGAATTTTTATTCTAGTTACATGAACTTAACTGAGTGAAACCAGTCTGGACCTAAAGTTTCCTCAACTGAAAAATGAATTTGTTGCAGTTGGCTTCCAAGTCTGTCTCCAGCATTCTGAGGCTCTGTAACAAACTGTATATTAGGCATAATGATGTGCCTAAGTGGGATAAGAACTGGCACATAGAGATACAACTTTTAGGACCATGACACTTTCATGTGAAGTAGAATCTGAAGTTTTAATTGTTTAATTCTTTGATGGAAGATTGTTTTCAGTGATTATGAAAATGACTATGTCTGTCAGGACTATAACTTTGAACCTGGAAACTTGAACTTTGAAAATTGCTCCCTTGACTAGGTATGTGATGAATCTGAGGCACTGAACAGCAGAAAGCAGACTCTTCCCAAAATGAGAAATAATTAATTCTTCCAGGACCCAGAATTAATTACAAAATTTTACTACAGTAATATCAGTTTAAAAAATACAGAATTATTAGTTTCTGAACACTAGTTCTAATTATGGTTTCATGATATTCAGCGTATGCTATTTCAGTTCCAGAGTTCAAACTGGTTTTGACTTCTTATTCCCAGAGTCACACTTCATAAGAGAAACAACAATCCATCAGAAAAGATCTCTCTTTCCTCTGGGTCCTCAGACCCAGGATTCTGTTTCTTAATATAAAGCAAGGTGTTTATGTAGAAGAAATAAGACTTGAATTAAGAGAGGTTTCATTTGGTTTTTGCATTTGGTCTCTCTGTTGGAAGAAATGAGATGATTAAGAAATATGATTTCTAGTTTATTTTAATACTAATGTACTTAATAACCCCAAATTCTACCTTTAATAAAAATAGAAAATATAGAATGTTTTCTTAATATGTCTTGTACACTGGACACATTTTGCTGGTAACAGGCAGCCTCTGACATATGTGTGATCTCCATGTACACCAGCAGTGCTACTGAAAATGCACAGTGGGTCTTACTTCGGTTGAGACTTTGTCTGTGATGTTGCATATTGATGTTCATCTTCTGTTGATGGTTTTGCCTCCAGACTCCTGACAGCTTACTTTTGTTCTCTGAGTCCAGCTTTGGTCCCCCTTTTTGGGGTCTACTGTCTATGACCCAGGCCGATACCACATCCAGAGACTGGTGCAGACAAACTGGAGAGTGTTCTGATCTTACAAATTTAACTTTGAACAAAGAAAACATGTTATGACACAGAGGCTTTATCTGAGATGGTGACTGCTAGATGCGAAAGTCAAGTAGAAAGAGGTCGTCTTCTGAATGTAAAATTGCTTGGCTTATGTGCGGGTACAATTGTTGGGTGAATCACTGGGCAAATACCCATTCAAGGCATATATAAGCGATAAGTAGAGGACAGGAAAGAAGCTACTTAAAATAATAAATACGATTTCACCTACAGGAGGGGCCTAGATTAGTCAAATTCATAAAGACAGAAAGTAAAATGGTGGTTGCAAGGGGGTGGGGAAGGGGAGGAAGTGAAGAACTATTTAATGGGGACAGAGTTTCAGTTTTACAAGATGAAAGGGTTCTGGAGATGAATGATAGTGATGGTTGTAGAATAATGTGAATTTACTAATAATCCTGAACTCTACCCTTAAAAGTAGCTAAGATGATACAGTTTTTGTATATCTCACCACAATGAAAAATGTAAATATTAAAAATCATTGTCTTTAGTTTATTTGGCTTTGGGTAGGTGTTTTCTGCTCTTATAAAAATCCATTGTATCAATTCTTTTATCTTATGAACTTGGTGACCTATTCTCCTAGGAAATGGATCTCCTGATAGTTGAAATTATTAGGCAAGGAGAGGTGAGATGGTTACTGGAAGGGTGTCCAGTATGTCATAGACATTTCAACTTCAAGGTTAACTTCAGCATTTCCCCAAACCATAGAAAAAAATTAATTACCAAAGGACTTACTAATTCTAGCATATGGAACTTTGTTCTCTTTCTCTTTTTAATTTGAAATATTAAAATACCTGGGAAAACTAATAGCAATTTCATATTTCATCAGCTTCATTCAGAGTGTTCTCCATCTTAAAATTTCTTATAACTCATATAAAACCCATTTGCCCAGCTCTTTAATTTTGATAGCTATTAATCACCAGTATAATGAGCTTATTTAAAACACATAGAACAGAAATCCCCAATCAACTGTATTTTCTCAAAATTCAGGTATTTCTGGGCATATCTGCATGACTCAGAGTGTAGAACATGTACCTAGTTATTTCAAGGACCAGAGAAGGAACCTGGAAAATTAGAAGCTCAAGTTGTTTGGTCCAGGATGTTGGCATTTGAGGAAGTAAATACATAACACTCCTTTCTCTTCCATCTGGTTTGAAACCAAATAATAAAGTGAAATAAGGAGCTGGAGGAGAAAATAGCAGTTTGGGGAGTGTTTTGTTGTTTTGTTTTTTGTTGCTGGAGAACATGGCTTAGGAGCAGCAATGTGAACTTCCATCCTGAATCTCAGAATCAGACAAACACCCACCCAGTCACAGGGAACGTTGCAGGGTCCCTGTGTAGGCATAAAGCTTTTGTGGCAAGCCTTACATGGGCTTCCCTGGTGGCGCAGAGGTTAAAGCGTCTGCCTGCAGTGTGGGGGACCTAGGTTCAATCCCTGGGTCAGGAAGATCCCCTGGAGAAGGAAATGGCAATCCACACCAGTATTCTTGCCTGGAGAATCCCATGGACGGAGGAGTTTGGTGGGCTACAGTCCATGGGTCGCAAAGAGTTGGACACGACTAAGCGACTTCACTTTCACTTTCACTTAGCACATGGAAGGCATACCACATGTGTTCTCTATCAGCAGAGGTTGTCCATGACTAGTGCCTACTCCCAAGCTTGCCAATCAGATAACACAAGCCTCCTTCTTAGAGAAGAGTGAGTGAGGAAGTAGGGTGTATCCAAACCCACCATTGTCCCTGCAGGGGGAAGATGAAGCTGGGGGAGGAGGCTTCTCTCCTCCAACACTTACCACTGCAGCACAGGGGGGATCATCAGTATCTTCAAAGCTGTTTCTGAACTGAGCCCAGCACTTGCCACACAGACTCTTCTCTGGTCCAGTTTCCAGTGACCAAAATCTAAAAATCGAGCCGAACAAAACAATGTGGGTTATTGAGAACACAGGCCTCAGTAACACTGGCTTTTGTGCTTAGGCAGGAGCTGGTGGCCGCAGTCCACAATGACACCAGCAGTCTGGCCTTTGGGGGCAGCGGCCTTCATAGTAACATTGGCAGACACATCAGTAGCAGTAGTGACAGCTGGAAATAATAAAAAACAATAATCATTGTAAAAGCCAGTATTAATAAGCCTATACTGTGTGCCAGGAATTCTGTGCAACAAGTCACATGCATTGTATCATCCTTTTAAATTCTCTTTTTTATGAAAATTTACATCCTAAAAAGCAGAGAGTCTGAATAAGGATTATGCATAGGCCCATCATCTACATTTTCTATATTTGCATCTGTTTTATTTTGGTGGAAGTAATTTAAGTTACAGATGTCATGACACTACACTCTTAAGCACTTCAGTATGCACCTCCAAAATATAAGGACATTTTCTACATAACTATAACATTATTATCATCCTTGACAATTCCCTAGTATCTAAAACTTGGTGCATATTCAAATTTCCCCAGTTCTTCCCCATAAATATCTTTATAGCTCTTTTGTTTAAATCAGAATTAAACTGTCACATTTACTATGTTTCTTTAAATATCTCTTGCTCTAGAAAAATCCTCCCATTCTCCGTTTCATTTTATTTCTTTATTTTTACAGTTCAACATTGCTTTTCCTTTTTTTCAGCAATCATGACTCTGGCTTGAAGAGACCAGGTCCATTATCTTTAAAATGTCCCGCCTTCCATATGTGTCTATGTGTCTGATTGTTTTCTGTGGTGCCAACTAACCTATTCTCTATGCCCTGTATGGAAAGATCCAATCAGATTTAGGTTAAACATTCTGGCAAGAATACGTCATAGGTGTCGTTGTGTATTTCATTTTAATTACAATAGGTGGTACCTAATTTTTGGTTGGTCCACCGTGAGTGATACTAAAATTTATCACTGGGTTAAGGTGGTAACAATCTGATCTTCCTATGGAGGCATTTATCATCTGAGCCTCACAACTGTGGTCATTTTACAAATTTGACTGGCCTCTGAATGGCAGAATGGGACCCCAGATTCTGCACTTAAATCCCTCTTATTCTGCCTCCTATCAGCCGTGTCTTTAACTCAGGTCAGAGGCATGATCTTTTACAAGTAATACATTGGCACCACAGTGAGCTGGCACAAGAAGAGAGGAAAATGGCTGAGAACTGCTCTGGGTATTCCAGACCCATCTGATAGAAATTTATAAGTGCAAAATCAGAAAAAAAAAATTGTACACTGGAATCAGAAATTTAAAGTTTTTGCTTACATTCTTACTCTTAGGTTATTTTGGCCTGGAAAAACATGGGTAGACAAAACCAAGTGTGCTAATAATAATTACTTTCCTTCCCTTTATGGTATAGATGAAAGAGTGAGTAGGTTATCAGCTACTGTCAGATAAAGGATGCTGGCACAGCCTGCCTCGGGCCATTTGTTAAGTGTTGTTTCCCTATTTGATGGTAAGCCCTCTGAGGTCAGGTTTAGGTGTTTTGTCTTTCAGCAACGATATTTATGTGGAAAGAAGCTGGTCTTTGGAGTCAGACCTAATTCACCTTGAATATGGGCAATTGTCTCGATGTGTTGTGTGACCGCGTGCACATGGTTCCATCTTTGGGTTGAAGTTTCATTGCCAGAAAGATGAGGTAATGATACATGCTTCACAGATTTTGCTATAAAGATCCATTCATTCACTTATTGAACAGATGTTTACTGAGCGTGTTCTATCTGCCAAGCCCAGAACTAGGAAAAGAGGATAGAGTATTGATTATAAGATAAAATCCCTGTTTTTGTGGAAATCTATGGTTGAGATGTGATAACAAGTGAAACATTTAGCATCATCCCATGGTTCTAGCACAGAGTGATGCTCAGAGCTGATTATTTTCTTTGCCTTCCTCTGAGTTGTACTCAATGCCCAGCACTAGCACTGGTCCACACCGTGCAGGGCAAGGGGTGGGCTGGGGGCAGTCAGTCAATTAGGACTTGAATTGACAAGGAAAACATCCAGAGGCTCCTCTATACTGCTGAGAGTGGGACGTGAATTCAAAGGCCTCTACTAGCTCAGTTCTGTAGTCCAAAGCGTAGCTTTGACGTGGAGAAAGTCGTAGAAATAAGGAAATGGAGACTTCCTAATTGAGTGTGTCAGGGAAAGAAGGTAAAATATATATCATCTATGTAAATAAAATGTTAATATAGAGATAAATACACATACTCACAGTCATTCTGGAGAGAGTGGCTAAATTCCTAGAACATTTCCCATTAGACCCTAATAGCTCAGTTGGTCAAGAATCTGCCTACAAAGCAGGAGACCCCAGTTCGATTCCTGGGTCAGGAAGATCCGCTGGAGAAGGGATAGGCTACCCACTCCAGTATTCTTGGGCTTCCCTGTGGCTCAGCTGGTAACAAATCCACCTGCAATATGGGAGACCTGGGTTCGATCCCTGGGTTGGGAAGATCCTCTGGAGAAGGGAAAGGCTATCTACTCCAGTGTTCTGGCCTGGAGAATTCCATGGACTGTATAGTCCACAGGGTTGCAAAGAGTCGCATACGACTGAGGGACTTTTACTTCACTTCACTTCCCATCAGAATCTGGATCATTGCAGCAACTCCTTTGAAATCCACACCTTCTCCCTACAATTCTAATTCTCTCTTTAGAACTGTTTTTCCTGCCCAACTGGACAAGAGTCTCCTTGCAGACAGCATTGCTGTCTTACACATCATTTTGCCCAACTCAGCAGCTGTGGGCATAATTCATGCTCAGGGAGCGCTTAGACCCACGTCATAATACAGGATTAACTATTCCGAGGAGGCCAGGGTCTGGTCAGCATGTCATCTGTTTCAGATGGATATGTGACTTTAACATAAGCCTGCATGGTTCTTTGAGACATTGCATTTTGGCCATTGTTACTATTCCATACCTCCAAGCGTTTTCTGCTAAAGAAGCTGACTGAGCAAACCCATGGAGATATTTTTCATTTCCTTTGATGGAGCATAATGCCTTCGTATATAAACACAATAACACAGTCATCACATATGCACTTACATTATTGTAGCGGCTGTGTACTCAGCAATACTCTCGGCCAGGCAAGGAGCCCAGGCGTTTTATTTTCCATTCTGATCTAAATTATGTTCATAATAAAAGAGTTTTCAATCAAGGTAAATACAATTTCATCCCAGCCTAACATCTACATTCCTGCTCTCTTTCAGTCTCTCTCTCCCCCACTTTTTTTTCCCCTTTAATTCTAGGTCACTCACCCTGCCACGTGGGAGATTCTCCTCTTGTGGGGATAACAGCCTGCCTCCTCAATGAACTATAACAACAGCTCTAAATGCATCTCCTGTAATATACCTCTGTGATTTGCAAAAGTGGGAATAAATCAAAGCCAGGAAGAGATGCCACGTTAAGCCAGAAGCTAAATGTTACATCATGTAGCGCGAGGCTAAGGGAAGAGAGAACCTGCTTTTTCCTGGCAGCACAGTATCTTTGTGCTTGTTACCTCCGCCACAGCCCCATTAAAACAATCATTTGGAATCTGCGGGAAATTGTCACCTCTTTCTTTCCTGCCATGGCAGCTGGTACTGGGGGTTGCAGACAAAGCTCATTCCCTTCAAGGTTCTTAGCACACATGCGAAAAGGAAAATGAAGCTTAATTTGTTAAAAAAAGAAAGAAAAAGTGTCAGCTTACCCTCAGGCTCAGCGCAGGCACCAGGGGAAAGAAAAAAAAAAGCAAAGATAAATGCCTCGAGGTGAACTGGCACCAACTCTAATTCTCCACTCACTCGGCTGCTCTTCTGTATGTATCACATTAATCATGCCGGATGGAGAGACATTTCCAAAACTTAAGCAATTTTCGAACCAAGATGCACCATTAAGGAAAAACACAATAGCATGACTTTTTTGGGGGATGCTTTCTTTGTACCAGCAGTGAATCTCAAAAATGTGCTGCAGATGTTAGTACAAATAATGAATACCTGGGTGGGGATGGGAGGGAGATGCGGGAGGAAATTGACAAATGTAAGAAAAGGAGAGGCAACTGCCCTCCCTTTTCTCTTCCTGTGACCTTCCCCAGGTCACAGGTACTTGGCTGGGGCTTGCCATTCGTTGAGGTCTGCCCTGGTTCTTGGACCAAATCAGACAACAGACGGGCTGACTATTGCAGCTTCCCAGAGCCCTGTGACGTCCCTGGGCTCCCATGTGCTTCACTGCTGAGAGCTGAGCGCCGTTTCAGTTCTCACCACCTTGCCATCCTCAAGTGAGTCCACGCATCTCTGCTTCTGACACCCAATCCTGCAGCCACTGCCCTGGTTGCTAGGTTTGAAGCTCCTGTTGATGACACTTGTCATCCTCAATCCAATTTGCTCCCCATCTGGGTTTTCCACTACCTTGGTCTACGTTCCTTCCGGAGATGTGTCTATCTCTTGGAAGTCTTAATGTCCACTGTTGCCTGACCCATGGCCCTTCTTTGGGCATGACACTTGTCTTCTTGCCCAGCTGCTCTTGCATGTAGACTGAGCCTGCCTTCTAGCCTGCTATCTGCTCTAGTTTTAGAGGTTTGTGCCAGATCTTGTCTCATATTTTCTTTCCATATTGTGTTTTTGCCATACTCTGACCCTTACTTCAAAGTTTCAAGAGAGTAAGTGACTAGAAGCAGAGTGGAAGGTCCTAGAACTCGATGTGACAGTAGCTATGTGACGGTGGCTAAGACAGAGCATTTGGAGAATTAGCAAAGGACATCCTTGTGAACTGGAGGTGTGTCATCTTAAAAATCCAAATCTCACATGACTGAGCAAGTGATCATGTGTGTTGGGAGATGGCAGTGACGGGAGACATTGAGTGTCTGGGTCTCTTTCATTACAGACTTTTGGACATCTTCTACAGTTATTGTTGAGATAAAGCCAGGCTTCCTTGACACAGGCGCAATGATGAATTGAACATGCTTTCCTGGGTTCCAGAAAACCAAGTTTTTTCCAACCCTCACCTTTAATATACGGGACAAGTGTATAAACCCTGAAGAAGCATGAACCTGGGAACCTACTGTCCATCCATTGAGGACGATCCATACATCCCTTGATAACTTGAGGAGTCATCCCTTGCTTAGCAGAGAAAAAAAAATCTACCAAGAAAGTTTTGATATTATAAAATATGTCAAGTGCATGCAAAATTACAGTTTATGTAATACACATTAAAAATCCAATTTAAGAAATAAATATAACCAAGATTATTGAGATCCTTCATTGTTTTCCTATTATCAGAAATAATTAGTGTTCTGAGTTTGGGTGTGTAATTTAATTTCTGTACATTTACATCTATCTGATTATGTGTGTAAATGAGTAAATAATATTGTTTTGTATGTTTTTTAATCTTGTTGAATAGTTCCACACTATATCTATTTTTCAATAACTTTTTTTCCCTCAATATGATTATGAGACTTATTCATGCTCTAATTCTGGCATCGAAAAACTATGCCCCATAGGACAAATCTGGTTGGTGTTTGTTTTTATACACCCCTTGAGATTATACTCCATTTAAAGTTATCACAAAATAATGGATATATTTCCTCTTTCTGAATAATATATCCTTGTTGCTTGCCTATTTTATACATAGTAGTTTGCATCTTTTAATCCCATAACCTTATCTTGTGATCTTGTATTTTTTTAGGTCAAACTCCAACACGAATCTCACAGAACTAAAATCAGGGTGTTGACAAGGCTATGTTCCCTTCTGAAGGCTCTGAGGAGAACCTGTATCCTTGTCTCTCCCAGCTTCTAGGGGAGGCCCACATCCTTTGGCTTGCAGCCCCTTCCTCCTTCAAAGCCATCCATCACATTCCAACTTCCACTTCTTGACTCTGACCTGTCTGTCTCCCTCTTCTACTTTTAAAGTCCCTATGATAAAACGCGGCCTGTCCAGGTAATCTAAGATGATCTTCCCATTTCAAGAGGATCATCTCAAGCCAACCATCATTCCATTCAGAATTTTAATGGCCCTTTGCCAAAACACCTCACAAGTTCCAAGGATTAAGATGTGGACATTTTCAGGGCCTTATCTTACCTACCACAAGTCATCTAGTGAGCTTTTTTCTTTCAGTTATCATATTTTTAAGTTCTGAAATTTGCATTGGGTTCTTTTTGTATCTTTTGTGTCTTTGCTGAGACTATTTATTCTTCCATTTGTTTCAGAGTGATTGCAGTTGCCTGTTGGATCCTTTTGATGATAGCTGCTTTAAAATTCTTGTTAGATAATTCCAACATTTGTGTCATCTCGGTGTTGGCATCTGTTGATTTTCTTTCCTCATTTGAGTTGAGATTTTCCTAGTTCTTCGTATGACAAAAATTTTGGATTGTGTCCTGCACATTTTGAGTATAATGTTATGACACTCTGGTTCTTATTTAGATCTTCTATTTTAGCTGGCAGTTAACAGGTTTAGGTTCAGAACACACAGCCTGGCCCACTTCTGTGGTCTGTGGTTCCAATATCAATTTAGTTTTTAAAGCCTTTGCAATTCTATTCTGGTATGCTTCATGTGTGCAACCTAGAGGCTGATGTGAAACCTGGATAATATTCCTCACCAGAGTTCAAATCTCAAATCATTTGCTGTTGTTTCTGGTTGACCTCTTGGGAATTTGCCCAGGACTTCATACATAGATTTTTTTTTTTTTTAAAGTGAACAGAACCCTATTAGAGAAAGAACCTGATAATTATTTTTAAGGTTTTTTTTTTTTTTTAAATGCGGACCATTTCTAAAGTCTTTATTGAATTTGTTACAATGTTGTTTCTATTGTTTCTATGTTTTTGAGCCATGAGCCATGTGGGATCTTAGCCCCCTGACCAGGAATCAAACTTGTACCTTCTGCATTGGAAGATGAAGTCTTAACCACTGGTCCACCAGGGAAGTCCCTTGTATATAGATTTACAAATCCTTTTCTCCAGCATTCTTAGTTCTATAATACTCCCCTTCCCGCCCCCTTCCCAGACCCTTCCTCTCAACCTTTCCTAGATATTTGTTTAGGACAGGACTAGAATACATGACAAGTCCCCATCACACAGTGTCAAGGTGGAGGTGAGATAGTAGAGAAGGAGCACCCCCATTCATGTTAGTGTTAGAAGGAAGTGGTTGATAGAGTTCTATGATTTTCTTTGTAAAGTTTTCATATATTTTGCTAGGATCATTTGTGGGCACCAGATATTGTTAATTCTATTCCTACACTTCAAACATTTTTAAAAAATTTGAATTTTGAGGTAAATCGGCTTGAGATTTGGAGGAAATGGCACAAGACTGTTGTATAAAAAATGTAACAGTGACGGTCCTTTTCTTAGTTGGCAGATAACTTAGTTAAATCAGTAAATTGAGACTGGATCATTACTGAGCTGTTTTCTTTAAGATCAATCAGGAAGTTTTAAAAGTGTTTGGAATTGATAAAGATTTCTTAAAATAGCTTTTCTTTTGTTCTGTCTGAGGGACAGAACTGACAAAAAACAACTTAGAGATGCAGAATTCTTGTAATAATTGATAGGGAAAACAATTTGAGAATTGAAGAAAAGAAAAAGAAAAGAGAAAAAAATTCAGCATAATAATTACTGATGTGTCTAAGAAAACTTTCTATTATTTGGTAATGAGATTACCTATGTAGATGAAATGCATAACTAGGATGCCAACCATCTCTTGGTGAAGGGAAAGACTAGTTAACCTGATGAGCAGTCCTTTGTGCCTATCTGTGGGTCAGATTTGCTATACAGATTGCCTGAAGTTGGACTACCCATAAGCATTAACTTGGAAATTTCTATTGTGCATATTCAAGGTCACCAAAGCTTGACATATGCTTTAGTGAACTGTTTTTAGGAAAAGGTAGAAGAAATAAGATGATGAAACAGTGGTTTGGGATAGGGATTTGAGGGCACTGGTGAGAAAAAGAGAAGAATTAAAGATGACTCTGATATATTCAGCGTTTTTAGAATAGGCATTTTGGTAGACGGTGGTGACATTCAGTTGTGTCTGACTCTTTGTGACCCCAAGGACTGTAGCATGCCAGGCTTCCCTGTCCATCACCAACTCCCGGAGCTTACTCAAATTCATGTCCATCGAGTCAGTGATTGCCACCCAACCATCTCATCCTCTGTCATCCCCTTCTTTTCCTGCCTTCAATCTTTCCCATTATCAGAGTCTTTTCCAATGAGTCATTTCTTTGAATGAGGTGGCCAAAGTATTGGAATTTCAGCTTCAGCATCAGTCCTTCCAATGAATATTCAGGACTGATTTCCTTTAGGATAGACTGGTTGGATCTCCTTGCAGTCCAAGGGACTCTCAAGAGTCTTCTCCAACACCACTGTTCAAAGCATCCATGCTTTGGTGCTCAGCTTTCTTTATAGTCCAACTCTCACATCCATACATGACTAGTGGCAAAACCATAGCTTTGACTAGATGGACCTTTGTTGGCAAAGTAATGTCTCTGCTTTTTAATAGGCTGTCTAGGTTGGTCATAGCTTTTCTTCCAAGGACCAAGTGTCTTTTAATTTCATGGCTGTAGTCAGCATCTGCAATGATTTTGGAGCCCCCCAAAATAAGGTCTGTTACTGTTTCCATTGTTTCCCCATCTATTTCCCATGAAGTGATGGGACAGGATGCCATGATCTTAGTTTTCGGAATGTTGAGTTTTAAGCCAACTTTTTTACTCTTTCACCTTCATCAAGAGGTTCTTTAGTTCTTCTTCTCTTTCTGCCATAAGGGTGGTGTCATCTGCATATATGAGGTTATTGATATTTCTCCCAGCAATCTTGATTCCAGCTTGTGCTTCATCTGGCCAGGCATTTCACATGATGTACTCTGCCTATAAGTTAAACAAACAGGATGACAGTATACAGCCTTAAAGTACTCATTTCCTGATTTGGAACCAGTCTGTTGTTCCATGTCCAATTCTAACTGTTGCTTCTTGACCTGCATACAGATTTCTCAGCACTGAAACAAAAAAAAAATGGAGGAACAACAGGTTTATGAGGAGAAAAAGAGTCTGGCTGTGGATATGTAAAATTTGAGATGCTTATTATATCCCAGTGGTGGAGTAAGCAGTTGTATATATCAGACTGGAATCCAGAGGAGAAATATATGCTGGAGTTTTAGATCTGGAATTCATTGGTTCAAAACCATGGAAATGTGTGCTATCAGATGGTGTTCAAAATAATGGAAATGCCTGCTACCAGTCAAGAGTAGAGGGTAGACATGAGAAGACAAGAACTGTGGCCAAGTCCTAGGACACCCTGACATTTTCAAGTTGAACAGAGGAGCCTGAGAAGAAAACTAAGGGTCAGTATGACATCAGAGTCAAAAGAAGGGAGGAGTCAACTGTTTTAGTTGCTGCTAACAATAAAAAGGAGTTGAATTTCACATTTTGGAGATACACACTTTGAAAATAGTTATAGTTGTGGAGATAACAATAAATTAAGAGAGACCATTGTGGGCAATCAACCATGGACACTAGATTGATATTGCAATGGACACACAAACATTCATCAATAGACAAAATAAAGGACAAATATCACCTAATAAATTTTTAAAACCAGTAGTGGACAAGAAAAGGCACCGGAACTTCCCTGGTGGTACTGTGGATCAGAATTCCCCTGCCAATGCAGGGGACAAGAGTTTGATCCCTGGTCCAGGAAGATTTCCACATGCTGCGTGTATCACAAATACCGATGCACCACGCTCAGAGCCGGAGAGCCTGAGAGCCCGAGAGTAGCTGCAGCTCCTGAGTCTATGCACTGCTACTAATGAAGCCTGCCTGCTTCCAGCCTGTGCTCTGAAGCAAGAGAAGCCACTGCACACCACAGCCAGAGAGCAGCCCCCACTCGCCACAATTAGAGAAAGCCCACATTCAGCAATGGAGGCCCAGGGCAGTGAAAAATAATCAATAAGCAAAAATTTTTTTTTATACACGTTGACAGTTTATTCAGATTCATAAATAACTCCAAAATCTTAAAAGTAGGAAATAAACATCTGCTCTCATAACCGAACAACTTTAGAGGCCATAAATACACATCCCAGGGTCATCGGCATGAGATTTTTTTCTGGGAAGATGGCTCTATCTGGAAAGTAATATACAAACAAGATAGGAAATGAATGTGGCTTAATTTAGTTGTGTTGCTGCGTTTAACTCACCTGATGGAAGCATATTTATTGTTTAGTGGGTAGCAGAATGGCAGCAAGTTGATCTGTTCTTTTGATTACATTCAGTTCTGTAACCATATAGAAGCTAAGCTAGTAGCCTATGGCTGAATATATCTTCTTCAGATTTAGATCAGCATTGTTATTATTTTAAGATCTATCTATCTCTCTATTTCTCCATCTCTTTCTCTGTTAACTTTCTATCATCTACCTACTCATGTCTACTTTGTGTCACTCTTTTTTAAAAAAAATTTATTTATTTTGATTGAAGGATAATTACTTTACAATACAGTGATGGCTTCTGCTATACATCAACATGAAACGGCCATAGGCATACATGCCACCCTTCCTGAACCGTCCTCCTCTCTCCCTCCCCAGCCCTCCAGGTAGTCGCAGAGTACCTACCAGCTTTGGGTCCCCTGCAGCATACATCAAACTCCCACTGGCTATCTGGTTTACATATGATAATGTCTATGTTTCGATACTATTCTCCCAAATCATCCCACCTTCTTCTTCTCCCACCGAGTCCAAAAGTCTGTTCTTTATGTCTCTGTCTCCTTTGTTGCTCTGCATGCAGGATAGTCAGTATGATCTTTCTAGATTCCAGATATATGCATTATACATGATATTTGTCTTTCTCTTTCTGACATCACTCTGTATAATAGGCCTAGGTTCATTCACCTCATTAGAACTGACTTAAATGCCTTCCTTTTTAAGGCTGAGTAATATTCCATCATGTATAGTACCACAACTTCTTTATCTATTCATCTGCTGATGAACATATCTAGGTTGCTCCCATGTCCTAGCTATTGTAAATAGTGCTTCATTGAACACTGGGGTACAAGTGTCTCTTTCAATTATGATTTCCTCAGGGTATATGCCCAATAGAACGATTGCTGGGTCATAGGAAGCAATACTAGTTTTATTCCTAGTTTTTAAAGGAATCTCCATATTGTTCTCCAGAGTGGTTGTATCAGTTTGCATTCCCACCAAGAGTGTAAGAGGGCTCCCTTTTCTCTACACCCTCTCCAGCATTTATTGTTTGTAGACTCTTTGGCAATGGTCATTCTGACTGATGTGAGATGGTACTGAGAGTTAATTCTTAGGTAGGTTGATAAGGAGTCGGGGGCCCTCAAGGAGGAAGGAGTCCAGGGCTCTCAAGGACGAGAAAGGGACAAACATTTTTTCCCTACATTCCTTCATCTTGGTCACAGAAGACTTTTCTTTAAGCCCAGAGCTAATGATTACACAACAAAACAATGGTCTTGCTCAGTTCAGTTCAGTTCAGTCACTCAGTCATGTCCGACTCTTTGCAACCCCATGAATTGCAGCACACCAGGCCTCCCTGTCCATCAGCAACTCCCAGAGTTTATGCAAACTCATGTCCATTGAGTCGGTGATGCCATCCAGCCATCTCATCCTCTGTCGTCCCCTTCTCCTGTTCCCAATCCCTCCCAGCATCAGAGTCTTTTTAATGAGTCAACTCTTCGCATGAGGTGGCCGAAGTACTGGAGTTTCAGCTTTACCATCAGTCCTTCTAAAGAACACCCAGGGCTGATCTCCTTTAGAATGGACTGATTGGATCCTTGCAGTCCAAGGGACTCTCAAGAGTCTTCTCCAACACCACAGTTCAAAAGCATCAATTCTTCGGCACTCAGCTTTCTTCACAGTCCAACTCTCACATCCATACATGACCACTGGAAAAACCATAGCCTTGACTAGACGGACCTTAGTTGGCAAAGTAATGTCTCTGTTTTTGAACATACTATCTAGGTTGGTCATAACTTTTCTTCCAAGGAGTAAGCGTCTTTTAATTTCATGGCTGCAGTCACCATCTGCAGTGATTTTGGAGCCCAAAAAATAAAGTCTGACACTGTTTCCACTGTTTCCCCATCTATTTCCCATGAAGTGATGGGACCAGATGCCATGATCTTCGTTTTCTGAACATTGAGCTTTAAGCCAACTTTTTCACTCTCCTCTTTCACTTTCATGAAGAGGCATTTTAGTTCTTCACTTTCTGCCATGAGGGTGGTGTCATCTGCATTTCTGAGGTTATTAATATTTCTCCCACCAATCTTGATTCCAGCTTGTGCTTCATCCAGCCCAGCATTTCTCATGATGTACTCTGCATACAAGTTAAGTAAGCAGGGTGACAATATACAGCCTTGATGTACTCCTTTTCCTATTTGGAACCAGTCTGTTGTTCCATGTCCAGTTCTAACTGTTGCTTCCTGACCTGCATATAGGTTTCTCAAAAGGCAGGTCAGGTGGTCTTATATTCCCATCTCTTTCAGAATTTTCCACAGTTTATTGTGATCCACACAATCAAAGGCTTTGGCATAGTCAATAAAGCAGAAATAGATGTTTTTCTGGAACTCTCTTGCTTTTTCCACGATCCAGTGGATGTTGGCAATTTGGTCTCTGGTTCCTCTGCCTTTTCTAAAACCAGCTTGAACATCTGGAAGTTCACAGTTCATGCATTGCTGAAGCCTGGCTTGCAGAATTTTGAGCATTACTTTATTAGCGTGTGAGATGAGTGCAATTGTGTGGTAGTTTGAGCGCTCTTTGGCATTGCCTTTCTTTGGGATTGGAATGAAAACTGCCCTTTTCCAGTCCTGTGGCCACTGCTGAGTTTTCCACACTTGCTGGCATATTGAGTGCAGCACTTTTACAATGGTCTGGCTCAAGGGTATGTTTTTCCTTAATCTCTGTACTAATGATTATAACATTCAGAAAATGAAGATCATGGCATCCGGTCCCATCACTTCATGGGAAATAGATGGGGAAACAGCGGAAACAGTGTCAGACTTTTTTTGGGGGGGGGGCTCTAAAATCACTGCAGATGGTGACTGCAGCCATGAAATTAAAAGATGCTTACTCCTTGGAAGAAAAGTTATGACCAACCTAGATAGTATATTCAAAAGCAGAGACATTACTTTGCCAACTAAGGTCCGTCTAGTCAAGGCTATGGTTTTTCCAGTGGTCATGTATGGATGTGAGAGTTGGACTGTGAAGAATGCTGAGTGCCGAAGAATTGATGCTTTTGAACTGTGGTGTTGGAGAAGACTCTTGAGAATCCCTTGGACTGCAAGGAGATCCAACCAGTCCATTCTGAAGGAGATCAACCCTGGGATTTCTTTGGAAGGACTGATGGTAAAGCTGAAACTCCAGTACTTCGGCCACCTCATGCGAAGAGTTGACTCATTAAAAAGACTCTGATGCTGGGAGGGATTGGGGGCAGGAGGAGAAGGGGACGACAGAGGATGAGATGGCTGGATGGCATCACGGACTCGATGGACTTGAGTCTGAGTGAACTCCGGGAGTTGGTGATGAACAGGGAGGCCTGATGTGCTGCGGTTCATGGGGTTGCAAAGAGTCGGACACGACTGTGCGACTGAACTGAACTGAACTGAATGATTACATGACGACAATGTATCTTGCTTGAGGACATGTTTCTCCTTAATAGGAAAGGCACCTTCTGACTAATCTTGTATTAGGATGTATGTTGTGGGAGTGGGTCTGGTAAAATTATATAAGGCCTTGATAAGACTAGTTGGGGGAGGCATTCTCCATCCCTCTTTTGATGTCTATGTCAGAAGTTTTCTCTGTCCTATTTCACTGGAATAAAATTTTTCCACATAAAAGCTCTGAGTAATCAAGCCTGGTCCCTGATCCGGAAGCTAAATCTTCTTCGGAGATCATGAATCCGACATCATTCACCCTATCAGTACCTCACTGTAATTTTGATTTGCATTTCTCTGATAATGAGCACGGTTAAGCATTTTTTCATGTGTTTATTAGCCAATTGTATGACTTTGGTGAAATGTCTATTTAGGTCTTCTCTCCACTTTTTGATTGGGTTATCTGTTTTTCTGGTATTGAACTGCATGAGCTGCTTATATATTTTAGAAATTAATTCTTTGGCAGTTGTTTCATTTGCTATTATTTTCTCTCATTCTGAAGGCTGTCTTTTCATCTTGCTTATAGTTTCCTTCATTGTACAAAAACTTTTAAGTTTGATTAGGTCCCATTTGCTTGTTTTTGTTTTTATTTCCACTACTCTAGAAGGTGGGTCATAGAGGATCTTGCTGTGATTTATGTCAGAGAGTTTTCTGCCTATGTTTTCCTCTAAGAGTTTTATAGTTTCTGGTCTTACATTTAGGTCTTCAATCCACTTTGAGTTTATTTTTGTATATGGTGTTAGGAAGTGTTCTAATTTCATTCTTTCACACATAGTTGACCAGTTTTTCCAGCACAACTTGCTGAAGAGACTCTCTTTTCTCCACTGTATATTTTTGCTTCCTTTGTCAAAGAAAAGATGTCCACAGGTGTGTGGATTTATCTCTGGGCTTTCTATCTTGTTCCATTGGTCTATATTTCTATTTCTGTGCCAGTACCATACTGTTTTGATCTTTATAGTAAAATAAAATCTAAAAAAAAAAAAAGCACAGAGAGTTCTGAAGCAGAAAGGAGATCAGTGGTTTGACTTGAATTCTACCTTGCTCTACTCCTCTGAGGCTCCATTCTGAGTCATTCTTTTGTTTGAAAATATCTGTTATTTTGCCTTCACTGTTTTTTTTTTTTTGGCCTCCACTTTTGCCCAATAACTTCACTAAGCACAAAAATCTCAATTTATAGTTATGTTCCTTCAGCACATTGAAGATATTACTTCATTATCATTTGGTCTCTACTTTTGCTTCTGAGAATGCAGTTGTCAAATTTATTGTTGTTTATTGAGTAATTTAGTGTTATCTTTCTGGTTACTTTATGATCTTATGTTTTATGATGATGCTTCTGGATGCTGAATTTTCTTTTCTCTTTCTTCTCTTCTCTTTCTTTCTGTTCTGTTCTTCTTTCTCTCTTGTTTTTTCTTTCTATCTTCTCTTTTCCTTTTCACTTTTTTTTGTTTTTGCTTCTTCTTGCTTATATATTCTTCTAGGTAAACTTTAGCATATCTAGTATTTCAAAAAGTTTTAAAGAGAATTAAAACTTTGATTGTAATTTTATTTAATCTATTAATTAATTTAGAACAAATAAATATTTTTGGTATGCTTAATATTCCTATTTAGGAACATGTTATTTCTATCAAATTAAAAATGTCTTTTTGTAAATGTTTGCTAATTATCAAATCACCTTACATAATTCTTGTCAGATAAGTTTATGTTTGCTATATCTTTGTTTCTATTTTAAATAGACAATTTCCTTTTTTGAAAAATCTGTATTTTCTATTTGGTTATTGGTGCATTAAAGAAATCTATTGATTTTTTTTTTGTATTTTCACTATCAAGATAGGTCAGATTCTACATGGTATTTAAAGAAATAACCTAAAGCTCAAAACTAAAAACAGATGCAAACAGGAAAGATTTTTTTTCAAATGCAGCAAAATCTTTTTTTTTCTTTAATTTTTGTATGTTTTGAACGATTTTAGGTTTATAACAAAATTAAAAGAAATCTATAGAGACTGAAACCTATTTTTAATGACAAGTATACTTATTAGAAAGTTGACTAGAGAGTACATTTTATTTACAAATAAACAGGAAAAGAAAAGTAAGAATTGAATATAATCAAGAGAAAATATTTTAATATATTTATTTTCCTGCTAAATGTTAGATAAACATATTTGACTACAGAAATGCCTAGTTGTAAAGGCTAGTCAAATTTAAATGGGGAAATAAATAGACAAAGATTTGGTGTACTAAAATGAATAGAATTTGGATGATATTCTCCAAGGAATAATTAATGATACTAATAAATTACAATGCAGAGTTAGCAGAAATAGTTTTTGAGACATCAGGATATACCTAACTTTCCCCCTAGAATATAGTTAAGTATATACCCTAGAAATTACAGAATCAGCATTAATATTTGAGGATAAAGCAAAACAAATGATCAATTTATAATTTAGAAATACTTGGAAGAACTTAAGTGGCTGCCTAACTTTGTAAAAACAAATCAGGTCAGACCAATTAAATTCTGTTCTATGGCAGAATGGCCACCTACAAAGATAAGAAGGATTTGTAAAACATAATCTTTTAATTTCAATAAATGTTTTTGTTTCATTGTATATGATATCTTATTTTTAAGCTAAGCCAGTATAGGGCGATGCGCCATTCTCAATGCTTAGTTATCTTTAATAGGTTCCCAACTGGGTGCTCATATTAACAGGCAGTAACAAAAATTCATCCTGGAGTCCTTTGGATTTAATAACTTGAATTTAAAGAAAGGAGTCTAAACTTGAACACTGAACAAAAGATTTGAGATAAACTGAGCTAAATACTAGTATTAGTATCTGGTGATAGAATTAAAAACAATACTGACATATTAGAAAGAAAAATTCTAAAAAAAGAATTGATACCAGTAGAGAAAACTATACAATCTGAAGAGTATTTTCTGAACATTTTTGGGATAAAACAGTTGCATGGCATGGAAATACTGGCTCAATAAGAGTATAAAAAAGAAAAAAATTCCAGTATGTTTGTGGGGTAGAAGTTGAGCTGAGGTGTAAGTATCAAGATGATCATAGATCAAAATGTGATAATAACAAAAAGTACTTATTAAAAGAGAGGAAGAAAGAAATGTGGAAGGAAGCAAAGAAAGAGATGCAAACAGAATTTAGTTGTATTGAAAAGCATATGGCATTCAAGCTCTAAAAAAATCACTCTTTTATACACTACTAGTCATGCTTAGATTAGAATGTTACATCTCATTTTAGTCAACACATTTTAAAAGGATGTGAAGAATGAAAATGGATTTGAAGAAGAGCAACAAGAATGATTGAAGGGCTAGGGTATATATCCTTGGATGAAAAGTTAAGAGTTCAGTGTTGTTTGGACTAGAAAAGGGATAGGTAAAGGATGATTTTATTATCATTTTCAAGTAGAGAAAGGATTTTTGTGAAAGATAACCCCCATTGGTGATTTCTCAGATCTATAGAGGATGAAAAAAGCACAAAGGAGCTTAAGTTTAAAGCAGAAAAGATCAGGTTTGGATACAAGGCAGATGTCTCTGCCATCAGGGAGATGAAATTTGAAATGACTTCTAAAGGAGGCTATGAGCCAAGCAGCCATGCCGGTTTCCATTTGGACGTATTAAGCATGAAAACAAGCTTGGGAAAGATGACCTATATCAGGGCTCAGCAAACTACTGCCTACAAGTCAAATCTGGCCCACCACCCATTTTCGGACAACCCATGAGCTAAGAATGTCTTACATTTAAAATTGTTGAGAACAAATCAAAAGAAGAATATTTTATGACAAGAAAATTATATGAAATTTGGTTTCAGTGTCCATAAATAAAGTTTTACTGGAACACAGCCACCTCCATTTGTTAAGATACAGGGGCTGCTTTGGTGCTTGCAACGGCAGAGTTGAGTAGTTGCAACTGAGACCATACGGTCCACAAAATCTAAAATAATTATTATCTGGCACTTTTTGGGAAAAGTTTCCTGACGCTTGACCTATATGATTGTAGCCACTTACACAACACGTGGATTTTTTTTTCCTCCAAAGTCTAGAAGCTTTCTCTGTTGTAATAAAAGTGAACGCCCCTGGGGTCAGCGGATGAATATACGCGGCACATTCTTTGAAGTATCTTTGAGAGAGCTTTGGGTCCACAGAAGAACACGCCAATGTTGCTGCTGCGGTGGAGGTGAGACAAGAAGAGAGCGTGTTACACAGGGCAAGGCCAGCCAGCAGCCAAGACAGAAGGGTACAGTTAGTGAGTAGCCGCGGTTGTGACTTTATGTATTTTTCTCCACCACTTTCTTTTTTCCTTAAAATCTTTTCTCCTACTTTTAGCACCGTGTTCTCACAGGTTCCCAGAATCCTGTTAAGCTCTGTATCACAAGATGCTGTGGGATACTGATAGGTGATGTGAAGAAGGTTGAGGTTGGCAGGCGCCGTGATGACAGATGAAGGCGTTTCGTTATAGAGGTGATATTGGGTGGAATTTTGGTCGTGACCTTGATTAGCCTTCTCTTGGATGGGTGGTTAGAATGTCACCTCCCTGAAAGCAAGAACCTGGTCTGTCTTACTCATCTCTGTAATCCTGGGTAGACAGCCAGTATTTGTTTGCTGAAGAAATGAATAAATGGCTTTGTTCCCTATTATCTGCATGGTCTTGAGAGCAAGACTATGAATCTCAATCTCAACATGAGTTGTACCAAGATTATAGTGACTACGTGGTATGTTTTATCCAAAGCAAAATGAGATAATGCATTCCAAAAGGTTTAAAAAGTGTTAATTATTACTATTTTTCAACTCTGCCTTTTCATAGTTAAGATCATTTATACAAAGGTTCTAGCAACTTTTGCTTATTTCTCCTGTTGGAATTACTTTAATTTTCAAAGAAGGCCAAAAGGAAGAGCTGGAAAGGAAAATCACATTACTGAAAATGAAGTCACCTCAAAGTTCTCCTCCCTAATTATGGCATTTCAGAAAACAGTTGTTGAAGGGATGTTTTTGCATATAATGAATGTCCCAGGGCTGCTCCAATCCCTTAAAAACACAACTGCTGGCTCTTCTTATATATAAATAATGAGTTAGCACCAGGATTCAGGTTGTCTCTGAAAAGTGGGAGCGGCCAGTCTCTACAGGGACTTAAAGAAGACGTGATTTCCCTTATCTTGTATTGCACTATTCCTTGTAACTTTTTTCTAATCTCTGGCACCAGCTTAATTAGTGGGTTCGAGTCTGGGTCAAAAGTTCTCATACTTTGCTAGGCATAAGATTATCTAGACAGATTATTAAAACAGAGTCTCAGGCTCGAATCCAAGGAATGCATTTTTAGCAAGCCTCCCAGGTGCTATTAAAGCACATGGCCCTTTGAGCTATCCTCTGAGAAATACTATCTTAGAAAATTCCTTGAACTTCAGGACCAGCCCTCCACACCACCTTTACCTCCTCATATCGTGTTTGTTGAGAAGCACCTCTATAACCTCATTCTTCTTAGCTTGTGTGTTAACATGGTTCTCTGCCATGTATTGATTCCACATTTAATTATGTGTTCCTGAACAATAATAGCCATGGTAGAAATTGATGGTTCAATTACATTTCAAACTCTAGCTTCAAAGGAACTTATCAAGTGGATTCGTTTGTAAATGACAATATGTTTAAAATGTTTAAGTATTATTTTTAAAGAGATTATTCCTATGGAAAACACTTTTTCAGGAAACGTTTCCCACTGGGAAAAATATGAGTTTATGACTTAATGAAGTAATTTAAAGGTGTTTATGGGCTTCTCTAGTGGCTCAGACAGTAAAGACTCTACTTCCAATGCAGGAGACCTGAATTCGATCCCTGGATTGGGATGATCCCTTGGAGAAAGTGAGACTTCCCTGGTGGCTCAGCTAAAGTTCATGGGGTCTCAAAGAGTCAGACACGACTGAGCAACTAACACACATGGAAATATCAGCCAATGGTTGAGAGCTGTTGATTCATCTCTTCATTGCTGGGCATGTTAATTAGCTTCCCAAAGTCCCCCTTTGGGGACTTTGTCCATGGTGACAGTTCTATACCAAACTCCTAAGTGCCTCTGTGAGGGTTAGATCAGACTTAGCACGTAGTGAGCTGTCAAGAATGGTTAGCTGACATTACAACCTACATTATGTCTGCCTGCTCCACGAAGCTGACCACAGGATGTGACGTTCGCTGTTAACCGAGCAATGATTACAGACTTCCTGCATCAGCACTCTTGCACTAGGATTTTTTTTTTAATCTGAAGTGTTCATCTTTTTTTTTTTTTTTTTTTTTACTTTGTATTGGGGTATAGCTGGCTATAATGTTGTGATAGTTCAGGTGAACAGTGAAGGGGCTCAGCCATACATATACATGTGTCCATTCTCCCCTATCCTCCCCTCCTGCCCAGGCTTGTACTAGGTTTTTGGAGTTCTGCACTGCCGCAGTTTGAATGATAGATGGGTCAGGCAAAAGCCTTCCCCTTGAGGAGTCTGATGCCCAGAGGCAACCTTGCATCTATGTTCAAAGACACTGTTACGGGTGGTGATATTTTTCCATTAGTGTAGGTGTCACTGAAGAGATTGCCCACTGGTCCATTCCCAACAGGCTAAGATTGCCCTTTCGTTTGCAGCCACGTGTGACTGTTCGCAGACCATGAAGATGCTCTTTGATGCTCTGCCTTTAAGATTCCATTTCAAAGGACTCTGATTGCTGGCTGCCAGGTGTACCCCTGGTGTCCCCAGCAGTTCACAGCTACCCTTCCCTTTTTGAAGCTGCGGCTATAACACTGCACAGCTGAGTACACATGTGTCTGTATTTATGTAACTGTCATGGTTATGTAATCTCCAAAAAGTCTCACAAAGGCCCTTCATCGTCTACCTTCCACTAAGGCAGAAAGGCCAGTTGTCCCTTAGCTCTCTATGCATTATGGTCCCCATACATGGCATTCTTTTGTGTCCCTTGCTTCCTTGCCTCGGCGTTTGTGATTTCAAGTATGGACCTTTCTCATCACGAAGCCTCACTGTGAAGCAAGGAGCCAAGAAGCCTCACAAAGTAGAAAAGGCACTGATGTGGCAGCATTTTTTTTCTTCTTTTATGAGGCAACGGACAAGTGCAACAGAACCCTAATGGGGTTGCTAAAGAAAAAAACATTCCTCTATAAAGTTTAATTACCCACGAATGCTCAGAATGAAAAAAAAAAAAGATTCTCTGTAAAAGAAGTATAAAAACACAAGGCATTATTCTTCAGTTTACAGCCTGCAAGTTGCAGGGTTTGCACACACGGGAGGCATTGGATTGGGGACAACATTAGCAGCATTGATCAGTCTGGGCATCTGACTTTGATGGGGAAAGGACAAATTTTACACAAGCTGCAGAGATGGTTAACATTAACAGCATTTTTAGCTCTGATAAACAATACAGAAAATTCTCTTCTTCCCCTCTTATTTGCTAAATGACTATTGTGCTCATTTTTTTGTGGGCTTGATGCAGTTTTCAGAACAGTTCCGTGATGCCATGCATGAAAGGCAGCCAAAATGTCACTTCCCAGGAGGTTTCTGGCCAGCGGATATATGGGAGAGCGAGTGTAATCCCACCACCTTGCTGGCTTCCCAGGTTCTCCCATCTTGAGCCCTGCTCTCTTTAAATTGCATGTTTGTTTTTATGTGTTGGCTCTTATGATTGGTAAGTTATAACCCTATAGGGGCAGACCCTAAACCCCATTTTAAAAAAATCAAATTACTTTATGCCCTGAGTGCACTCTGCAAATAAAATCGATAAACAGAAGCTTCCTGTGGATTTATGGAGGCTTAGAAAGAAGACAATGAGAACTACAAGCTCACTATCAGACAATGAACTCACTATCAGACTTCTAGTTAATCTTTTCTAGAGAATGCTTTTCATTAGAGAAGCCTACAAATAATTCATCTCATAATTACATTTTGCACACCTTCCCTTTTGTAACCTGAGATGATAACTGCGTTGGGCACTTTTTTAAAAAAAACCCGCCTCCCGATTATTTGTAGCAGCCTCCTCTGCTACTTTTTGTTGAGACCTAATTACTCGGGGGGTTGATTAGGGGCTACAGGCATCCCTAACGGTGTTTGCACGTGGCTGACACACTTCCCTAGCTCTTCCCACCAACTCCATCTTCTTTGGTGAGTCAGTGCTCTTGTCCCAGATTCCTCATCCTTCTCATGGTCCGTTCACTAGCTAAAGCTGGTGACTGGACTTGGCTCTGAGGAGCACAAAGTTGCTGCCTTTGAGAGCATCATGGTTACAAATGTGTGTTGTTGTGTTTGCTCAGTCATGTTCAACTCTTTGCAACCCCATGGACTGTAGCCCACCAGGCTTCTCTGTTCATGGAATTCTCCAGGTAAGAATACTGGAGTGGGTTGCCATTTCTTTCTCCAGGAGATCTTCCTGACCCAGGGATCAAACCTGCATTTCTTGGGTCTCCTGCATTGGCAGGCAGATTCTTTACCACTGCGCCACCTGGGAAGCCCCTCATGATTAAAATAGGGGAGAGAAATGAAAGCAGCTGACTTGTAGTACTGGATCCCCATGGCAGAGCTATGTTTCTGCCAATTGGGTTCCCTCCTTCCTCTGACAAAACTTTGAAAACATACACCTCCCACAGAAATACATCACAGAGAAATATCCTAATGTTTTTGCTGTATCACCTGATGCAAAGAGCTGACTCATTTGAAAAGACCGTGATGCTGGGAAAGATTGAGGGCAGGAGGAGAAGGGGACGACAGAGGATGAGATGGTTTGATGGCATCACCGACTCAATGGACATAGGTTTGGGTGAACTCCAGGAGTTGGTGATGGACAGGGAGGCCTGGCATGCTGCGGTTCATGGGGTCACAAAGAGTCGGACACTCCCCAGCAATTGAACTGAACTGAATGCTTCAATAGATAATTCCCCAAAAGAACTGAAGAATAACGATACATTTACCGTGTGTTCACCCACCTCCCTAATCCCACCTACCACAAATGGAGTAATGCCATCAATTTTCAGTGAATCTTCACTTGATCTTAACAGGAGGACTGGATGTCCTCTGATGGAAAGATACTATTTGCATATGCTAACAATGCCCAGTCATAAGTTTATGGTGGCTTTCTTTTTCTCTTGAAGCTATAATTTGTTTTGTGTGGAATTTCTACCAAAGTCTATTTCTTTGAATATTCTGAGCAATTTAGTCATATAAGGAATGTTTAGGATATCCTTTTAGACAGACAGACTTGTGTGCTATAATCAGAATGTTAATTTCTTAAAAATATCATTTAAAAACATTTTGTGCATATGTACACATAAATGAGAATTGGAGGGTGTGCACAGAAGCAAATGTGGCTCCAGGTGGACATATTTACTCAATTTAGTAGAAAGGTATTTTTACATTTCTGAAAACAATGGGTGGTCTAAAATGCATTCATGTAGCATGGATCAGAAGCTCCCAGTGTCGGCATCTTTCTTCACTTTGGGGTTGTCCTGTTCTAACAAATGGTAGTATTCTTCTATTCTTTATTTTTTCTTCCAGAGAAAAGAAACACTTCTACTGAAGCTATGAAAAAATGATCAGATCTTCTAAGTTTTTATCATAATTAATTGCATAAAGTTTTACGCCTACAAGGCATGGTGAAGTTATTAGTAGATAAGTCAAAAGTGGCAAACTATAAATATTATGTGAAAAGTAAGATCAAAGATTGAAGTCTTATGGAATATCATTTTGTTCAATTAATTAAAAACAACAGACCTACCAATACAGAAGGTTGAGCACACACATAATATGTGTTTATCAAAAAGTAGCTAGATGTGATAAAGATATATTTATTTTCATTCTGGCTACCTTCTTGGAAACAATTTCCTGATTTTCTGAATATTTGCCTAAAGCTTGGAATCACAGTACCATCTACAAATAATGATATGTAGCTCCCATTTTTGTATAAGACATGCATTTCTAAAGATGAATAAGACACAGATATCAATGTGTGTATTTAATTAACATTTATATTTTAATTAAGAGGATAATTTCCATTGTTTGTGAGTTTAAAGTAATTTTCTGTGCTTGTCTAACTTAAGCAACGTACAACAATAGTTCCATGCATGTCAGTTTGGCCATGTCAATAAAAGACTTACTTTTTACGTGTCCACTTACTGTTTGTTGATCTTCTTTTAAAATTATACTTGTGCTTTTGTTATACAGCTGATACAATTATGAAAATTAATTGCACATAAAAACAACAGAGTATACTTCCCTATTTTCTACTTTCTGTCTTTGATTTCTTTAAAATTTTTTCTTTCCCTTTCCTTATTTGTATTCATTCTGATGCCCATCAATTTGTTTCTCTATTACTGTTATTTTTGCAATTTTCTGCTTCCTTTATAGCTTGCACTGTTCTCTTTGATCTGCTTCCCTTCAAGCTTTATTTTTGGTGCTGTTTCTCATGTTCTGTAAAAAACATATTTTTGCCCCTCTTTCTATTATTCTTTTGATTTAACTCCTTCTTCTTAGAACAAGCACAGACTCCTGCTTTAAATGAACAGGTAAACGTTTTTAAAAGAGTAAGCCCTAAGAATACTCTGCTTTGCACTGATGAATAGAAATGGTTGAGAGCCTACTTCAAAGACCCTCAAGAACAAAGAAGCTTTTCTGAGGCCATGAACAAATCCACCAATTCTTTCTGGCCCATCTTTGCCAAAAGATATGAGCTAATGACAGGACAGACCTGTCTTCTATGAGTAACCAATGAAGCTTGGGAACAAACATCTCCTTGACATAATCAGGGGGAAAACATACTGTTTATCTCTTTAATAACCATCTTGAGGAAAATTAATGTGACTTTGTTCTTTGTGCAGAACAATAATTGAATTGTGTGTTTTATTTATAACTTGGCAAAGGCCAGGATATTGAAATACTTCTCAATATTAGATTTTCTTGTTTAAAAATTAGATTCTATTGGCATTCTCTTTCTGTGATGTCTTCATTAAAAGCTTCATTAAACATAAATCTTCTTTTACACAGCAGAAAACAAAATTACTTTAAGGAGGTTATTTAAAAAGTCTTTTGGAAGAGTAGTGCTAAGCCTTCTACTGGTGACTTGTCTTTTCCCAGGAATCTGGCATTCCATGTATAAAAGGATAATTGAGCTTTCCTAACCAGTGAATCTGAAAGGAAATCAACCCTAAATATTCACTGGAGGGACTGATGCTAAATCTGAAGCTTCAATACTTTGGCCGCTTGATGTGAAGAGCCAACTCATTGAAAAAGACCATGATGCTGGGAAAGACTGAGAGCAGGAGGAGAAGGGGATGACAGGATGAGATGGATGGCATCACCAACTCAATGGATATGAATCTGAACAAACTCTAGGAGACAGTGAAGGACAGAGAAGCCTGGTAGGCTACAGTCCTTTTGGTGGCAAGGAGTTGGACATGACTTAGTGACTGAACAACAGCAACAACAACAGTAACACATGTCTAATGTTAATTACATTGATAGTTGAAGTTGTATAATACGTTGCAGTGTTAGAGAGTCTAAGGTTGTTACAGATACACTGTTTTTAGAACTGGGACTAGAAAGTATGATATAGAGGCTTGATTCAGTGACATCCAAACCTCGTTTTTTTTTTTTTTGTTTTTTTGTTTTTTTTAAACTCTGGAAGAGATGAAGCCTTCCATTGGGAAGAGAGAGTTCCCATAACTCTTGTGCTGAAAAATTCAACTGGGCTTTAAGTACATGTATATACTATACTTCGATTATGGCTTTTGAAAAGGAATGAACACGTGCGTCACAAGGCAATGAGAAAAGTGACAGCTGTATGATTTTCCCACTTTCAAACTGCTCTCTACTCCTCACTCCCTGCAGAGTCGGACAGACTCAATTCTCAGCACAATGCAATGTGATTTTGGAGGAAGAGTTTGTGCAAATACAGTTCTACCCTCCATCTCTTGGTGCTATGTTTCTGGTTTACACCTTTCTGAGGGAAGGGAGATAATTAAATGGTTTGTTCTGAAAGGTCTTCTTACAGGGCTGTAAACTTCATATGTAGCACAAATAAACAAATACAACATGAAGCATCGATAAGGGACAATCGAAGCTATGGTTTTTCCAGTTGTCATATATGGATGTGAGAATTGGACCATAAAGTTGGAGTACTGAAGAATTGATGCTTTTGAACTTTGGTGTTGGAGAAGACTCTTGAGAGTCCCTTGGACAGCAAGGAGATCAAACCAGTCAATCCTAAAGGAAATCAACTCTGAATATTCATTGGAAGGACTGATGCTGAAGCTGAAGCTCCAATACTTTGCCACCTGATGCGAAGAACCAATTTATTGGAAAAGACCCTGATGCTGGGAAAGATTGAAAGAGAAGTGGGCAGCAAGAGAAGTGGGCAGCAGAGGATGAGATGGTTAGAGAGCATCACTCACTCAATGGACATGAATTTGAGCAAACTCTGGGAGATGGGGAGGACAGAAGAACCTAGTATGCTATAGTCCAAGGAGTCACAGAGAGTCAAACATGATTGAATAACAACAAAAACAGCACAGAAAAGAGCAGTCTTATCTATAAAAGCTTAAAGACAAAGATATGCTTTTGACATGCCCCTGTCAAAAGCCTGCAATGTGGGAACATTAGTCCCATGATAATTAAAAATTGAGTGTAAAACATTTATCAGATGAATAATTTTTTTTCCAAAAGAAGAACATAGCAACCTGATTCATGGCCTCCTGGATCATTCCAGGAACAGTATCTGCAGTCTCAGGGCCTTGGCACATGCTGCCCTTTTGCTTTTTCCCAGTTGCCCACATGGCACACTTGCCAGCTCCTTACCTCCCTCAGGTCTTTCCTCAAAAGTGGAAACTATTCTTTAAACAAAGACAATATTAGGACATGCTGCTTCCAAGACCTGTAGATGATGTGGGTTCAGAACAATGACCGATTTAGACAATATATATACATAACAACAAAATCTTTGTATCAGTGCTTTGTACTTCACCAAGTGTTTCAACATACTATTCATTTTTAAATTATGAAGATAAAAATGTGAATGTATAGAATCATGCATGTTTTACACTGGGCCCCAAAAGCTCAAACAGGCTCCCTGGTTTCTCACACAGTCAGTATCTTCCAGAATCAGAAAACACAGCCTTCACTCTTGTCTTACGGTCCCAGAGCAAATGCTCTTCCTCTTCTATTCTGAAGCTTATCATATAGTAGTCATACTTAAGTTTTTTATTAAAACTCATCTCACACACTAGCAAAATAATGCTCAAAATTCTCCAAGCTAGGCTTCAACAGTATGTGAACCATGAACTTCCAGATGTTTAAGCTGGATTTAGAAAAAGCAGAGGAACCAGAGATCAAATTGCCAACATCTGTTGGATCATTGAAAAAGCAAGAGAGTTCCAGAAAAAGATTTACTTGTGCCTCATTGACTATGCCAAAATCTTTCAGTGTGTGGATCACAGCAAACTGTAAAATTCTTAGAGAGATGGGAATACCAGACCACCTTACCTGCCTCCTGAGAAATCTATATTCAGGTCAAGAAGCAACAGTTAGAACTTGACATGGAACAAGAGACTGGTTCCAAATCAGGAAAGGAGTACCTCAAGGCTGTATATTGTCACCCTTCTTGTTTAACTTATATGCAGAGTACATCATGCGAAATGTCGGGCTGGACAAAGCACAAGCTGGAATCAAGACTGCTAGGAAAAATATCAGTAATCTCAGATACACAGATGACACCACCTTTATGGCAGAAAGTGAAGAAGAATTCAAGAGTCTCTTGATGAAAGTGAAAGAGGATAATGGAAAAGCTGAGACATTACCTTGCCAACAAAAATCCATCTAGTCAAAGCTATGGTTTTTCCAGTAGTCATGTATGGATGTGAGAGTTGGACTATAAAGAAAGCTGAGCAACAAAGAATGGATGCTTTTAAACTGTGGTGTTGGAGGAGATTCTTGAGAGTCCCTTGGACTGCAAGGAGATCAAACCAGTCCATCCTAAAGGAAATCAGTCCTGAATATTCATTGGAAGGACTGATGCTGAAGCTGAAACTCCAATACTTTGGCCACCTGATACAAAGAACTGACTCACTGGAAAAGGACCTGGGAAAAGATGCTGGGAAAGGTTGAAGGCAGAAGGAGAAGAGGACAACAGAGGATGAGATGGTTGAATGGCATCACTGACTGGATGGACAAGTTTGAGCAAGCTCTGGGAGTTGGTGATGGACAGGGATGCCTGGCGTGCTGCAGTCCATGGAGTTGCAGGGAGTCGGACACAACTGAGAGATTGAACTGAACTGAGCTGAACTAATAATTAACAATGATTGCAGCTAACACTGAACTCAAAGCAGTGTTTTAGGCCCTTTAAAATTCACACAGTTAATCCTCACAGAAGCCTAGGAGGTAAACAGTTTTATTATTTGCAGTTTACAGAGAAGGGGATGGTCAGAGCCAAGTTAAATAATCTGTTCAAGGTAAATTGGTATTAATGATGGAGCCAGGATTTACAACCAGGTATTCAGACTCCTAAATTCATGCTTGGTTTTAGAATATTTTTTTCTGCTTTGCAAGATATGCTTTAGGTACAGTTTACAGTTTGGCATAAGTGAATTCTCCAGTTGAGTAATTACAGATCAATTGTGTTTACCCAAGATTTCTTGAAGGCATAGGCAGTTTAAGAAATACCATCTTCTGGACCTAGAGATTATCATACTAGCTGAAGTAAGTCAGAAAGAGAAAGACAAATACCACATGCTAGCATGGTATGTAGAACCTAAAATACGACACAAATGAACATATCTATGAAACAGGAACAATTCACAGAGGCAGAGAACAGATTTCTGGTTGCCAAAGAGTAGGAAGATGGGGAATGGAAGGTTTGCTAGTTTGGGATTAGCAGATGCAAACTAGTATATGTGTAGTATGAATAAACCACAAGGTCCTACTGTATGGTACAGGGAACTATATTTAGTAGCCTGTGATAATCCATGGTGGAAAAGATTATGGAACAGAATATATGTATTACTGAGACACTTTGCTATAAGCAGAAACTAACACAACGTTGTGCATCAACTATACTCCAATAAAAATTAATTTAGAAAATAAATAAAGATAAAGATAATCCCTAAGTTCTTTTTCAGCTCTATTTCTTTTGGCCCACAAATAATCCATCCTAAACATTTAATGCAAAGACATATTAGAGGCTGGTTTGATAAGTAAATAAATAAAAATTAAAAAGGAATGCCATCTTCAATTGAGTTTAAGTATTAAAAATTTTAGGGCTTCCCTGGTAGCTCAGTGGTAAAGAATCCACCTGCAAATGCGGGAGACATGGGTTCGATCCCTGGGTCAGGAAGATCCCCTGGAGAAGGAGATGGCAACCCACTCCAGTATTCTTGCCTGGGAAATCCCACGGACAGAGAGCTACAGTCTAAGGGGTTGCAAAAGTTCCAGACCTGACTTAGCGACTAAACAACAATAATGAAAACTTTCAATGCAGTTGACACTTGTCAGATGTTGTAAGATGGTCATGCATAGGTTTGTGGTTCCTGAAATATCCCACGATTACTTTTTCTAAGGTCAATGTTTAACCTCTAAACAAGAGGCCCACTGCTGTGGATTAACTGATTTGTGCTCAAGAGCTGCTTTCCATTCCCGCAGTGATGGAGACTGTGTCTCTCCTGGAGGCTCCCAAGAGGCAGAGGAGAGAGAGCTGCTCACCTGGGGTGACTGAAGGCGACCTGCTGGAACTCATGATTCCAGTTGGGTCTTCCATAGAAGGTTTTCTGCCTTAATCCTGTAATCACATCAGCATTTTCATCCCAATGTAAAGCTATGTGAAAAGCCTAAAGTAAAAATTGTGGTATCAGATGGGTGTTCAGAGGGAAAAAAAAAAAATCTCTAATAAATAAGGATGAAGTAATTATGCTCATTTGCAGATTTAACACACAATTTTTTTAAAATGGGAAATTCTTTGTATTCCACCTGAGCACTATTGAAACAAAGTGCCTTCTATGTGGTTGACATGCAGAAACGTGAGCCTAGAAAGATTTTTCTTGACAGGATGCAGGTAATATAGTGAAAAGAGGTAAGGGAAAGCAGACACTAAGCTAATTTTTTCCTGCCAAATTTCTCAAAAACTAATTTCTAGCTCTGCACCTGTTTGCTGCTGCTTACTGCTAAGTCACTTCAGTCATGTCCGACTCTGTGTGACCCCATAGACGGCAGCCCACCAGGCTCCCCTGTCCCTGGGATTCTCCAGGCAAGAACACTGGAGTGGGTTGCCATTTCCTTCTCCAATGCAGGAAAGTGAAAAGTGAAAGTAAAGTCGCTCAGTCGTATCCGACTCCTTGTGACCCCATAGACTGTAGCCCACCAGGCTCCTCCGTCCATGGGATTTTCCAGGCAAGAGTACTGGAGTGGGGTGCCATTGCCTTCTCCCTGCCCCTGTTTACTTCACAGTAAACCTTAGGGATCTGAGAAGGGCCCTGACAGATTCAAGTGATAGAAAATGCCTAGAGTGAAGCTGGATTTTACAGTTAGATCTGCCTTTTGGAGTGAAACGATCTGTGTTCAAGTTCAAATGCTAGGAGGATGTTGAGTCTCTGTGGCCAACGGTTTGCCTTTGAATTGCACAAAAGCACCCAGGCATCAGGTAGTTGATAAGTAAGAGCCTGGGGCATAGCCATGCCTAGTGATGAGTTTATACGTTGCTATCATCTGTTTCAGCCCATGCTGAACTCTGATAGGTAGGAAGGGTTCTTGCTTCTTAACTCCTGAGATCTGTGTTTGCTCTGCTCAGGCCCCTCCAAAACTCTTGAGCTCACGAGTTTTACCCTTGGGTACTTCATTGGTTCAATTCCTCTGACCAGTTCGAGTAGCAGCACTGATGGAGACTTTGGTGGAGTCACAGAAATCCAGGCTGCAGGGAGGTGCCATTAGGCAAGTCTGAGCTCAGGTAGCAGGGCTACTATAAGAACTGAGCTTGGGAAGAGGACTTCAGGCAAGAGAGGGAAAACTGGCAAACATCAGGCAGTGCCTGCTTCTTAGGCAGGTTTATCAAGACGGAGAGTAAAGCATAAAATACAAGACAAGAGTTCAAGGCTAAGAACAGAAGTGATAGTTGAGGACTGAGACTTGGAAACAAGCAGAAGCCCCGTTATTAGAACTGGAACTCAAGGTCAGAGTTGTATCGGCCTCCAGATTAGAATGGAATTTTTGTGTCCCCACAGCCCTTTTGCTGAGGAAACTGGTTCCAGCAGTGGGTGGAAGAAGCCAGGGACAGTCGATTCCCATTTTGACTAAGTGCCAAATCTAATGAACAACTCGGGCCTTATTCTTCTTGGCTTCTCTACCATGTGGCCAAGCACTGCTTCCTGATTCTATTTTCATTACAAAATCCTAGTCCTTCTACTTCTCTCTGGTTCTTGTTCTGATTCAAGAAACAGTAATTGTTATTTTGTTATCCTATTCCCCTGACTCCATATGGGAAGACTGCCTTCCCAGTCTCTAGCTCAGCTCTCTGAATCTCTTGCAGACCACTACTCCCCAAAGAACTTCCATTTTCACAACCCAATTAGCATCAGCTACATAAGCGAATCAAACTTTCTCTCCCAAACTATCATCTTCCTACCTGAGCAGAGGACTGCATCTTAAACTCCCCAAACATATTTCTGGGTAGAATTCTTCCTGTACCTTCAAATTGGCCATCCCAGCTAAAAATGAATTATTACACTTTCCAAATAATTTGTGATGTCAAGTTACTTCCACCTACAATCGTTAAGTGATTGCCCTAGGCAGGCAGAAGGTTATGAATCTGAGTACAAAGAAGAAAGAGAGAAGGTCTCCGTTCTGTGAGGAACTGGTCATTGGAGGAAGGGACAGACCATGTGCACAATTGTGCTTAGTCATTTCAGTAGTGTCCGACTCTCTGTGACCCCATGGGGTGTAGCTGCAGGCTCCTCTGTCCAGGGGGATTCTCCAGGTTAGGATATGGGAGTGGGTTGCCATGCCCTTCTCCAGGGGATCTTCCCAACCCAGGGATGGAAGCCAGGTATCCCGCATTGCAGGCGGATTCTTTACCAGCTGAGCCCCCAGGGAAGCCCATGTGCACGAATACTCTGATCTGAACCATCCATAGTGAACTGGAGACCTAAGTTACCCTCAAGCAATTTTAACTAAGAGAACTGGGGAAGGCCTTTGTGGGAACTGGGCTTTAAAGGATGATTCCATGCAGCAGGCAGCGGGAGAGACCGACAGGGGGCGCTAGTGATGAAGAATCCACCTGCCAATGCAGGAGACTCAAGAGACCTGGGTTCGATCCCTGACGGGGGAAGATCCCCTGGAGAAGGGAATGGCAACCCACTGCAGTATTCTTGCCTGGAGAATCCCATGGACAGAGGAGCCTGGCAGGCTATAGTCCCTGGGGTCTCAAAGAGTCAGACATGACTGAGGCGCTTTAACATTGCATTGAAGGGAAAGGAAAGAGTGTGAGGGGAGATGGAAGCAAGAAAGTCCTCAGTGTGATTGGAGAACACACACTGTTTGGTGGCTCTGGGGCCAGTGGTAAATGACAGGAATTGTATAGAACAAGGAGGTTGCTGTCAGGTCAGGGTCAGGGGGTGCCCAGAGGTATTTGCTAAGTTTGGGTATTGTTCAATAGGAAAAAGAGTTTTTTTTTTCATTTCCGGCCTCAATACTCTCCAGCTACCAATCACTGGTGTTCAACATTTGGAATTATATTTGCTCCATATTTCTCTTCCCATGTTCAATTAATCTCCAAACACTGTTGATTTGCCCTTCATAATACCTTTTCCATCTGTCCCTTCTGTTCTTGTCATTCTGCCACTTTGAGGTTGTTGAATTCAGTTTAACAATTGGCTGTTTCTAAAACAGCCTCTTGATTCCTGACTGACAGCATGTACCAATTATTTTGTCCTGAAATTTAAGCATCTCGAGAATTTCCAACATGTCATGGCAAAAATTTAAGAATGTGTCGATTTTAATTTACTATTTTCAGAAGAAAAGTATCTTTTACAGTGTACTTTTGGAAGTGGCAGGGATGGGATGGGGCAGAGCTGTGTTGTCACAGAATCAAACAGAGCCTGCATCTTGCACCTTCAAATGACTGGGATTGCCTAGGTAGACACTCAAAATCAATCCACCGTAAAAGCAAAAGAGCAAGCACCAGACCAGAAAGCAGAAGACAAAGGCTGTGTTTGCACTTTGCCAAATGGATCACTAGTCAAAAATCCCACTTGAAAGAAAAGTGTTTTTCTGGAAAATATAATTTACACTATTTAATTCATGAAGGTGTTTCGAGTCTAGTTCCCGAGAAATCTCTATTTCAAAGAACCCCAGAGGAATAAATATTTAAGGCTGACTGCAAATAAGACCCTAAAAAAACATTTAGCAACTGAATCTCATGCAAAATCTTAGTCACTTTCAGAAACACAGAGTCAAATTACAGTGATATTCTATAGGGCCAAAGTGCGTGTGTGTGTGTGTGTGTGTGTGTGTGTGTATGTGTGAAAGAGAGAGAGAGAGAAAGACTCAGGAGTGCGCTCATTTGTAAATTTAGTGACTGATGCAAATCTCTGGCTCAAACGTGCTTTCCTTAAATATCTACAGTAACTTTCACAGAAGTGCTGATTAGGACATAAATGTCATAGCCTCGTAATCACTTCATCACTTCATTGTTAGCTTCCACATTAGAGAAGTTTCAGTGTTAATAGTATTGAATGACAACTGCTACATTTTAAATGTTTTCTAACTTCCCTCATAGCTCAGTTGGTAAAGAATCTGCCTGCAATACAGAAGACCTGGGTTGGGAAGATCCTCTGGAAAAGGAAATGGCAACCCACTCCAGTATTCTCACCTGGAGAATCCCCCGGACAGAGGAGCCTGGCAGGCTATAGTCCATGGGATCGCAAGAGTTGGACACGACTTAGAGACTAAACCACAACTACAGTAATCACTTCATCGCTTCATTGTTAGCTTCCACATTAGAGAAGTTAGAAAACATTTAAAATGTATCGGTTGTCAGTCAATACTATTAGCGCTGACACACTACCATAGCGCAATATTTTGATATATAGTACATTAATTTTGGTAAACCTAACTATAATGTGGCGTACCCACTCCAGTGTTCTTGCCTGGAGAATCCCAGGGACAGAGGAGCCTGGTGGGCTGCCGTCTCTGGGGTTGCACAGAGTTGGACACAACTGAAGCGACTTAGCAGCAGCAGCAGCAGCAGCAGGAGCAGCAATACATATTAATGGACAAGACAGACCACCTGTTCTAACGGAAGATCATTTTGATCTTAGGTGTATAAACATGCATGCAAGCAATTTCCAAGAATGCCTTAAGAAAAATAAATCTCTAGATAAATCATATATTCATATTTATTTTCTGTAGGAACAATTATTTTTTGTAGGAAACTCACAAGTTTTACAATACAAAATGCTGAATGTCAACATCTGCGAATTTTTTCTGTTTGAACAGCTCAAAGCATAGAATTAGAACCAATTGAGAGCTCAGGACAACAGAGCTAATCCACAACGTCTGCTTGACAATACTACATTTCAAAGGCAATTTCCAATGACGTAATTTTTCTTGAGTTTCCAAACTTGGAATCTTCTCACCTTGATCAAGTTCTTTTCCAATCTCCTTTTCTGTTCCTTTTATTGCTATAATGTGAATAGCTCTACTCTGGCTTTATTTTATTCTCCTCTTTTCTTTTAAAGAACA
This sequence comes from Ovis canadensis, assembly GCF_042477335.2. Lineage (NCBI taxonomy): Eukaryota > Metazoa > Chordata > Mammalia > Artiodactyla > Bovidae > Ovis > Ovis canadensis. Next base: position 91,278,757 of record NC_091252.1, read on the forward strand.
TAAAAACAATACTTTCAGGCTACCTGATAATCGTAGAGCTCACTACTGAAATTATTCCTCTTTGCTCTATCATAACACAAATTAGATAATATTGCCCATTCTGAATCTTGTCAATACCTGGTTTTCATCCCAGCCAGTAAGGAATATATGATAACTCAGAAAGTGAGCTTGCCCTTGCTCACTCATCTTTGTTTCCAGTGAGAGTAAGAGGTCAGCAAACCACTCAAAGGCTCCTGGATCTCTGCAAATCCAATAGAAGTACACCTGTCAAGAGAGAGGGCAAGAAAGCAGATTGGTCTATCTTTTCATGATATGCCAATAATCGCAGACTACTTAGCCTCCATTAAATTATTTGAGCCCAAATGGGTACTTCTACAAAATAACATGCTTCTCTCTGCCAGTGAACAGTCACACTGTGATTTCTTTAGAGAACACTCACCTTGTGTTTGAAAAGGCCCAGAATGAATTCAGAGTGAGGAGCCTGTGGGTTGTTGCCAGTTTCTCTGGATGAGGATCAATTTACCCCATTCCTGGGTGTGCTGTGTCTGAACGAGGTTAATAATCATAACTAGCTGTGCCTTTCACTGCTTCCTAAAGGGGGATAAACCATTAGACCAATCCTATTCATCTTTACTTATGGTCTAAGTTCTGGATCTGGACCTTCTTCTCCAGAAACCTGAAGACTTGTTCACTAACTGACTTCACCAGTCATGACCTCTAGAGGGTGAAGATAATGGTAACTGCAGAATCAACCTTGCAGACCAGAAGTTTGCTCTCAACCAGACATATTAGCGTCCAAGGAGGCTGGTGCGTGGCGGCGGTGGTCTTGTGTCATCTGCTATAATGAAATGATGTTGAAGAACATTTCTTTCTTTCTTTAACTCTGTGTTTAGCAAAGGGCACGTGACAGGTAGCAGTTTGGGTTTGCTAAAACCAAGGCTCAGCTTTGTACTTTGGGTTTCAGATAATTATATCTAGAAGAAACCATAGGAGATAGGTCTATTAATTCTCCTATTTTTCTCACATTCCTACTCACTACTGCCTACTGCTCTTTGTTGCACGCCCTCCCCAAAGAGATGCTGCTCAACAAGATAGAGGAGAGGGCCAGCCTGACCTCCACCAGGAAATATCGCCTCCAATAGCCAGTGTTCTCGCCCTGCACCCCCTCCCCCCGCCTGCCCCACCAGCCTGCATCTCACCATCATCACATTATGAAACTTCCAGATGAGATTTAATTAGCAGATCATATTCATGAGGAAAAGAAAAATCACAGAATGTGTTTGAAGGCTAAGCATCTTGCCTATTCTCTCCAGGTTTGTGCAGGAATTTATTAAATTAATAGTCAAGAACAAAAGCTTAGAGCCTCCCTATTTGTTGGACAGTTGCTGCTTGGAAGGGCACTTGGAATCTTAACCTCAGGACAAAAAATAGCTCCTAGGTGTGTTCCCCACTCCCAGCCCAAGACGAGCTTCTCCTCAGTTTTGTCTCAGTCCATGGGCCCCTCTGGTGATCGTGTTCATCTACCAATGCCTACCCTATGTCAAGAGTGTTCTTGGCACTGGAAGGAAGAGCAGACAAAAGAGCCAATAATTCCCTTTCCTCATGGAGCCTGCATTTTAGAGGGAGGAAAAATGATGGTGATAAGTGAATAAGTGAACTATACGCCACACCAGAGGGTGATCGGTCCTACGGAGAAACGAAGACAGGCTGGAATGTCCTGCAGGATTAAGTCAAGGAAAGGGGACATTTGAGCCCAACCACGGAGAAAGTTGAAGGGTTGGGAGAGGAACGGAGTACAGAGGTCCAGGGCAGGAGCTCTCGGGTGGGCGGGGGTGAGGGTAAAGTGAGGTTGCTGAAGGCAGCAAGAGGTGAGGTCTGAGGGGGAAGGCAGGAGGTGCAGACGGGGGGCTGTAGGGCCATCTTGACTTGTACTCTGAGTGACGGGGGGCAGACACCGCAGGCCGCTCAGCGGGGGGAACGACATCATCTGAGGAAGGACCCTGGGGAAGGACCACTCTGGCGGCATCCTGAGGATGGACTGGGGGGTGTATGGGGGAGAGGGAGCAGAAGGAAGGAAGAATGGAGGCCGGGAAGCTGACTTTATGTCCTATGAGGGTGATACTGCTATCCTCTTTCCACTTTGTGAGGTGTCTCATTTAAATTATTATTTCCAAATCTCAGCCCCCAGCCTTTGACTCACTGGGCTCCCCCTGGAAATGAAAACCTTGACTGAATTTAATGCCATTCTCATCTATGATCCTTCTCCTCCCTGCCCCTGGTAGGTTGTTTTATCTGAGAACATTAATGGTGGCATTTGGTATAAAACAAACATCATTGACTTATTTTCTACTATTTTCACTTTTTAAGAAACATGTTAAAAATATACTCATCTAGGAAATAAACAAAAGTATTAAAAAAAAAAGAACTTCTCATTTCAAATCCAGTTCCAATCACCCTTACTTGAAAAACAGTCACATCTCAGCTTCCTCCACTTACTGACCCTTATTCTTTCAAAGAGAAATCATTCCTGTCCTTGCTTTCTTGTGGCTTAGCTGTGTGTCAGTGTTCTGAGGGTTTGCCAAGCCTTTTATACTTTTTTGCTTCCTTGTAATGGCTTTGTGTGTTTTTCCCTCTGTAATTGACTCATCGGTGACACTGGGCGGCTTTGGTGCAGGAGGCAATGGAAGGGCACTGAATGGGCCCAGGAGAAGTGCTTCAGGCAGAAAAAGGGAGAAAACGGACTTTGAACGGAGGCAAAGCGTATTTACTTTGCCTCCCTTTCATCTTTCTAATGTTGAGGGACGCTCGCTGTGAAGGGACAAACGGTCCCACCTCTGCATTTCCTCCCGTAGGAAGGGTCTGGTCAACGCTAGAACAAATGTCCTAAACAATAGGCTGCACGTCTGTGATCTGTGCTTCCCAACCCTCACCCCGCCCCAGTCTCCAAAAATAAAACCACCCTAAAATCGGTTACCTGAATAAAGCATGGCTTTCAGGATTCTGTAGTGAATTAACAGAGGCCTAAAATACCTCAGGTAACTTTAAAAGGTTTTGTTGCACAGAAAGTCGTCCTCAGTAAAATGATGAAAGTTCTGAACTTTTGTAGTAATGAAGTTCTTTCTTTTATAGGACTCAGCCCACACATTTCTGCAGACCTAACGGATACCCAGATGTGATAGGGGACAGCTCCAGGATGGTGTCACGGAGTTGGGGAACTCTGTGCGCATGTGGCCTGCCACAGGCCTTTGCTTTCACTTTGTTCCCGGCATGAGCCACCAGACAAACTCTGTCGCAGCCAATCTTGGGGTGCCTGGGTCCCAGCTCCAGCCCACCCCTAGCTTCCCTGCAGCCTGGGCTTCTCTTTAAGAGTGTTTGAACCAGGTCATCTGGACCCAGTGGGAAATGGCCCTGCGCTATTTTTGGATACACAATTCTAGAAAATGTATTAAGGAAAGCTACTTGTCTGTTTTACTACCAGAGCTCCAGACTCTTCCATCAGAGGTTCTCGTGCCATGGCCTCGTTAGTTACTCACAGACACAGAACACGGCAGAGGACACACCCTCAAATACAACCTTTAGACCCAAATCGATTTCCTGAGGGTGGAATGGGGCTAAAAATGATCTATCTATGACCCAGGGTTCCTCCAAGAAAGGAAATTGCACATGAGGGTGCAGGTTGAAGAAGTAGTGCAACACGGTAGCTAAACATTGTGAACCAGGGAGTCCTGCAACCTGTCCTCGTTTCCTGACTTCACTACCTTGAAGCTGTGTAACTGGGAGCAGCGTATGTAATTTGAGCCTAGATGATCGCATACGAAAAACAAACTCAAAAACAAACAAAAACACTGAACAATAACTCACAGATTATTTTGAAGATGAAAGGGTAGGTTTCACGGAAGCATTCAGCTCTAAGACTAATGGATACAGTAAGTGCTTTGCCATGGGAGATGTGAGCTGAGATACTGCCGCCATCTCAGTGGCATTTGGCAGAGCTTATAGAATGAATACCACATGATGGTATTAGAGAGTAAAGGGGTCATCTGCCTTACTTAGGGGTCTGTGTCCCCACCATCACTCCTGAATTATAAAGATGGTGGTCATCCACAGGAGGTGAAACCAAATTTTATCTCCAGCACCAGCCTCCAAACCTCAGCAGTGCCCATAATCGTGCAGTTCTGAAAGAGGAACCCATTCACTAGTGAAAGGTACCTCAAGCTGCATGTGCTCAACACACAGAAAGGTGATTGATAGGGTGCTGGGTTGACCTCCTCCCCCAGGAGGCCAGGGGAATTGCACCGTGAACTTGCCTCCTCCTGGGCAGCACCCTATGTTTCCCACTGTTGTGGACTGAATGTCTCTCTCCCAAATTCATGTGTTGAAAGCTTAACACCCAATGTGATAATTGTGTGGCCCTTAAGAGATGGCTAGATTTAGATGAGGTCAGGAGGGTGGGCCCCCGTGATGGGATTAGTGCCCTTATACGAGGAGGAAGAGACCTGAGCTCCCTCTCTCTGTCATGTGAGGACATAGTAAGAAGGTGGTCATCTGCAAGCCAGGAAGAGTCCTCCCAGAACCCCAGCATCCTGGGCTCCGATTTCAGACTTTCAGCAAAATCCCGATCATCCTGGACTTTGATTTCAGGCTCCCAGCCTCTAGACCTATGAGAAATGTTTGTCGTTTTAAGCCACTTAGCCTTGGTATTTTGTTATAATAATCTGAGCTAACATTCCACACTTCATGAAATATTAACAGAACTGGTAGAAGCTCCAACCGAGGAGGGTGATGGAGACTTTCCTTGGAGGGACTCATGACTGTTTTCCAAAAAGAGAACCATTGTCTCTGAAAAGATAAAGACTGAGACTGATATTTAGAAAACATAATGCCTCCTCAATAAATGGTAACTATTATTGTCCTGGTTTTTTATTTTGTGGTTTCTTTCGCCAAGGTCATCCTGGATGAAGACAATAGCAAACAGATTTTGAAGCAACTCTTTCTTATCGAGAAGCTTCCCTAACGTGGCTTCCACATCAAGTTTTAAAGAAGTAAAATTATAAGACTATTTTTCCCATTATCCATTATAAGACTAAGACCAGCCTTTGTTAATCATGTTAGCTCTTGAAAGTGAAAGTGTTAGTTGCTCGGTTGTGTCCAACTCTGTGACTTCATGAACTGTAGCCCACCAGGCTGCTCTGTCTATGGGATTTTTCCAGGAAAGAATACTAGAGTGGGTAATCATTCCCTTCTCCAGGGGCTCTTCCTGACCCAGGGATCAGACCCAGGTCTCCCGCACTGCAGGCAGATTCTTTACCATCTGAGCCAACAGGGAAGCCCATAAGAGGTTTTCTGAAAGCCATTACTGTTATTGTTAACTGTTTCATGTCTATGCTGCTGCTTTGCCTTGTGAATGGGGACTGAACTTCATTGTGCCTCAGTTTGTTCTCATTATAGTTAATAATACTTGTTAGACAACCAGAATGTTCATTAATACTAGAATGATTAAATCACTTGTGAGATAGTCATACTACAGAATTCACTGAAGGCACTAAATAAAATAAAATCAATAAATAGGCATTGACACTTGAAGGAGCTCCAGGCCATGTTAGAATGGAAAACAAAAACATAAATGCACATCTTTCTCTCTCTCCTTCCTTCCCCAGCCCCGCATCCCTATTGTAATACTATACAAAATAAACATATGTGTGTAGGTGTGTGTGTGTTCACAAATGTGCAGGAAAGGAATGAAATAAACGGTGCTTGACTGTTTCAGATGAGAACCCTGGAGAGTCAAGTGGTGGTAGTGGTTAGTTTGGGAAGGAAGGTGACTAAAGGGAGATTTTTGTTTTTTTTCAAATTGCTAAACCAATTTATTTTTAAGCAGAAATGAGTTTTTTAAAAACCAGCTAAATGAAGATGATGTGTTTCATCTCAGGTTCCCAGAACAGTGTAGTTTCCTCTCTTTAAAGCCATACTCACATTCGTTTTTTTTTAAAAATTCAAGTGTCATTGATTTACAATGTTGTGTTAATTTCTGCTGTATAGTGCAAAGTGATTCAGATATATATATATATGTATATATATACCCCTGGAGAAGGAAATAGCAACCCACTCCAGTATTCCAGTATTCTTGCCTGGAGAATCCCATGGACAGAGGAGCCTAACAGGCTATAGTTCATGGGGTCAACAAAGAACTGGACATGACTGAGCAACTAACACACACACACACACACGTACACACACACACATGTACACACACACACATGTACACACACGTATATATTCTTTTTTTGATTCTTTTCCATTATGGTTTATCTAAGGATAATGATTGAATATAGTTCTCCATGCTATATAATGGGACCTTGTTTTTTTATCCATTCTATATGTAATGGTTTACATCTACTAACCTCTCAAATCCCAGTCCAGTCCAGCTCTCCCCCAGCTTCCTTGGCAACCACTGATCTGTTCTGAAGGGGGAGTTTTTTTTTTTTTTTAAGGGAGATTTTTGAGTGAGTATTTTATTTGAATCTTTTACAGGAACCCTGAAGTCATGTATAGCTTGTGTGATTAATAAACCAAGATATTAAAAATATTAATACTGGTCACTTCCGCCACAGGGCAACGGAGAGGCCTTCTGGGGAACTGCACTCTTTTGAAGCCGCCTAGTGAAAGATGAGAAGCACGTGTGTCTCCTGGAGGTGCAAGCTGGCTTCGTGCTCCCTGGTTCAATTTATCAGAACACTCAGCGGTTCTCAGAGATGATCAATTCCAGGAGTAGCCAGAGCACCAGGGTGAGGGAAAGTGAAAGTAAATAATTTCTCAAGCTAAACAGATTAAATTAAATGCATTTTTCATTCATTAGAAAAGGGAGCAGGCCCTCCTTTGTTTTATTAATATATTTAAGGAGAGTATGGATTTTTGCCTTTCTTGGCCTCTTTGCCTTGTTCCCAGTGGCCCATGCTGTCTTTTTATTTGAATTATCTGTTTATTATATTAGGTTAAGAACCCAAAGGCCATTTTGCATGGGACACACTATAAATACCCATTATCACGGTTATGTATTATTGAGCTGATGAAGGAAGACAATTTATGAAGAGATTAGATTATCTCAGTTTTTCTAGAATCTATTTTATTATCATGTGAAGATTACATATGCTCTTAAGAAAATGAACCACATCCTTCCGTTGGCCATCCTCTCGTTCTGACTGCACGGCTGTGATACCAGAACCAAATGTGGAGGCCAATGCGTTTATGTCAGCACTTGCCCCCTCCCTCCTGTTTGTACACACCTATTCCATTCATCATTTTGACAGTTTGTACAAGCAAACTGTCCTAATTTTTTTCAAGAGCTCTTTTCACAAATTGAGTGTGATGTAGAATTAATCATCCCAGTTGGGCATGAGTTGGGGTGCGTCTACTGCCAAGGGGCATTTTTACCCTCAGCTTCCTCCATATTGTATCACAGAGACTTCCTAGCCGCTTAGACCCCCTTCCCTCATTCCCTCATCCTAAAGGAGCACTGCGTTCTCATCTGCCCTCAACTAAGTGAAGTTGGCTCTTACTGTCGGGTTGAAAATATTCCTTTAATATATTACAACTTGTACCCATTTTCTTCACAGCAGAGCATCATTATATTTATTGCTATTTTGCTTCCTTGGGAAGTCTCCTCCTAACCACTTCTCTCTCTTCCTCTGCCCGTTCTCCCCACTATTTTTTAATAAAAAACACAGCTCGAAAGAAATTTGAAAAATGCCAGCTTCAAACAAAAAGTGCTGCTTATGACCAAAGAAGAAGCAGGAGTTCCATTGGCTATTCTCTCACATTTTACTTAGAAATGTTCTGGAATAGCGTGTCAGAGGAGAAGGATAAAGAGATGCAGCTTGCAATGGTCACAACTAAAATAGCGTTGGTGCAAATTTTTGACTATAGACTTGCAACAATAAGGCTTGTATGTAAAAAAAGTCTGCTTTTATGCCAACTGGTGTTTTACACAAAAAGAAGAAAATCCCCACCAATCACGTTTAACTATTTAAGCTTAAAATTTCAGCTTTACATCTCTGTGCTGTTTTTTCCCCTTTCCTTGTTGCAAAACAGAACGCTGAAAACTATGGCCCAGATCTGTAATTGTGAAGATGTAGCTAGATAAGAATGCACTGCTTTGCTCTGCTGCACTCAAAAAATTATAGAGATGCTGACAGTTTAGTGGAAGGAGTAGTATTTATATCTCAAAGGCATGTGGGTGGCCCTGATGAATATTAGTTATATAAGCCTAATGATAGCTGTATTCCGACAAACACAGCATTGCTTTAAAACAGAGAAATTTCCTAAACTTTTCTCAAGCGTGCAGATTTTGAGGAAGTAGATCTCAAGTGTTATTTTCAGTTTAAACTTTCAATAGCATGAAGCCTCACTTCTTTCCTAAAAGAGCTTTGAAATCAGCAGCACAATCTCCTATCCTGATCCAGTAGCTAGCCAGGTGGGGAATTCGGACCAGTCACTTGCCGCTCTAAGTATTGTCAAATACCAAGCTGAGAGGTTGAACCCTTCAGTTGCATTTGGCTTCTTTTCTCTCATATACTACAACCTCTAGGATGATTTTCAGCTGAGGCTTATCCAATATTACCCTCAACTTTTATAAGTCATGAAACAATTGTGTTTTATTTCCAATTCCATGGTTTCTATTTTTTGGACTAGGGATCAAAGTTCTTGTTTTATGGTTTCGTGATCATTCCCTTGCCTTCCCACTGAAACAGCCTTAAGAAAACCCATAAACAGGGCCCATGAATAATAATGGAATGGTGGGAGAGGAGACAGTATTAAGATTTTGTGGGTTCCTATAAGGACTTTAAGATTCTGTGGAATCTTAGAAGAATTTTTTCTATTTATGATAAAATAATTGGAATGCATTATTTTAATTATAAAGTTACTAAACATTTTGTTTAAATAAAAAAAATTATTCTCAGTAACCTAAAATTTTACAGAGAATTGTGAAGAAGCCATTTTTAAATTTTTGGGGGCATGTAGACACTTATTTACTTACTGGTTTATTTAAAATTTATAGTGTGTGTGCATGTATAAATATATATATGTGTATATATTTATATATACATATATACACACATATTTAATTATAAAGATATCCAGAGTTAACACACTCAAGGACTTCAGAATCTCTTAAAGGAAATAAGGTAATTTGTGAACCTTAATACAAAAAAGAAAGATAAATGATATAAAAGGGGAGCACACGGGTAATGGATGTTGAGAAAAGGGTCTGGCATTATGAATCTGATATGAGGAGAGGGGTTCAGTTCAGTTCAGTTCAGTTCAGTTCAGTCGCTCAGTTGTGTCCGACTCTTTGCGACCCCATGAACTGCAGCACGCCAGGCCTCCCTGTCCATCACCAACTCCCCGAGTTCACTCAGATTCACGTCCGTTGGGTCAGTGATGCCATCCAGCCATCTCATCCTCTGTCGCCCCTTCTCCTGCCCCCAATCCCTCCCAGCATCAGAGTCTTTTCCAATGAGTCAACTCTTCACATGAGGTGGCCAAAGTACTGAAGTTTCAGCGTTAGCATCATTCCTCCCAAAGAAATCCCAGGGCTGATCTCCTTCGGAGTGGATTGGTTGGATCTCCTTTCAGTCCAAGGGACTCTCAAGAGTCTTCTCCAACACCACAGTTCAAAAGCATCAATTCTTCGGCGCTCAGCCTTCTTCACAGTCCAACTCTCACATCCATACATGACCACTGGAAAAACCATAGCCTTGACTAGATGGACCTTAGTCAGCAAAGTAATGTCTCTGCTTTTCAATATGCTATCTAGGTTGGTCATAACTTTTCTTCCAAGGAGTAAGCGTCTTTTAATTTCATGGCTGCAATCACCATCTGCAGTGATTTGGGAGCCCCCCAAAATAAAGTCTGACACTGTTTCCCTATCTATTTCCCATGAAGTGATGGGACCGGATGCCATGATCTTTGTTTTCTGAATGTTGAGCTTTAAGCCGACTGTTTTCACTCTCCTCTTTCACTTTCATCAAGAGGTTCTTTAGTTCCTCTTCACTTTCTGCCATAAAGGTGATGTCATCTGCATATCTGAGGTTATTGATATTTCTCCCGGCAATCTTGATCCCAGCTTGTGTTTCTTCCAGTCCAGCATTTCTCATGATGTACTCTGCATAGAAGTTAAATAAGCAGGGTGACAATATACAGCCTTGACATACTTTTCATGTCAGTATGAGTGGGCTTGGCACGTAGTTGCTGTTGTTCAGTTGCTCAGTCATGTCCGACTCTTTGTGACTCCATGGACTGGAGCACAACAGGCCTCATTGTCTTTCACTATCTCCCAGAGCTTGCTCAAACTCATGTTCATTGATTTGGTGATGCCATCCAATCATCTTATCCTCTGCAGTCCCCTTCTCCTCTTGCCTTCAGTCTTTCCCAGGATCAGGGTCTTTTCTAATGAGTCAGCTCTGCATCAGGTGGCCAAGGTATTGGAATTTCAGCTTCAGCATCAGTCCTTCCAATCAATATTCAGAGTTGATTCCCTTTAGGATTGACTAGTTTGATATCTTTGCAGTCCAAGGAACTCTTAAAAGTCTTATCCAACACCACAGTTTAAAAGCATCAATTCTTTGGCACCCAGCCTTCTTTATGGTCCAACTCTCACATTATACGTAACTATTGGAAAAACCATAGCTTTGCCTATGGCACATAGTAGATGTTGAATAAATACTCATTGAGTGAATAAGTGAATGAAAGTGAGAAATACAATCCCATCACATTCTGCATGTGAAGCATAATATGACCTTTAGTGTGATGAGAACAATGAAGCAATGAGCCTTCTGGATAAATCGGTTTGACTTGGTAGACAGTAAGAGCAAAGGGTTTACAGAGACAGAAATCAACATAAACAATAACAGAGCTTTGCAGTGGGCTTCACATGTGTAAACAGTATCTGTTTTGCTTGCTTTATGCTCTAGACTGAGTGTTTGTGTCCCCTCCCCCAAATTCAAATGTTGAAACCTACCCCCCCCTCCCCATTTGGAAGTGAGGACTTTGGGAGGTGATTAGGTCAGAAGGGTGGAGCCCTCTTGAATGACATTAGTGCCCATCAGTGTCCAAGAAACTCCCTTGCCCACTTCTGCAGTGGGAAGTTAGAGCTAGAAGATAACCTTTCATAAACCAGGAACTGGGCTTTCATCAGGCAATGTGTTAACTTTGGACTTCCCAGCCTCCAGAACTGTGAGAAATACATTTTTGTTGCTTAAAGCCACCCCACCCATGGCATTTTGTTATAGCAGCTCAAACAGAGCAAGACACTTAGTTAAGCTTAACTGTGGTATAAAGAAAAGAAGATGGGATTTGTTAATAGCTTAAGAAGAACCGGGATTCAAACTCTCATTCTGTTATTGACTAGCTTTCTGTGCTTCTGCTTTCTCATTGGTAATCTGAGGACACTACTCATCTGAAAGAGGCATTATAATTTTCTCATCTGTAAAATGGAATGAAAGTGTAAGTCCCTTAAAAAGATGATGTGAGATAGTATGTGGAAATGTGTTACTCCTTGCCTTCTAGAAGTAAGAGATTGTTGAATCTAGGCTATTAGTATTAGTAGTCATACTAGTAATCTAGTAACGACAAATCTAGACAGCATATTAAAAAGCAGAGATGTTACATTGTCAACAAAGTTCTGTATAGTCAAAGCTATGTTTTTTTCCAGTAGTTATGTGTGGGGCTTCCCTTGCGGCTCAGCTGGTAAAGAATCCGCCTGCAATGTGGGAGACCTGGGTTTGATCCCTGGGTTGGGAAGATCCCTGGAGAAGGTAAAGGCTTCCCACTGCAGTATTCTGGCCTGGAGAATTCCATGGACTATAGGGATCGCAAAAAGTCAGACATGACTGAGTGACTTTCACTTTCACATATGGCTGTGAAATTTGGACCATAAAGAAGGCTGAGTACTAAAGAACTGATGCTTTTGAACTGTGGTTTTGGAGAAGACTCTTGAGAGTCCCTTGGACTGCAAGGAGATCAAACCAGTCAATCCTAAGGGAAATCAACTCTAAATATTCACTGGCAGGACTGATGCTGAAGCTGAAGTTCTAATACTTTGGCCACCTGATGAGAAGACTTGACTCACTGGAAAAGACCTTAATGCTGGGAAAGATTGAGGGCAGGAGGAGAAAGGGATGACAAAGGATAAGATGGTTGTGTGGCATCACTGATTCACTGGACATGAATTTGAGTAAACTCTGGGAGATAGTGAAGGACAGGGAAGCCTGGCATGCTGCAGTCCATGGGGTCCCAATAAGTCGGACACAACTGAGTGACTGAAATGAACTAGTAATATTTTTATATGTCTGGCAGATATGGTACACATTTACTATAATCTTATAGCTATTTACAGGCTTCCCTGGTAGCTCAGCTGGTAAAGAATCAGCCTACAATGCAGGAGATCCCAGTTTGATTCTTGGGTCAGGAAGATCCACTGGAGAAGGGGTAGGCTACCCCACTCCAGTATTCTTGTGCTTCCCTGGTGTCTCAAACAGTAAAGAATCCACCTACCATGCAGGAGACCTGGATTCAATCCCTGGGTTGGGAAGATCCCCTGGGGAAGGGAACTGCTGTACACGCCAGTATTCTTGCCTGTAGAATTCCATGGACAGAGGAGCCTTCTGGGCTACAGTCCATGGGGTCGCAAATAGCTGGATGTGACTGAGTGGCTTTCACTTTCTTTTTTATACACATTTACAATGAAATATTTCTACATCATTTATTTGTCTTATTTGTTATTAAAACTATCTGGTTGAATATATAATCTTATTTCTCTGTTGTGTGGATCAAGAAACAGCTCAGAGAGGTGAACTGATCCACTGATGCTTCTGGTGAGGGTGGAATCAAGCTGAGGTAGATTCTCTGGCCAGGAATTCCACAGTCTTCCTACAATACAGCAGCTGGCAGTCATGTTTACCATGTACTGCCTATGTCAAACCAGAGAGCCAGATGAACCTGAGTTTGAATGCTGGTATATTATCTTTCATTAGCAGTGTGTTTTCAGGAAAGTGACTGTAGTCTCTTCAAAGCTTCCGAGTCCTTTGGAAAACAGAGATTATGCTACCTACTTTCTAAGGTTGCTGGGACGATTATAAAAATAGAATGAGAAAGCATTTGTCAAGTGCCTGTCACTTGGAAACTCATGAAATGGGGGCTTATTTTACTCTAACTTCTTAGTTGAGAATTTGCCACCTCTAGATATCTTCCAGTCTGGCTTTGCCCCAGTGCTTCAGAGTGCCATTTCTTTCTCTTTTTAAAATTTTAATTGGAGGCTAATTACTTTACAATATTGTGGTGGTTTTGCCATACATTCACATGAATCAGCCATGGGTGTATGTATGTTCCCCATCCTGACCCTTGCTCCCACCTCCCTCCCCATCCCATCTCTCAGGGTCATCCCAGTGCACCAGCCCTGAACACCCTGTCTCATGTATCAAACCTGGACTGGTGATCTATTTCACATATGATAATATACATCTTTCAATGCTATTCTCGCAAATCATCCCGCACTCGCCTTCTCCCACAGAGTCCTAAAGTTTGTTCTTTGCATCTGTGTCTCTTTTCCTGTCTCGCATATAAGGTCATCATCACCATCTTTCTAAGTTCCATATATATGCATTAATATACTGTATTGGTGATTTTCTTTCTGACTTACTTCACTCTGTATAATAGGCTCCAGTTTCATCCACCTCATTATAACTGATTCACTTGCATTCTTTTTAATAGCTGAGTAATATTCCATTGTGTATATGTACCACAGCTTTCTTATCCATTCGTCTGCTGATGGACATCTAGGTTGCTTGCATGTCCTGGCTATTATAAACAGTGCTGGGATGAACATTGGGGTACACGTGTCTCTTTCAGTTCTGGTTTCCTCGGTGTGTATGCCCAGCAGTGGGATTGCTGGGTCGTATGGCAGTTCTATTTCCAGTTTTTAAAGGAATCTCCACACTGTTCTCCATAGTGAGGGTGCCATTTCTTAAAGACGGGAAGTGAAGAAAATTTCCATGGCTAAATATGCTTGAGAAGGGTGGGTGAAACAAAACTGAATGATGTTCTTTTCTACAGAACTTATTTAATAGGCGAATAGAAGATGTGACTCGTCTAAAGCGGGATTTATTATAGCATTTCTGGAATCATTTGACTACAAAATTCTCTTCAGTGGACCCCATTATATGAAGACATGGAGACATGCTGACCTAATCAAGCATCTTCCTTGGATGGAAGAGGAAACTACAGTCAAAGTGTCAACCAGAGAAGTGGCAGGATAAGGACCAAAACCAGGTTCATCAGGCATCCTGGGTCCTCTGGTGTTGATACCATTCAACTTGAGATCTCTTTCTCTTGCTGCTCTAGTGTCTGTTGCTAACCCTAAGAGGATTCAGATAAGGAATGGAAAAAGGGACGATGGGAACTATGGAGGAAGCTAGCCTGAGAACATTCAAGAAATGACAAAAGAGAGACTTGGAGTTGGATGACAACAACAAGCAAGCAGACAAATGAATCCCAACTGTGGCATTTTTGCTTCTCAATTAAGACTCTGAGTCTACGAGATGAAGATATTGAATCATACTCTTAAACCATAGTAACAAGCTCAAGAGTCAAAGCCTGCCTGTTAATATTACTCACTGCAGCCCAGTCACATAGCCATTTGCAGCCTGTCCATATTTTACTGACGTGAGCAATTACATGTCCTGTAACGGCAATGAAGCAATAAAATTTATGTCTTGTCATCTTTAACAAGATTAGACATAACCCTTCTCATAAATGTAATACTGAACGGAGATTTTTAAGAACATAAGTATAGTTAAGGATCCTTGAGTTTATCCCTCATAGTTAATTAAAACCCTCCCCAGGAATCAGTAGATGATAGATAGAAGGATGTTGAACTGAACTTTTGAATTCATGGAAGGGTGAGCTGATGATTTTTTTCCATACCTTGTTCAGCTTGCACTGGGTTTGTGCCTCACAGCATTGGTACCAGATAGATTTCAGAAGAGCTGCAAAGGGAGTGACCCCTATTCCCGCAGCAATGCACATGCTTACTGGATAGTGAAATACATCAGTCAGTGCCGCTCCGAACGGCCCATCCACCGCCAGCCTGCAATCACAAAGTGCACGGTTTGACTTTCAGAACACTCTACCCTTAAAAACAAAACCATCCTAAACCAGTGCTTTGAATAGGATGTGTTGGCGTAAGTGTGCGGGGAGGTTAGCTCTGTGCTAGAGAATGCCCTGTTTGAACACACAGAGTGTAGAGATACGGTGGCCAGCCTCACAGCACAGCTCTTTTTACAGTTCTCAGAAGCTTGTTTTGCATCATGAAGACTGATAAAAAGATGCCTTTTCTTTTTCCTTTTCCCTCCCCAGCTGCCATCAGGGGAAAAACAGAAGTATCAAGGTGGTTTAGAAGGCTTATCTCTCCTTTTGCTAATGTAATTCCCCCCTGTTTTTATTTATTCCATCCCACTTCTTAGTATGTTTATATAATTTTAGTCTAATAGAAGCTATTCATTTGGAATAAATATAATTTTGGAATAATTTGTCAGTTATGTTGAATTTCTAAAACTCATTATTTTAGATTATGCGAACTTAAAAATCTGTGATAATCAGGCCAGGGGCAGGCAGTCTTTGAGTAGGCAATTTTTTTCTTTGTAAGAATAATGCATACTCATTGCATAAATATAATTGTCTTTGTGTGTGCTTGGTTGCTCAGTTTTGTCCAACTCTTTGTGACCCCATGGACTGTAGCCCACCAGGCTCTTCTGTCCATGGGATTCTCCAGGTAAGAATACTGGACTGGGCAGCCATTCCCTTCTCCTGGGGATCTTCCTGATCCAGGGATCAAATCCACATTTCTTGCACTGCAGACAGATTCTTTACCATCTGAGCAATTAGGGAGCTAGTAATTATCTTTAATAGGGTCCTAAATGGACTGACACCCCCTAGATTCTGCTTCATCTCTCATGACCAGTTCTCCACACTGGTTTTTCTTTTGTTTCTTAGGGAACACAGGACCCTCTTTGGCCATGGGGCCTCTGCCCGTGATAATCCAACTAATCACTTGGAAAACTCTGCCCCAAGTTCTCCTCTATTTTCTTATATAGTTCACGGTTATCCTTCCCTAATACCTCAGTAATCATTTCCCTGGGGAAGTCTCCATGGATTTCTGAGACTAGGTTAAATTCTGTCTTAGATGATTTATAACACCATGTATCTATCCCCTGGTTCTGTGGTGACCTATAAGACCTTCTAGAACTAACACCCAAAAAAGATGTCCTTTTCATCATAGGGGAATGGAATGCAAAAGTAGGAAGTCAAGAAACACCTGGAGTAACAGGAAAGTTTGGCCTTGGAGTACAGAGTGAAGCAGGGCAAAGGTTATCAGAGTTTTGCCAAGAGAATGAATTGGTCATAGCAAACACCCTCTTCCAACAATACAAGAGATGACTCTACCCATGGACATCACCAGATGGCCAACACCGAAATCATATTGATTATATCCTTTGCAGCCAAAGATGGAGAAGCTCTATACAGTCATCAAAAACAAGATCCGGAGCTGACTGTGGCTCAGATCATGAACTCCTTATTGCCAAATTCAGACTTAAATTGAAGAAAGTAAGGAAAACCACTAGACCATGCAGGTATAACCTAAATCAAATCCCTTACAATTTTACAGTGGAAGTGACAGATAGATTCAAGGGATTAGATCTTATAGACAGAGTGCCTGGAGAACTATGGATGGAGGTTCATGACATGGTACAGGAGACAGGGATCAAGACCATCCCCAAGACAAAGAAATGCAAAAAGGCAAAATGGTTGTCTGAGGAGGCCTTACAAATAGCTGAGAAAAGAAGAGACACTAAAAGAAGGCAAAGGAGAAAAGAAAAGATATATCCATCTGAATTCAGAGTTGTGAAGAATAGCAAGGAGAGATAAAAACAGACTTCCTCAGTGATCAATGCAAAGAAATAGAGGAAAACAATAGAACAGGAAAGACTAGAGATCTCTTCAAGAAAATTAAGATACCAAGGGAACAGTTCATGCAAAGATGGGCACAATAAAAGACAGAAATGGTCTGGACCTAACAGAAGCAGCAGAGATTAAGGAGAGGTGGCAAAAATACACAGAAGAACTATACAAAAAAGGTCTTAATGACCCAGATAACCACAATGGTGTGATCACTCACCTAGTGAGTCAGACATCTTGGAATGTGAAGTCAAGTGGGCCTTAGGAAGCATCATTATGAGCAAAGCTAGTGGAGGTTATGGAATTCCAACTGAGCTATTTCAAATTCTAAAAGATGATGCTGTGAAAGTGCTGTACTCAATATGCCAGCAAATTTGGAAAACTCAGCAGTGGTCACAGGACTGGGAAAAGGTCAGTTTTCATTCCAATCCCAAAGAGAGGCAATGCCAAAAAATGTTCAAACTACCGCACAGTTGCACTCATCTCACACGCTAGCAAAGTAATGCTCAAAATTCTCCAGGTTAGGCTTCAACAGTATGTGAACCATGAATTTCCAGATGTTCAAGCTGGATTTAGAAAAGGCAGAGGAATCAGAGGTCAAATTGCCAGCATCTGTTGGATCATTGAAAAAGTAAGAGAGTTCCAGAAAATCATCTACTTCTGCTTTATTGACTATGCTAAAGCCTTTGACTGTGTGGATCACAATAAACTGTGGAAAATTCTTTAAGAGATGGGAATACCAGGCCTGAGAAATCTGTATTCAGGTCAAGAAGCAACAGTTAGAACTGGACATGGAACAACAGACTGGTTTCAAATCAGGAAAGGAAAATGTCAAGGCTATATATTGTCACTTTGCTGATTTAACATATGCAGAGCACACCATGCGAAATGTTGGGCCGGATGAAGCACAAGTTGGAATCAAGATTGCCAGGAGAAATATCATTAACTCAGATATGAGATGACACCACCCTTATGGCAGAAAGCAAAGAGGAACCAAAGAGCCTTTTGATGAAAGTTAAAGAGGATAGTGAAAAAGCTGGCTTAAAACTCAGTATTCAAAAATGAAGATCATGGCATCTGGTCCCATCACTTCATGGCAAATAGATGGGGAAACAATGGAAACAGTGACAGATTTTATTTTCTTGGGCTCCAAAATCACTGCAGATGGTGACTGCAGCCATGAAATTAAAAGACGCTTGCTTCTTACAAGAAAAGCTATGACCAACCTAGACAGCATATTAAAAGCAGAGACATTACTTTGCCAACAAAGGTCCATCTAATCAACACTATGGTTTTTCCAGTAGTCATGTTTGACAGTTGGACCATAAAGAAAGCTGAGGGCTGAAGAATTGGTGCATTTGAACTGTGGTGTTGGAGAAGATTCTTGAGAATCCCTTGGACTGCAAGGAGATCAAATCGGTCCATCCTGAAGGAAATCAGTCCTGAATATTCATTGGAAGGACTGATGCTAAAGCTGAAGCTCCAGTACTTTGCCCACCTGATGCGAATGACTGATGCACTAGAAAACACGCTGATGCTGGGAAAGATTGCAGGCAGGAGGAGAAGTGCATGACAGAGTGTGAGACGGTTGGATGCATCACTGACTCGATGGACATGAATTTGAGCAAATTCCGGGGGTTGTTAATAGACAGGGTAACCTGGTGTGCTGTAGTCCGTGGCATCGTGAATAGTTGGACATAACTGAGTGACTGAACTGAACTGATCTCTCCTCTGCAGTCCTCATTGTTCCTGTAATTTCATAGCTGTTTTGGGTGGTGTGTGTGTGTGTGTGTGTGTGTTTGTGTTTGCGGCACCACGCAGCATGTGGGGTCTTTGTTCCCTACGTGTGTGTGCTCAGTCGTGTCTGACTCTGTGACCCTATGGACTGTAGCCCTCCAGGCGCCTCTGTCTGTAGGATTTCCTAGGCAAGAATAGTGAAGTGGGTTGCCATTTCCTCCTCCAGGGGATCTTCCTGACTCAGGGATTGAACCCGCGTCTCCTGTGTCTCCTGCATTGGCAGGCGGGTTTGGTGTGTGCATCACTTGATTTGCAGCTGTTTGGTCACTAGACTGTAAGTTCTGAGGAGGGAGGGGCCGTATCTGTCTTTGCCCACCACTGCAAGCCAGCACCTTACAAAGGGTGGATTGTTCAATAACAATTTGTTGAATAGATTGTGAATGTTTAAAATATGTCAATCAACAGAATAACCTCAACTATTCCAAAAGCACACATTTACATATGAACAAAGATATGCTAATTAAAAAGCTTCTAAGTTATTCATAACCATTCCCTAAGGAGTGTCTATTGAAGGCACGCGGGGTTGGCCCATTTGGGCTTACTATCTGTTCATGAAAGTTCAATTGGGTTTATTTTAAAAATATTCCATATACCAAACCTACTAATAATTCAAATTAACTCTCCTCAAATTAATATTAATTAATAAGGCTTTTATTACATATTGATGTATGGAAATAGAAGAATAAAAATAAAAGGGCCTTAATCAGAAAGGGTTTGTATCTTAGCCCATGGTAGATTCTTTTATAAATAATTAGATAAAGGGAATTGAGAGAGAGAGAAAAACAGAAACTTCCCACAACTAAAATGTCTTATGGTTATTTTTATACTTCATGGTATTTGGGATTTATTTGACACTGATGATTAAAGATAACAATTAAACCCAAAGAAGAATTGCGTCATAATTCATAGAAATGCACAATAAACACATTTCTACATAAAACTGAGCATCTAATCTGGAGCAGCAGGAGGGAATACTAGATCCCATCTCCCTGCTGATACAGTGATCCTTACTTCACACCCCTGTTTGCTGATCACTTTCCCACGTGAAATTGCAGAGCCCCGGGTTCCATCAAGGGGCTGATCTAGTTTTCCGTCCTGTCTCACTGGGATCTGCCTTCTGACAACTCATGGGCTTTTACCTTTCTGAGAAACACAAACCAGATCTTTTCCCTTCCTGCCTCTCTAGCCTTTAACTAGCTGAATCTAGCCATCATGACACTCTGATGGTTCTTTTTGTGAACCAAAACACCTCCATCTCTCAACGCTGAACTGGCTGCCTTTGCACAGATTCTTGTTTATCAAGTTCACTAAGGTACTTCCTGTCTGATGTAGATCCAGTTTCTGATAACATATCTTAGAAACAAGTTCCCTCTCCAGCAGTCACATCACACTGTCAGCACTGCCCATCCACCTTCGGTCTTGTCTCTGAACCCAAGACCTTTTTTCATCTACATTGTCCTCTCTTTCTCATCAGCACGTTCTCTGTCATCTCTGTGGTAGATGACCTTTCTTATTTTGCTAATAGCAAGAGTAGCTAACTTTTTATTTTTTCTATTATGCATTATGCAAAGAGCATCATACTGACTATCATATTTAATCCTAAACAGAACCTATGTTCTATAATTATCATTTTCATCTTACAGAGGAGGAAACTGAGGCAGGTGTTACATATATCCTCCAAGATCACATGCAAAATTAGGCTTTGAACCCAGGTTGTCAAATGCTGAGGCTCTTGGCTTTGGGTTGTAGATATAAATTGCTGAGAATTCTAGTACCAATATTGAGAAATTCCTCCCTTTTACCTCAGAAGCCAAAGTCTTTTTTTCATTTATTTATTTTTATGGAAGTATAGGTGATTTATATTGTTTCAGGTGTACAGCAAAGTGATTCTGTGATCCATACATGTGTTAGTGTTAGTGATTTAGTCACGTCCAACTCCGCAATCTCGTCGACCGCAGCCCACCAGGCTCCTCTGTCCATGGGATTCTCCAGGCAAGAATACTGGAGTGGGTTGCCATTTCCTCCTCCAGGGATCTTGCCCACCCAAGGACTGAACTCTGGTCTCCCTCATTGTAGGCAGATTCTGCACCATCTGAGCCACCTATCTATTGTTTTTCAGATTCTTTTCCATTATAGTTTATTGCAAGGTACTGACTATAGTTCCCTGTGCTACACAGCAGACCCTTGTTATCTTTTTTATATACAGTAGTGTGTATCTGTTAATGTGAAAATTTTTAAAAAGAGCTCTTGTTCTCTTTTTCCTGAGTTTAGAGGAAAAGGTTTCTTCCTCTTCACGAGGCTTTGCTTCTCCTCTTGGACTCCTTAGTCACTGCTTGTCTCAGAGATTCCTGGGGCTGTTAATCCTTTCTGTGCCCAAAGCAGTGAAAAAGTATGGTTTTCTCAAATTTCTTCACAATATTTATCCCAACATTTTTTGTCTGTGTCCCTGTTTTTCTGGAGCCCTAAACACAGACTTTGAGTTCTTATTGGGTAATCCTGTAGCAAGAGTGGGAACCAATTTTAAGCCATTGATTATTAAAAGGAACCAAGGCGTGGTGACTACACTAAACTTCTGTTGCATGCTGAGGCTTTTCTAAATAGGGTGTTGTTTTGGATTGACTTGTCCAACAACAGACTATGACAGCAAAAAGTGCACAGCACTGCGTTAGGCATCACAAGTGGCTTGTAATTCGCCAAAGTGATGTTTTAGACCCGGGAAAGCAAAATGTTTCTTGTTCCTGGATCATGACCTGCCTTTATTGATCATTTGATTTTTAAAGAAATGTGCTTGTTCATACTCAAATTTAAAAAATGATTTCAAATTTACCATCTAGAATGAGGATACTGCAGAAGCTCTCAGCATGTTGATACCCTAAAGGACCTTGCTTTTTATAATATGGTAACTTATACATAAAAAGAGAAATGGGCTCCCACCTTGGCAGGCTCCAGGGCTCTTTCAGGGGCTGTCCTTCTACTCCAAAGGCCTTACACAGAGCTTCTGTCCAGTCTCCCACTGCCCGGATGTGGACACTGAAGAAGTCCTCCTGGGGAGCGGAGGTGAGGGTGAAGGGGTGCCACTCCAGTGTGGATATGGATGGGCACTGGATCAACACATACTGCCCTGGTGCCATTTTAAAGTCACGCTTTTTCATGCAAAGTTCTAGCACTCCAGATGGATGGCTTACCACCTAAATCACAGCAAGAGAGTCATTGGTTCTTTCACTTAGGTTAAATAATAAGACAATGGCCTTCATCCCATCAAAGCTTTCTCAATTTTTATATCAACTCTTTTAAGGTGTAATTGACATAGACCATTAATTATGAGTTTCCAAGGATCATTGCCACAACTTTTATGTCTGAGTTGGCAACTTCAGCCAGAATGACATTAATCTTCTTCAGGGGCTAGGCCAGAAATTTGTGCAGCTGCATCGGGCCAAAGTGGTGTCTAGCACATGACTTTTTGTCTCAGTGACCATGTTTTCGGTAGCACAGTTAATTTCAGGCCGGTTAATTTAAGAGAATATAAGCTAGCATTTCATCCATAGCACTTAATTAGCCTTAAAGTTATTGAAATAGCCACAGAATTAACTTCATGTTGTTTTAAAATGTAGGTCTAGTTTGTTACCATTTTCAGTGACGTGTGTATTTTCTTTATCCTTTGTGAACTAACCCTGGTATTTCTTCATTCTAAGTATGAAACAATCTTCAAACTCTGAAATGTTTTGTTGGTTTGGTTTGCTGTTATTCAAACCTTGTCCGATCTCCTACTTAGGCTTTGAGTTTTAGATATAAGAAAGCATGATGCAAAAGCTATTGCTTTTTAAAGTGCTCTATAACTTTAGACAAAGAATTAATTTTCCTCCTTAGACATACCTCTTTTTTCCAGGCTCCCATGTCTTCTTTTTTGACAGAAGTCATATGCGAGCAAAATCTAGTGTCTGGATCCTCTGACAGTATTTTTCCATTCAGAAGAGAATTTTACAGCATTTTAATCATTAGTTTCTCCTCTCCCTACTGATCTCCTTCTGAGTCAGCTGTTAAATGGTCTCCCTAGTAACAGCTTGAGTAGATTTCCAGAAGTTTTATGGTCTGGCTTTTGATACAGCTTGATATTCTTTGGTGCTTAACTTAAAAACAGCAACACAGAAGCAGCTTAAAACAGAAATACGAAGCAATTTCTGTGCATCTGCTTTCATGAAGACAGTTAAAGAGATAGAGTATTCTGTTAATATTGTATTAGCAAAGCTGCATGGGTTTGGTTAGCAGAGAATTTCTTCTAAGACATTGAAACCTCTGAGGGGAGAGTTTGGGGTAAATTTTCAGTCTCCCAGGCATGTGTTCATTTTTCTTCATTCATTCATTTAGTCAACAACTGTTTTTTGAATGTATATTCTATTCCAGACTTACTCTAGGATGGGGATATAGCATAGAATATGAGGCCCAAAAAAGTCCTCACTCTCAAGTAGTATATATCTTAGCTAGGGTAGGAAAGATTTTATTTTATTGAAAATAATAACATAAGAAATGTATTTGGAGATGACACATGCTATGAAGAAAGTAAAACAAGACACTAAGTTGCAGAATGACACAGGAGTTCTACTCTTATTAATCAAAAGCAGAGTTATTATTACACTACTATTATTGCCTGGGCTTTCCTGGTGGCTCAGATGGTAAAGAACCTGCCTGCAATGTAAGAGACACAGGTTCCATCCCCGGGTTGGGAAGGAAATCGAGGAGGAAATGGCAATCCACTCCGGTATTCTTACCTGGAGAATTCTGTGGACAGAGGAGTCTAGCGGGCTGTAGTCCTTGGTGTCTCAGAGTCAGACATGACTGAGCAACTAATGCTTTCACACTTCCACTTTTACTGCTTGGGCATGTATTTTTGATCTATCTGCTGAGACCTTCCTCCAGCTCAAGGCAAAAATTGGGGAGCAGTGACGAGATATGTCGAGATTGGAAAATACTACCTTCTTGCCTTCATTCACTAGGGCAGGGCCCCTTCCTCTGCATTTTGAACTTCCCCCCAGTGCCCTTTCTCCATCTAAACCGGAGGGCAACTGTTCCCCCATCTTCTGTTCAGCAGTTCCAAATGTGAGCGTGTGTACTTGAAAATATATATACATTATTTTTGTGTTTGCAACGTCCATGTTTTTACGTGATGGAGGAAGAGATTATACTCTAAGGCACTGTGATCCATGTAAAGCATACTCAGCCCTCCTGCCTTTTCCCCTAGAGGACACCAAAATAAAGGGAAATACAGATGATTCCAGGGCTGTAGCATAACCTTTATCAGAATTCTGTGTACCAGTCGGGAGCCCTGATCCCTGTCTTCAGTAAAATTAGTCTCACTAAAAGATGCACAGGATACAAGCAATTATTAGAACAGAAGATGAGCCTCTAAATTACAGACGGTTCTGCAATAAAAATGGCAAATTAAAAACTTGGGCCAATAAAAAATTTTCATCTACACTCAGGTTTTTATTCAGACATAAACCTACATGCATACCTTGGTAATGATAACTTCTTGTTGGAATCGCCAGAACCTAATTATTCTTTCACACGCATACAAGACCATGGGGCCTAAAACCCATTTCCAAGCCTGCAGAGAGCGGCAAAGAGAGAGGAAAAGGAAATGAAAATAGAATCCAAATATTTTCAATTTGAACCAATCAATATATAATGCGATGGGGTTTAGACATTTTCCTTTAACTTTGGGCCAGTTATCAACAACAAAGATGTCTCCTTGTATTAAATACTATAACATTCAATTATGCCTTGAAGTCTACAAGCTTATTTAAGATTGTATTGGTTTTTATGCTTACTTGATCAATGATGCCTTTATGTAATTAGAAATAATTGAATTTGCAAAGAAATAGAAAGTAGATTGATGTTTATGTTATATATGATAGGGTCATAAATGCTCCCAAACTCAACCAAAGTCAAAGGCTTACAAACTACATTACTGAGTCAACACAGGACATGACAAATTCAATAAAAAACATTTCAAATAGTAATTTTGGGGGCCAAGAATGCATCATAACTTTGCAAGTCTGCCTAAAACAACTCACACTCTCACACATGCATGCACCCATGTACTCACACACCCACATACACACTGTCACACACATGGGCATAGTCAGTGTTATCTGAAATAAAACAAAGTTAGTTTCTCAGTGTTGTAAATCTAGATTAACAGAATCAGAACAAAAGCCTCAATACTTGTCTGGAGAATTGTGACAGGGAACATTTCCATTCTGTGTTAGCCTTTTCTGAGGATAATCTGCCTTACTGAGCTTCAGTTTACTGGCTACCCTTGTCCCCGGGGTTGGGTTACAACATAAGGTGTCAGCTTCCTTAAAAGGGAAGGAATGGGAACTTAAAATTTTTGAAGATTTAATCTTCAAATTTAATCAAACAACCTGCTGAGGCATATGATATTCTCTTTATTTTGCAGAAGAGGGGACTGTGGCTCAACAAGATGACACAAATTGTCCAGGGTCACAAAGGTGATAAACAAGGTTCACAGTGAAGATATGAACTCAGATGGCCTTGACTACCCAGCCTATGCTCTTCCCATGTAATCATGCTTCTTTCTGTTCAATGAAGAACAGACACTTGCTTCACATTAGAGACTCATTAATTCATTGAATTTTAGGATGATCAAGGTTCTTGGAAATCTAGCCTAGTTCTTCTTTTAAAGAAGAAAAAGCAGCATTCCAAGAATTGGTATAAATTGTCAGAGAGCCAGGAGCCAGGAGTAGAACCCAAGCCTTCTCCTAATTCCCCTCAGTTTCCTCCTTGGAATTCTAAATCCACTGGACCTTACTCTTAGAATCCTATCTTAGTAGCAAGAAAGGCGTCCCTTTCTCCTGAACACAGATATTCACTAAACCTTCACTGACCGACTCATCGTCTTCCTTGTTCATTACTCCCCTGCTTATTATCCTTCTCTGTCTTGTCTGTCTGTTGGTGGGTCACAAGCCCTTCAGCATTATTTTTGTTCTTGTTATCTTCCTTGTTTCTTCGAAGCTCTTTTGTTTATTTCTAGGTCTGTTTGCATGGGGCCTTTTCTCACCGACCTCAACCTTCTGTGCCTTTTCCCTGGGAGCCTCTTGTTTGCCTGATAAAGGCTCCATTTATGGAGGCAACACAAAGCAATTTGACCCACTTATTCTTTTCTGCCTCAGTGGGATTCAGCAATGTGTTCAGAATAGCCGAGAGAATAAAACCTTTTGTCCACCTATACTGGGGGTGAGGTGGGCATGATGATCAGAGCAAGGGGAAAAGGCAGGAAGGGATAGACATGAAGGATGGGGTTGGACCAAAGCAGTGAGTCCTTAGGTCTCTTATGCTTGAATGAACCAGAAAGTATTTTGAGAATAGGCTTGGGTATTTACAGAAAGGATAGCAAGGATGCAATTCTTTCTGTATGAACGTAGAGAGAGATTTGCAAAAAGCACTCCCATAGTCTCTATGTATTTTTTACAAATAATCTTCCACACCCATTTTAGAAAGTTTGAGACATCACACACTTCATTTTGTTGGTGTCAAGTCAATCATGGTCTCTGCTTTTTCCATGTTGATAAAATGGAATGGATTATTTTTCTTTGTACGGTCAGTCAGGAAGGTGAATATAAGCTATTAATCCTCACCTCTATCTCTGTCTAGTATATAAATTGCTCCAGGAGGAGAAAGGCTAGTTTAGTTATACTGTGATATTCTTGGAGCCCCTGGAAATTAGAGATGGAGGAGAAGATGGCCAGAGATGAATATTCAAAGGTATATTTCCCAACAGGGATGACCAGGATAGGCAAGAGCGAGTGAAAACAAGAAGGGACAGCCCAGAGCAGGAGGGACATGTGACAAGGTGAGTCTTGGAATGGGTCTCAGAAGACCTGTGTTCTGGTCTTGGTATTACCCTCCCTTATTCTATGTCTTTAGGAATATCTCGGGTCCTTTTACGCTCAACTTTTCTGCCTTATAAAATGGGAGAGATGAAGCAAGTTATTATTTGTGTTCCTTCCAAGCTCTTAAATGTTTCAACTTTGCTCAGAGAGGTGAATACAATGTTGGGGGCATATACTTGTGGACAACAGCAGAGAGCTGGCAAAATGGGGAGTAGGAAAAGGCCAGAGGTTCAAAATGAATACTGAAAGAGCATAGAGGTGAAAGTTCATGGCCAGAGCATGAGAAGCTCTGGCTCCTTGATGTGATTTTGCTTGGAATGCCCTCTGTGACCATAGGTAAGAAATGAAAACTCCTTGGATCTCAATTTTTCCATCTAATAAATAAAGGGCCAGGACTATTTAGTATCTAAGTTTCTTTAATGTTAAGAGACTCTGTGGATTTTTAGCGTTATATTTTCTTCTCTAAAAAATACTGAAAAAGTCACGGTACAGTGAGTATTTTATGGTAGAAATAAAACCATGTTGATTTAAAAGCTGCAGTAATGAAACTTGTTTCTTCCACTTTCACTCCTGGTTTTTCATTCCTACCAGAAAATAAGAACATGCTGGCTTTGATTTTATTTTATGTGTGTGTTTATGAATGGCCTCTTTTTCGAGACAATAGGATTTCCAGGGGGTGGGAACCACGTCCCTGAATCTTGCATCTAACGTAATGCCAAGTATATAACAGCTACTTGGCAAGAGTTTGCTGAATTAACTCTACCTCAGCTAAAGCTTCTCCCTATACTGTCGACATCATTCCTTAGTAATTAAAAAGTGCTAGACATTATTATTATTATTTGTTAAAGCTGAAGTTAAATGAAATAGGCTAAGGAAGACCAGGTATGTTTTGAGATGGATGGCATGAGGAATTCTGGAGTCCTGCAGCATGTGTCTGTGAGTTTGGGAAGAAAGGGAGACAAGTAGGGGAAAAGGGGGCTGCAAAATAATAATATAATTGATTCCTTTGAGCAGTTCAGTTTGTAGAGGTGATGCATGCAGCCGTATCAGCTTTGGGAGGAGTGGGAGCGTAGGTGCACCCCTAAAGGTGAACTGAGAAATATTCTATTGAGAAAAGCACCATGAAAATGCACTGAGTCAAGAGAGGCAGAGAGGACGCCACAGAGGCCTGCGAAGGCAGGCAAGGTGTGGGGCAGTGAGGCGCAGGAACCCTTCCTTGTCCTTGGGATGCCTTTTGGATTCGGTGTCCCTCAGACAACAGAAAGAATATTGTACAGCTCAGCCAAGCGGTAATTGCACAGCCCACACACGCTTCGAATCAGGATCCATTAAAAATAATGGGAAAGAGTGACAACACGAGTTTGGGTGTGCAAGGAGGTATAGCAGGGGAGAGTGAACAGAGAGGTGGGTACGTTCCCCCCTTCTCATGATAATTAATGTCAGCAAATGCTGCTGGGAGCAGGCTCTAGTCTGTATTCATGAGGTGTGGGAGAGTATTGATTTTTTTATGGAGACACTGTAGCTGAACATTTGAGAGAGGCATTCATTTTCCTCATTAATATGCAGGCTGGGTAGTGGCTCCCGATAGTTGAGTTTAAGACAGAGACAATCTATACTGGCCATTAAAAGAACCACAGTCTAATGGGCACATCTATTCCACTTCTTTTGGTTTTAAACATTTCTCCTAGCAGTTTCCATCCTTAAAATCCAGTGCTTAATTTAACAGAGTTGAGGATTTTTGAAAAAGTCAATCATTATATTCTTCATATGCTGATGACTTAATTTCCTGAATCCTCATCATTTATGTACTATTATTCCATTTTAAAATATCTTTTGGCTTCCCAGGTGGCTCAGGGGTGAAGAATCTGCCTGCTAATTCAGGAGATTCAAGGGATGCGGGTTCAATCCCTGGGTGGGGAAGATCCCCTGGAGAAGGGAATAACAACCCACTCCAGTGTTCTTGCTTGGGAAATCCCATAGACAGAGGAGCCTGGTGGCTATAGCCCATGGAGTCGCAAAAGAGTCAGACACGACCGAGCACAACCGTGCACTTTTTTGTCCCTTGTGTCCTCCTCGTTTTAATCTGCTGGCTTC
Organism: Ovis canadensis; assembly: GCF_042477335.2. Lineage (NCBI taxonomy): Eukaryota > Metazoa > Chordata > Mammalia > Artiodactyla > Bovidae > Ovis > Ovis canadensis. The sequence goes on from NC_091252.1 coordinate 91,307,568, forward strand.
ACTCACTTTCTTTTACGCATTAGCCAGCTGTCCCAAGGTTTGCACTGTTCTGAGACATATGAGGAGACGGAAGAAAATTGTTATTTCTATTTATCTATGCCATCAACTGGGAGAAGGAAATGGCATCCCACTCCAGTATTCTTCCCTAGAGAATCCCATGGACAGAGGAGCCTGGTGGGCTGCTGTCCACGGGGTCACAGAGTGGGACACGACTGAAGCAACTTAGCATGCATGCATGCATTGGAGAAGGAAATGGTGACCCACTCCAGTATTCTTGCTTGGAGAATCCCAGGGACAGAGGAGCCTGGTGGGCTGCCGTCTATGGGGTCACACAGAGTTGGACACGACTGAAGCGACTTAGCAGCAGCAGCAGCAGCAGCAGCAGCAGCAGCATGTCATCAACTGTCATCCTGACAGGATACCCAGGAAATCTTACTTTGGAGATTTTGTGGACACTATTATCTACTCTAATTAAGTCTATTTTGGTCTAATATTGTCATTATTTCAGGAATAGAAGCTTAATTAGAAGAGGAAGTAAATGTATGTACTTTCAATTTCTTTCTGTCTCGTAAGTTGTGCAAAGAAAGAAGGCAAGCTTGCAAAGGTGGCCTGATTTTCACTTGGGCGCTGCCTGACATTCATTGAGAAGGGATGCTCTTAGTCCTCAGGATGGAGTGGGCAGTCGCCCAGGGCATCAGGGAGCCGAATGTGCAGAGAGCAGAGGGTGGCGAGCCCACCGTTTTCTGACTCCTCCAGAGACAGGGCTGTGTGTGCAGGGCTCTGAATCTCACGCTCTCATACATCCATATTTAAACGTAAGTGGAAGAACACGTTTCAAAACGAAAGAGTGCTTTTGGCAGGGGATTTCTCTTGAAATTATCCATAACTCGAGTCCTCCATTAGCACTCTTAATAAAGAGTTGGCTTTGTCTCGTGGTGACATGGGCTGTTCTTTTTTTCAAGCATGTAAAAGCTCTAGCTATTTTAACTGTGGTGACAGCTATTTTTAAAAGCTCCTGGGCTCATTCTTACCGAAGGTTCCTTGCCAGAAAATTGAGGCACGGGGCACTGGGCCTGCCACTCCTCCAGGTGGTCTCTGCAGAAGGTGATGTTGTGCAGCAGGAGACTCTCGGGGGTTTGGCCTCGAACAATCCGCCTGTTATTAAAATAATAATAATAATAAAGCTCTCAGATTTGAAAGTGATTTTGTGCCTTGTGATTGCCACGGATACAGAGACTATGATGGACTCTACAATAACACTTTCACTGTCTTACAATCTGGGCTGGGGTGCATTTCCTTGAGCTTCTTTAAAAATAGGAATTTAAGAAGCTTCAAGTAACTTTGAAGAGCCCAGAAAAGAAGTGCCCCTCGGTGGTATCCTGTGTTAAATTGAAAGTGTCTACATTAGAGAATTCATAATGAAGGAAATTGTTTGAACACATCCTTTTGTCGACTGTTGAATCTAATTAGGTTACATCTTGTCCTGATTGCTGATTTGGGCTAATTGGCTAACTGTACTATTCGGGTCTTTTGCAAATTTATTGAACTTCTTCCCTTCCTGGTTTGTTTTTGAGCACCTTCAAGTTGTCAAATGAAGAAGTCACTTGAATAATGGTATGTGTCCCCCCAGGGACCCAGAGCAGGCTTAGTATTTGATGGGGTCCAAATAGGTCAATGTAAAATGTGCCTTTTAAGATGATATCGTTGAATTGGAGAGTGAAAAAAGAAGCTGGCCTTCATGAATCACTGGATCAAGAGTCCTGTGATCCTGCTATATTAGATTTCCTACAGATGCGGTAGCAACTGACCCAGGACAATTTGCTTCGGGGCCAATTCCTTCCTTTATCTACTGGTGCACAGGCTGTGACGCATGGGGTACTGAGGTCATACAACCTAGGCGTTGCTCACTTCCTAGGTGTTTATGAGTAAAATACATGGGTTTATGTTTTGAGGAACATGGTCCTTGCAGAGAAAGCTTAGCATCACACTAAGCTTTAAAAGTGTGTGCTTAGCATCACACTAGGCTCCTCAGGTCCTGGGTAGCCTGTGGAGTAACATATCCCCTTTTGCCTGGGAGGAGGGCGCAGCAATGCTCTTGGAAGTGGCCTGGAGAACTGCCATCCTGGCCTTTGTCCTAGTCTGTTTTATGGAAGTCATCCAAACTTGATAACATCCCTTTGAGTTAGATGAGCAAAACTATCTGTGAATCTCCCATGAGCAAACGATGCCCAGACGTTGGAAGAGTGAATAAAATACAGAAGCCAGAAGAAAAGAATCTGTAAATTTTAACACCTTCCTTCTCAGGCCTCAGACAATTCAGCTTGTATCCCAAGGGACCTCAGAACATTTCTCAAATGCAGTAAGCATCTTTTTAAAAAATTTTAAACTTTTTATGTCTTCATCTATGCCATCCCATAATAAGAAGATTAGTGGGCTTTAACACATTGCAATAATCCTACTTTACTTGGCATTTTTGTATAGAATTTGCAAATTACTTTTTGCTGTAAACAGTAGCTGTAGAATACTTCAAGCTGAGAAGATTAAATGAGGCCCTTATCCCAAAATAAGCCTTTCAACTAAGTTAAAATGACTAAAAAAAAAAAATTTCATCTTGTGAAATGTTATTTGGGTATTAAAAAATATCTCCAGTGAAACACTGCCCGTTGAAATCCTCTTGTGCTCCTACAATGCACCACGGAGTGAATGCCGAGGAGGAAGGATCAGGGCGATGCATGCATAATTTTTGTGAAGAGGTCTTCTAGACGCATGTGAATTGTGAAGAGCTCTCAAGTGAACTCCAGGGGTTAACACTCTGGCATCAGCAGAAGAACTCAGAGAGAAAGGAAGGCCTGACAGCCTTTGGGGTGGAAGGCTTGGGGACTACATACCACCCACCCCATCCCCCAAATACAAACAGTCAGGGTGAAGGATGACACATTCAGGAGAGTCAAGTGCAGCTGTTTTAAAGTTAAAAGAGGCTAGAAAGCCTTTAGCCAAGCAGCAGCATCAACGTGCACATTGACTGACTAGGTTTCTAAAGACTAGCCGAGGGATGGGCCAGTTGGTTTAGGGTTAAATATGCTGCCAGGGGCAATTTTTCCTTCTGTGTTTGTGTGTTGGACAAACTAATGGATGATGGGGAAGCTCTTAACCGGGCAGAGCCAGTGCAAGGCACATAGAAACCCCTTGCAAGAAGGGGAGGCTAAGATTGGGGGTGCATCTAGGATGGGGTGGGAGGTTGGAGGAGGCAGCTGACTTGCTGGGAGGTGCAAACTGAGAAGAACTGCCAGAGGATCCCACACGGCAGCCACAGTCACCACGAGGTGTGTGACCTTTTCGGCACGCCATCCAGTCTCCGTCACCTTGTGCTTGTCCTTCCAGACCTGGGCAGAAACAGAGCCCACCTCTGAGACCAGCCCCCTGCACTCAGCAGCTGCTAGGGTGGGAGAATGGGTGCAGGACAGAGTATCCAGCGAGTGTGGGTAACAGAAAAGGAGCTTCTGGCAAACTATGCAGGGCTTTGCAATATCACCAGTCACATTCTCCAAGTGTGGAGGAATGTTTTATTCATGTAAGTAGAGACTGATCTCCAGGGCTTGTTACCACTAAAGGGTGGGTTGTCTGAAAGCCAGTGTCTTGCATCTGACTCTGTCATTTACTTGTCCTTGGATTTTGAGTGACTCACTTAACTCTGAGCATCTATTTCCTCCTTATGAAATGGGAAGACCAGCACCATCTTCATTGGACAGGACTGTTGTTAGGGTCACATTGACTATATGCATATATGAATGTGCTTTAAAATTTTAACATGGGAAAAAACATCAATTTAGGAAATAATTAATATGGGACAAACTAGTTTGTTGTTGTTGTTCAGTCATGTTTGACTCCTTGAGACCCTGTGGACTACAGCACTCCATGCTTTCCTACCCATCACCATCTCCCAGAGTTGCTCTAATGCATGTCCATTGAGTCAGTGACACCATCCAAAATCTCATCCTCTGTCGCCCCCTTCTCCTCCTGCCTTCCATCTTTCCCAGCATCACGGTCTTCATCAATGCATCGTTTTTTTTTTTTCATACAAGGTGGCCAAAGTATTGGAGCTTCAGTTTCAGCAGCAGTCCTTCCAATGAATATTCAGGACTGATTTCTTTTAGGATTGACTGATTTGATCTCCATATAGTCCAAAGGACTCTCAAGAGTCTTCTCCAACACCACAGTTCAAAAGCATCAATTCTTAGCCTTCTTTATGGTCCAGCTATCACATCCACACATGACTACTGTAAAAACAATAGTCTTGATTATATGGACCTTTGTTGGCAAAGTAATGTCTCTGCTTTTTAATATGCTATCTAGGTTTGTCACAGCTTTTCTTCCAAGGAGCAAGTGTCTTTTAATTTCATGGTTGCAGTCACCATCTGCAGTGATTTTGGAGCCCAAGAAAATAAAGTCTGACACTGTTTCCACTTTTTCCCCATCTATTTGCCATGAAGTGATGGGACCGGATAACATGATCTTAGTTTTTTGAGTGTTAAGTTTTAAGCCAGCCTTTTTACCCTTCTCTTTCACTTTCATCAAAAGGCTCTTTAGTTCTTCTTCACTTTCTGCCATAAGGATGGTGTCATCTGCATATCTGAGGTTATTGATATTTCTCCTGACAATCTTGATTCCAGCTTATGCTTCATCTAGTCTGGCATTTCGCATGATGTACTCTGCATAGAAGTTAAATAAGCATAGTGACAATATATAGCCTTGATGTACTCCTTTCCCAATTTGGAACTGGTCTGTTGTTCCATGTCCGGTTCTAACTGTTGCTTCTTGACCTGCACACAGATTTCTCAGGAAGCAGTTAAGGTGGTCTGGTATTCCCATCTCTTTCAGAATTTTCCACAGTTTATTGTGATCCACACAGTCAAAGGCTTTAGCATTCTCAATGAAGTAGAAGTTGATGTTTTTCTGAAATTCTCTTGATTTTTCTGTGATCCAGCGGATGTTGCTAATTTGATCTTTGATTCCTGTGCCTTTTCTAAATCCAGCTTGCACATTTGAAAGCTCTTGGTTCACATACTGTTGAAGCCTGGCCTGGAGGATTTTGAGCATTACTTTACTAGCGTGTGAAATGAGTGCAATTGTGTAGTAGTTTGAATATTTTTTGGCATTGCCCTTCTTTGGAATTGGAGTGAAAACTGACCTTTTCCAGTCCTGTGGCCACTGCTGAGTTTTCCAAGCATGCTGGCATATTGAGTGCAGCACTTTCACAGCATCATCTTTTAGGATTTGAAATAGCTCAACTGGAATTCCATCACCTCCACTAGCTTTGTTCTTGGTGATGCTTCCTAAGGTCCTCTTGACTTTGCACTCCAGGATATCTGGCTCTAGGTGAGTGATCAACCATCATGATTATCCAGGTCATTAAGATATATTTTTTATAGTTCTATGTATTCTTGCCACCTCTTCTTAATTTCTGCTGCTTCTGTTAGGTCCACACCATTTCTAACCTTTATTGTGCCATCTTTGCATGAAATGTTCCCTTGGTATCTTTAATTTTCTTGAAGAGATTTCCAGTATTTCCCATTCTATTATTTTCCTCTATTTCTTTGCACTGATCACTGAGGAGCGCTTTCTTATCTCTCCTTGCTATTCTTTGGAACTCTGCATTCAGATTATATCATATCTTTCCTTTTCTCCTTTGCCTTTTGCTTCTCTTCTTTTCTCAGCTTTTTGTACAGATACTCAGACAAACATTTTGCCTTTTTGCGTTTATTTTTCTTGGGGATGGTTTTGATCACTGCCTCCTGCACCATTTTGGTAACATGTAAAGACTTAAAAACATTATCTTTGAAGGTCCTATATTTCAGATGATGCTACTCTAGCTTCCTGATGAAGGAATTAAGAGTATCAGGTGGGTGTTGAATGCCAGAACAGCATTTTATGGCATATTTGAGCAAAAAGGAATCCTAGATACCAGATGGGGAAACTGAGGTTCAAAAAATTGAAATGGCTTGCAAGTGGTCACTCTGGTGACAAGTGGCACAGCCTAGATCAGGTTGGTCATCTCACACTCTGTCCCTCCACCACACGGGGTTTCCTAATGGATTATTTTAGTCCAGCAAAAGTAAAATCTGAGTATCAAAAATATATATCCCAAGGATTCCCATATAAATTGGATTGTGGAAATAGATTCTAAATAAAATATAGATCTATTGTTATCCAGCATTCATTAAAATTCTCATATATCAGTCAAGATTCCCCAACAGAATTGGTTAGAAAAAATGAAGTCCCTAACCATCTATATTGCTTTTTTTTTTCAGCATAACTAAAAAATACACTATGTTTGGCACAGTGAATTTGCTTTTTCATACGTTCTCTGTGTCCATCTGTCCTGCATGTCATGCTCCTCCATCCAAGAGAATTTCTAAGACTATTCTGAGATTCACAGAGATAAAATCTTACTCACTGAGTGTCATAAGGACTCACCCTGCTCCGTGGATAGCCAGACCAATAAAGAAGATGATGAAAACATGGTGCGTGTACCAGAACAATTCATAGGACACCTGCCGGATGAATTCGGTGGAAGAGGTCATGATCAAGATCAAAGCCAGAGAGATCAATAGGCCAGTAATGCCCGCGATTGTAGTTAGCAACTCAGTGATTGTGTTCTAAAAGAAACAAACACCATCACATTAATGTTTCAGTTCTATTTTTCCATTTTAGGATCAACATTTGAGAATCCAAACAGGGAGCAATTCAAAATGTACCAGTCAGAAGCACGCTAACCTTGGGAAGGGTCCCCATACACTTCTAACAGGGGACTTCCTTATCCTTTCCTCTGCCCCCTGAGGGTGGAATTCACTATGCTCAACTTTTGTCCAATGTCATTTTGTTAACTACTTTTCCCCCCATCTGTATAAATCAGCCAGCATGCCAAAGTTGATGATGTTGAATTATAATTAGGACAATATATGAAAATGCATTTTAGGATACAATACTGCAAAAAAAAAAAACAAAACCCACACCGAGTTTCAAGGTTTTAATTTTTAAAATAAAAATGAGACTCACCATGCTTAATTGCATCTTAACATTAATAAACACTTTTCTGGAGAGGTCCCTCAGGGGCGTCCCTAATAAAGCAGCTGCACACTCTGTTCCCCTGGCAGTTATTCCTTGCTCTCGATTTTTAATTGGAAGGACCATGACTTGCATTTCTTTCATGCCACCTCAAGAGGCTTGGAATATGGCTTTCTAAATCCTAGGTGATCAATAAAGATACAGCTATTCCTGTCAGATAGACCCTGCCACAAGGCCAGAATTCTGACCTGTTAGTGTAGAGGAAGGTTAAACAGCTTTTCAGAATATGAATCTTAAAACATTTTGTTTTATTGGGAGTTTCCCATATTCTGGTCAAGTCATTAGTATTCACATACTGTGTTGTTATCTTTGAGACAACCATGAGCTCCATAAATGCACACTGTATTTTTTGTCAGTAAAATCTCATTGATTTGGGCCGCTTTGAGATCTTGAGGTAATTTAAACAGGGATTTCTATGTTGTTTACTTTTTCCTTTGTGGAGCAAACAGTGGAAATAAAATTGAAAGGGTTATGTCTAAAACATTTAAAAGACTTTTTTTTTTCCCAGTGTACTCAGGCATTTTAGAAATCCATTGATATCACATGGTGTGCTAATTTCAAATCATTCTTCTTTGCTTATTAAAGCAAATCCCCACTTCCCTCTTCTTGTGACATATTTATAGACTGGTTTGAGTTGCAAGGGATCATCTAAAACAATTCCTCTGTGTCTCATTAGAAATGCTCTATAATGTACATGTTGTGTTATGGGTATCCATCTTTCTCTAAATATCCTAGATTAGAAGGTTTCTTGACCTTAATTAGTATTTACATAGTATATTGCCTTTAAAATTTTGAAATAGCCATATGGGGAGTAGCTTAATCATGTTTAACTTGCTTCAAATTACTTTAAAAGTATTTGTAATAAATATGATTTATTGTATAGTCTCTTCAAAATCTCGAGATTTATTCTTGGTTATGTATCACAACAGATTTCCCAGAGCCTTAATGGGGGACAGAGTTAACCGCAGTAGGTGCCCAGATAAATCCTGCAGCTCCAATAAGGACACCAAAGGCATTCCACTCCCATAGGCTTAGGGCCTCTGCAGCTTCTAATTACTGTCAGCTAAGAAAATGTAGCTCTACTAGGTCAGTGGCCTGATTTTCAATATCACTGTAGGATAATTGGAAGACATGACTCGGAAGAATTTCCCCAGAAAGAGACTTTGAATATTGCTTCTTCAAGTAAGGCTAAATGGGCAAAAGGGTCACTTAAAGAGATGGCCCAGACAGTATTGGAGGAATTTCCATTTTGGAGAGTATTGTCTTAGGTTCTTCTTGGACAATACAGATTTTTGATCTTGGTCAATATGCAGGATACATTTTCCAATATGATAGGCAGTACATGGCAAAAGTTTAGATCAACCAGGAAAACAGAGGTGGGGGGTGAATTAAAGGAGAGAAATGTCTTTTCAGGAGGATTTCTGTGGCTACACATTGGGTTTTCTTTTTGTTTCTTACATGTACACACAACTAATTAGCATTAATGATGTCACTGGCCATGCAGGTCTCATTATGGAATTTACTGCTCTGTCCAGCATCAGATTTGGCAAACTAGCCAGTCATGTGTGTGCCAAAAATGACACAGGAAAAGCAATCCAGAAAACAATTTGCAAACTGAGAATAAAGACATCCAATTCATCGTCCCTGAATTTAGATGGCACTTCACATTCTTTATGATTCTAATATTGGCAAAAAATATCTAATCATGAGCTACTTTGAAAACTTAAGGTAAGGTTTAATAGGTTATTTCATTCCTTGTTTAGGTGTATTTATTTCTTTATTTTTTGCTATAAACTAATTAAGTGGCATCAATTTTTCTTGCTCATAACCTCTCAGCAATGATGATGGCAGAAGAAAAGAACTTCCTTTAAAAGGTGAAACTGATGTTAGCATTTGGCAGAAACTGGCTCTCTAGCTTTTTAAAAAATTTTCAAAAGCTTTTGAAATACAGGATTCCTTATAAAGGGATCAGAAAAGGAAGGATTTAGGGGATGAGAAACGATGTGACATGCAAGAAGAACTCACTGTGTGGAAGGTCCGGATGGGATTGAGGTAGGTCTCATTTGGGGTGTCACCAAGTCTGGCAAGCGCAGCCACCAGTCCCTCTGCCTCTGGCGACTGGCTCCAGTGGTAGTGTTCCAGGTTAAACAAATGCGCCACGATGTGGATGGCTGCGGGCGGGACGGCACGAACAGGCACCATGTTAATTTCTTCCTTTGCTGTTACTTCCCTCGTGCTCAGACGGCAAGGTGTCTGGCTGCAATGCGGGAGACCTGGATTCAGTCCCTGGAAGGAAATGGGAAGGTCCCCTGGAGAAGGAAATGGTAACCCACGCTAGTACTCTTGCCTGGAAAATTCCACGGATGGAGGAGCCTGGTGGGCTACAGTCCATGGGGTTGCAAAGAGTCGGACACGACTGAGTGGCTTCACTCACTCATGGGCAGGGGATGACATGGAACAGGCACCATGTTAATTTCTTCCTTTGAGGTTACTCAAAAACTCAATTCTATCTGGTCAAGTTTCTCTGTGCTGGTTTTTGTAACCTCCAAGGAAGAGTAATTTGTGCATCTTTCCTAGTGTCTTGAATGAAATGAACTGAATACTTTTGAAGATACTGTATGATTCAGCACATTCTTTTTTTTTTTTAATTTGGCTGTGCAACCCATCACCATATTCATTTTAACTATATTAAGGCATAAAGTAAATTTCAACTCACCATAATTTAATTATAAATGTATAATCATTCTGGACATAGTATAGATATTATGATATACAAGCTAATTATATATATATTCCACCTTATACATATATATAAGAAGATACACATAGACACACATCTCTTCTTTCCCAAGAAATCAGAAAGTATTTTTCTAGAATACTATATATCAAACACACTTATATATATGCATATAACATATGATATAGATATGAGAAGAGACAGTGGTGTTTTTGTTCTCTTTCAGACATTATATTTTTTATTCTTACTGTATACATTTTAGTGAACATATATATATACACATACACATACACACATATACTTATATGTATTATTCCAAGTGGACCAAAATAAATATTTATGAAACTAAAACTCTTAATATATTCTTAAGAAGAAAATTTAGTTTTATGATTCTGGGAATTGGTGATGTCTAAATTCCAAGTGAAGAGAACAAGCTCAGATCACAGCATCATCTGGCCTAAGGAGTGTATGCCCAGTGCTACTTTCTTATCTTCTGAAATCTATGGGGATGCCAGCAGCCCCAACATTCAGACAAGAATATCCTGAGGCTCTTCCTGCCAATGGGAGCCCTGCTGGGTGGCCAGATGATACTCACCATTGAGATCAGATTCAAATGTGAAATGATAACTCATTACCCAGAGGATAGATAATTTCCCAGTTGACATCTTTTTTTTTTTTTTCCCCTGCCTCCACAGTGAAAAGTTGCAGAGGTTTCTGCTATTCTAAGTCTCCACAGTTGTGGGTGAATTCTGGGGTCAACTATGGTTGTACACTGTGAGTTGAGGTGTGGTTGTTGTTTAGTGGCTCAGTCGTGTCCGACTCTTTGTGATCCCATGGACTGTAGCCCACTAGGCTCCTCTCTCCATGGAATTTCCCAGGCAAGAATACTGGAGTGGGTGAGGGGAGTGAGGGAAAAGGAAACAGCATGAGGTTCTGTGAAGTCGGAGGCATTTGGTTCTAGTAGCAGATATATTTAGAAATGTCATCTCCTATTTGTCCTCTTCTCTCTGGCTCTGAGTTCTGAGCCATTCCCTTTTTTGCCCTGCAAAGCGGTCTTCCTGTTTTAAGACTTGTTTTTGAATTGTTTTAAACAATTCAAAAGTTGTTTTCTCAAGCATTCTTCAGTTCCACAGGCATGGATGATGCCTTGATGACATTTCCCCAGATATTATGGTTCTGATGATCTTTTCCCTGCATTGTTTGATGGATCTTGGCCCCTCAAGACTTGATCATCTTGAAATCTCAACACCTGTCACTGGCTTAGCACCAGCCTGTCTTTAGTAAGGGCTTCCCTGACGGTTCAGTGGTAAAGAACATGCCTGCCAATAGGGGAGACAGAGGAGACTTGGGTTCAGTCCCTGGGTGAGGAAGAGCCCCTGGAGAAGGGCATGGCAACCCACTCCAGTATTCTTACCTGCAGAATCCCATGGACAGAGGAGCCTGATGGGCTACAGTCCACGGAGTAACAAAGAGTCAGACACGACTGAAGCAGCTGAGCATGCATGTGCTTAGTGATGATTTGCAGAGTGAGGTTACAGAAGGGAGAAAGGTCCAGACACACAATCTACGTACAGCATTGTTAGAGTAGCATTTTCTCTGCTAATATGTATTTTTGCATTTTTTTCTACAGCCTTTAAGTTGGAAATAAATCCAAATGTACTTTTGGTTGAAGCTTTTACTTAAGAATGCAAAGCACGTGACAGTGTTTCTGAGCCTATGATGTTGACTAACTCCTTATGGATTTAGTGAGGTAAGCACCCAAGAGGTAGTGTCTTTCCTTAAATGTTTTTCTTGTCAACATATGCAGCCATGTCTCTGAAGGGGCTGCCTTGTGTGGTCCCAGCATCCATGGAGCTAGAAAAGCTTACCTGGCAGCAGTCTCTTGCACTATGTTGTATATAAAAAGGAAACTATTTTCTTAGTTCAACATAAACATTGTCTAGTATTTTTTAATAGCTGTTTTCTGAACAATTATCTTAAAGTTTTGAAGAACAAGTAATCTTTTCCCTAGCTAACAAATATTGAATACTTATTGTACTCCAAATGCTGTTATAAATTCTTTAGGCATATGATCTCATGTAATCCTCAAATATTAGTCTTATTTCCATTTTACAGATAAGTGTTTAATAAATTAAGAGACCTGTAGTCCACTGATGGAAACAATAGGGTAAAACTCTGCCTATGCCAGAGCCTGATCTATTGACCTTTAAGTTATACTGCTTCTTTTCTCTAATCAATAATTGCTATACTTTACTGAAGATGAATTTCTCCTAAGGGCTTAGCTAGACTCTTTGAATAGCTCACTTGGTGTCTCTAATCTAGAGTCAAAGAGCTCCTAAGACTGATGACTGATCATTATCTTTGGAGTCTTCTTTGTAGGTGGGTGTGAATCCTCTGTCTGCATTTTATCCCTCACCCTCACGCCTCTGCTCATGCCTCTCTTCCATTCTCCCTCTGCGGACGAAAGCACACCAGAGAGAGAGGAGTTATTCCCATTTTACAGAAACAGACACTGAGCTTCAGGCCCCAAATTAAGTGATGTATTTACCATTAAATAACCTACATTTGATGGTCAGAAAAGGAACACAGGGCAAAATCTAGGTCTTTTATAGTCTACATTCTATAGCTTCTTTCTCCCATGTAATGAGCTGTTGGTCACAATCTACTTTCTATCAGGTTGATTTCCACATGAACATTTGGCACTGATAAACTCAATTTAAGCACATTTATTGAATGAGCAAAGATATTGAGCTCTTTATCTATTCCTATTGCCAGGTTTCCCATAACAAGTCTGAAGAAATTAATGAGGTAGAGTATGAAAACCCAAGATGCTTTTCACAATGTAGCTCTTTAGGGAATGTATTGAAAGCTATTCTTTCCATTTTTTTTCTAAGTACTTTAAAATTGGCATCTTAAATGTTTCATTTCTCCAGCTATCTTCATGTTGTTTTATTTTCAGGTGGTACAGTGGTAAAGAATCCACCCGCCAATGCAGGAAATGCAAGAGACACAGGTTTGAACCCTGCAGAAGGAAATGGCAACCCACTCCAGTATTCTTGCCTGGAATATGCCATGGACAGAGTAGCCTGGGGGGCTACAGTACACATGGTCATAAAGTGTCAGACACGATTGAGCACAGCACAGCAGCGGTGGTGCCTGTGCGCACGCTCAGTTCCTCAGTCATGACTGACTCTTTGCGGCCCCAAGGACTGTAGCCCGCCAGGCTCCTCTGTCCATGGGGTTTTCCAGGCTAGAATTCTGGAGCCAGTTGCAATTTCTCCAGGGGATCTTCCTGACCCAGGGATTGAACCTGCATCTCCTGCGTCTTCTGCATTGGCAGGTGGATCCTTTACCACTGAGCCACCTGGGGATCCATTTTCTCTTAGATTGTACCCTGATTTTATTGTGATCTTGCCTTGGAACCAAAGGTATTCCAGCTACCAAATCCAGGGTTGCTGGGACTTGATAGACATCAGGGGAGAGATGGATTGTGTTCTTTTTCAGACATTATATTTTCTATTCTTCCATTTATATGTTTTAGTTATTTTAATATGAATAGCTGTGCTATCTATGTTTACAGTGACCATTGCTTCAAGTATATGATAAAATAGTGACACACTTTTATTTTTTCTTTCTTAGTCATCAAAATCATGTTACTAGATTTGGGATGAGCACGTGGGAGAGAAACTGCTGAAGAGGATATGTCTCAGTCACTTAACTTCTTTTAGTCCCTGTTTTCTCATCTGTAAAAGGGGTGGGTTGAACTAAACCATGATATCTAGGCTCCCTTCCAGCTGTCTGGCTCCTATGTCTCCATTTGAAGTTAATTGGGAACATTTGTCATCTGAAAGGGAGCTGCAGTCCAATATGAGCAAACATGAAATTTACCATTTTAAAACATTTTAAAAATCAACACTGTCTTAAAGGACCTTCTTCAGTCTTATGGCAAATCCAGTGTCACCAGGTACACGGGTTCTCTCCTCATGGTGTCTCAGAGGACCTTCTACTGATCACTTGGCAGATCTCAAGGTACACATTTGCAGAACCCACTTGAGTTCCATGCTAAAAAATGCTATGGCTCAGTCTTTCCACTATTTTTTCTTACCAAAATATTTTTTACAGTTAAAAAAGCTGCAATCTTGGACACACTACAAATGCACATTTAATTGCTGTGTGAACTTTGGAGTTCAAATAAGGAGCTTTTATTGAAGAGTGAACAAAAAAAAATTCATAAAGGCTACAATTAGAGCCAGTTGCCCTGAGAAAGTTCCTTTTTTTCTCCCTTCTTTCCTTCTTTTTCTTTTTCAGGAGATCAAAGGGAGCATAATTGAGGGAGAATCTTGGAAGTGTGGTCAGTTCTATGCTATCTCTCTGCCTGCTTCTCAGTGATAACAGTCATTTTGGAGTTAGCCACCTCCTAATTAAGCAGCCTTTAGAAAGAAGGACCCAGGGACAAATTCTGGCTGTGTTTCTTGCAGCCAGAATTTGGCCCCAAACTTTCAAATTTGTGGTCTTATTTCTGCAAGAATATACATATTCTCTGGCACTCTGTGCATGCCAATCATTTGAAAATCACATTAAATTGTGTGAGGCAAGACAGGGGAGACGCCTACTTGGAACTCTCCATGCCTCAAGCAGAATTAGATCAGTAGCCATCCCTTTGGGATCAGGTCTGAAAGCATTTGGGCCTTCAGGATTGTTCTCTGTGGTGGGGCCTCCAAATCATTTTTTCTCAGCATCCCGATTCTGAGGTCACTTCTCTCAACCTGTCTCTATTGTGTTTCTTGGGGTTTACAAACTAATCAACGCATCAGGAGCTGCCTGTGAGTCATTATCCACGCCTGGAACCTAGCAGATGCCAACTGCGGGGACAGACAGAGCTGCCAGGGTCACAATTCACAGCCCCTTGGAAGGAAGCTCGGGCTTAAAGTACTACTATTCAATTGGAAGGGTCTTCAAGGTCTACTGTGGGCCAGAGTCCAGAAAGATCTGCATTAAAGAGAACAGAGAGGCTGCAAAACTATGATTTTTATACCAGGGAGGTTATGGGGCTCTGAAAATGATTTATTAGTGGTTGAAGAAGGCTCCGGCAGCTCTTATCATAGGCAAGCAAGCAGGAAGGCAGGAAGCCAAAAGAAGAGTTCCTGTCACTGCATTTTCGGTGATGCCCTTGATTATAGATACCATTGTTTGCCTCTTCCCTCCTCCTCCCCAGCCTGCTTTCACCAGGCTCTAATTACCTCCTTTAATGATTTGACCAATTAAAGCCTGCAGTTCAACTTATAGGGGAACGGATGAGAAATTAGAGGCTGGCACGCAAACTTCGACGTGGATGCACTTCCAAGGTTACACACCTCTATTAAGCCGGTCGGCTATTTGAAAAGCAGCATAATGGGCGATGCTAATAAAGCAAGCACAGGGACATTTTCAGCATTTCCCAAGTGAATACACCAGAAGGACAAAATGTGAAAAGCAAAGGTATATCTATGAAACCAGGGCTTAGCATTTTTCTCCCCCTAAAAGCACAGTTGCCAGCCGCGTTTCTTCGTCAATGTGAAATGTAATAATTGCTTTGTCAGGGTTTGGGAGAAGCAGAGCGCTCTCTCTCCACCCTCCTGCCTCTGCCTGGAATGGAAACAACTGCGGGGCTGCTGGTTGCCATGGCGGTGGGAGATGAGGAGCCTCTGCTCTCAAAAGCAGTCAGACCCTGCTGGCACAGCCCTGGGAGACATTTGGGAGCCTGGCAAACAGTGGGGATTCAAGGAGAAGAGGGCCAGGAAGAAGACTTGATTCTCTCCAGGGATTTGTGAGGGAAAGCAGGAGAACAGGCATCCTGCTTTGTCTTGTCATAGCAGAATGTGAATTGATTATTGTGGATGACTGGCGTCATTTTGAGTCTCTTTGCTGCCCACACACTATCTTTCATCCACCCCAAAATGCTCCCGGTTCCCTGGCAACTCCTGAACGCTTACATCTAGCACCCTGTCCCAAGAAATCCCGTGATTTATCTCTTTTTTTCCTGCTGGCCAACTGTCCTACTCATCCTCAGGTTTGACCAGATTTGTTGAGGTCGTGTGCTGCGACCAGGAGAGGGAAGAGGCATAAGGCACAGCCTCACATTTTAAGGTGATCAGAATCTGAGAAATTGTATTGTGTGGTAGGAGAGGTGCCCGGGGCCCAGAGATAAGGAAGCCCAACAGCCCAGATCTGGCAGCTCAGGGGGAAGCTGGCTAAGCATGGAGCCCTGGGTATGGTGACAATTTATCCAGTGAAGAAGGAGAGGGCAAGCATTTCAGAGAGAGGGAATAGCAAGGGCAAATGCACAGCCTGCTCAGGGACCACCAGTAGCTAGGAAAAAGCAAGCGGGTGTGGTGAGAGATGAGCTGGTGCAGAGTGGGCAGGACTTGGTGATGGGAGCCTGCCCGCCAGGCTACACTTGATCTGATTCTCTTTGCAGCGGCAGCAGTAAATGACTTGAAGTCTGTAGATTTCCAAGAGGTCCACTTCTGACAGCTAGTCTGCACATCTCTTAAGAATGGATAGACTGCTTTATTGTTTTTTTTTTTTTTTAATTCCATGGATTAGGACATAAGGAACTTATCTGAGATCACACAACCCATCAGTAGCAGGGGTATAAAATAACTTGGTCATCTGCTTCTAGTCAACTGCTGTCCTTGTGAATTATGCTCCATCCTGAAACCATTACTGACTATACCAGTTTCAGGAGGTTATACATAGTTCCTATTATGGTATCTCGGGTACAGAAGGCAGATATTCAACATGCATCACTGATATATATATATACTCTTGATATATGATTCTGCATGAAGAAATATACATACTCAAAGGTTTAAGGAGAAAAAATCATTGCATAACACATATTTTCATTATTCTTTGATTCCTTTTCTGACATGTTTTGAGGCTCTGGGTTTTTTGGTTCCTTCTCTCTATTATATCTTTATAACTTTCTCTTAGAGTCCAATTCTGCCTTAAAGCTATTGCAGAATGAGCGGTCTTCCTGCCATTGTAGTGTGTTTTATCTCCTCTTTAAAAACAGAATTAAACGTTCTTAGGCTTTAAAGGAAGCCTAGAGTTTCCTTGAATTCCTTCTCTGAAGCACTTTCCAAGATGCAATCTGGATTCCCCTAGAACAGCTCCCCCAACAGGGAACTCAGCCCTCTCAGGGGACCCTCATTCTAATTTTAGATAATTTTCAAGGTCTGGCAAAGGCTTCCATTTCTGAGCTTAAATCTGCTTCCCTGAGTCTTCATTCCTTCCTGCATTTACTCATTCATCACAGGTTATTGGCATCTACATAGACTCTGCACCACGGCAGGCCTCGGAACACAAAGAGGAATGAGCCCTGCTCTTTGTCCTCCAAACTTTCTCTGTTTTCTCTAGAACATGCTGTAGATTTACCCTTAATTCTTAACAAACGCAGAAGAACTTTTCCAAACATTTCCTGGGTTGGCTTAATCTGACGTTGAAGACAGCCAGTAGGGAGCTCTCCCTACTTGTCTCAGCACACACCCAAAATTGTGCTAATTGGCACTGGGGCACCGTCTGTCATGTCTTGTTGCTTAATTAAATCTACATTTGTTTTGAATGTTCTTTTTATTCTGCTATTTTTTTATGCATGAGAGGATAAAAACAAAAGAGAAAAACATTTTATAGTTAAATTAGTTTGAGGAAAACAGTCCTGAATCATAACTCTTTATTGTTCAGATAGCCTTTTATTTCAATATCTTTGTTGTCCAACAAAACCACAAGCCAGTTGGTTGTTGCCCCTCTTCATTTCTTCCTGACCAGAGTTTAACCTTGACCTTGGATGCTAATTTCTAGCGCTTTTATCTTGAACTCTCTTGTTTTCTAATTCAAGAAATGGTGATAACAATTTATATGGCTATAAAGCTTCAGATCTTTTCAAGATCTTTTTATATCCACTAGCTCAGTGCTGTTCAAAACCTTGTTCACATGATCTTGCTTTTCTTCTTTTTATTGTCCATGATACCACTTGATAGTCATTTTCCCATGACTGAATGGGATTTTGAGTATAGGTTAGTTTTATTTCTGATGTGAATTATATTGAATAACAAAGTGTTTATTTTTCAAGTGGGTCTTTACCACGGTGTTATCAACAAGCTTAATTATTCAGAAATGAAAATGAAGTTTCATACACTTTTCCTTGACAAATTGAAGGCTTGGTAAAGAAGAGAAGGCATGAATGTAAATTAGAAACTTAAAAATCCATTTGTCTAAGGTTTGCATGGTCAGATGGAAGGCAAAGATTCCTTTCACCTAAGGGTGACTCTTTGGCAGGGAGGGAATAAACAAAACTATTAAGTGAACGTGCAGTATTATAAAATTAATCAGACAATTAATAATAAGCACTTACTTGCATTAATGACTATTCCGTAGGCAACCAGTTTGTGGAATTTGAGGTTTTTGTCTAATTGCCTCCTCCATGGTCCTCTGAAGCACTAGAGTAGCAAAAATTAGAAAGTCTTATTCAGGGAAAATCAAAGCAATAACAGTATCATGAGAGTCAAGAGGGCAAGACTCAGGCTCTGCCTCTAAATTACTAACGGTGGGCCTACCTGAGTCAAAAAATGAGTGGCCATTAATTAGTCAAACAAGCAAAATCAAATGGCTATTACTAGCTTTGCTGAAATTCCAACTCAATAAAAGTGATTGAGTTAGTAGTTCCTCGGCTAAAAGTCAAAACTCTAGAATAAACCTGCTAAGAATCATGCATTGGCTAATTTAGAAAATGAAGATGATAGCCATCATCCTCAGTGATGTGGTTTAAGTGGTCTACAAATTTTTCCTTATTACACAAAGAAAGGCTCTATATTCATCTACATCTAAATATTCATAAAATTATGAAGATGATTATATGATAAATTATTTAGTCTAGAAGGGTTATTGAGGTCTCATTTTTCTGTACAGAGCATTATTCTGTTTGGCAGGAAACACAGGTAAGTACTCAACGCAGTGAAATCTACATAATTAGGAAATGCCCCATTGTGTCTGCTAGGGGTTAAAATTTACATACTAAAATCTATGTACACTAATTGTGTTTTCCTGGGCTGAAAACTCAGAGAGACGCTTCTTTAGTGGCATTTGACTCATCTACGTATCTATTTCCTTTTAATCAGAAATGGTAATAGTTCAAGCTGTTATAATGCTTCCATCTTCATGAGTCAGGTCAATCTTATTAGCCTTTCTTTTCCGATGAAGCAGATGCATCAGGGGAAGGTTGAGCAATGAGTCCAATGTCATATAAGGTGTCAATGGCAAAAGGAAAACACAAATCAAATGTACCAATTTCTGATTTTCAGTTTTAGCCATTTTGTCCTCTCTACAAAGAAGCCCATGTCAATCTAAACAAGATTATTGGGGATTTCGTAGTGAAGTACATCTTTGTTTTCAATAGCACTTATATTAATAGATCATAACAACGGAAATTATTTCAAATAACTTAGTACTTACAGTACTTGTCCCTCTCATGAATGAAATCAGGTTTCGACTGACGGGTAATAGAATTAGCATGCAGTTAAAATTCAGGCCCACAGCAGATGCACGAGCCCAAGCCAGTGTCGACTGTCCATATATAAAGACATAAGAAAGAGATACAGTGAAACAGGGAAGCTGGGGGAAATAGAATGCGTTTTGTTTCTTGAAATGATAATTAATGCATAGTACCCAAATCTACTTACACCCAGAATAACTCGCGTATAAAGGAAAGACTCTTCCTCTTCGTACCAATAGAATGTATCAATAAACAGATATAAATTCACTCCCAGCCATGAGAGCTAGAGCAGAATGGAAAAAAGGGCCAATCAATACTGTCTTCAACCTTTCCTTCTTCTCAAAATCATTTGGGGTTCTTGGGGTCTTTTTTTAAAAGTGAAATGAAAAGCTTTTCAATATCAATCAGAATCATTCCATTTACTTATTTCTTATAGGTTAGTTTTGTAACAGTTATTATCATGATAAGAAATTGTTAACTTTATTAAAAAAGGTTTGAAATACATAGGGGTATACTTTAAGGAATTTAATGAAAAGTACAGAACCCTCCTAATCAACATTGCTATAATGTTTTAAGTCAATGATGTCAAGAAGGAGGAAATCTTTAAAAATCAACTCAGAAAATACTTTAGAAAAATTCCAATGTCATAGTCTAATTCAAACACTTCCTTTGATTTACAGAAACATTCATATGTGATGCAAATGAAAACCACTTGACTTTAAAAATAATGATTTGCATGATTCTGCAAGAGTAAATTAAGATTTACCAAGGTGTATCTACTGAATGTTTTCTAACAAGTTTTAGTCTTTTAAGCAGGGCAATACTTCACTTTACTTAGTATTCCTATACAAGTTATCTGAAGAATCAAGGTATGCAATGTATATGTTTAGAGCTGAATATCAAAAATGATACTTACTACTAATACGATGGAGAGACTCTCATTCAAAACCCAGCATCCCATCATGACAGCCTTGGTCGTTTGCGATTAGCAAATTATTTCTTTCATTCAGCTCAGCCTGAATGTTGTGTCCTTAGCAAGGGCTTTTTTTGCTATGGTATTTTATCTTTTTGTCTTAGGAAGCACCTACTGGGAGCAGCTCTCGAGGAATTTCTAATTAAAGACTTCTTGCCAAAGGCACATCTCCAAGTTGACACGCCTCATGACCTGGGTGAAAACAAGGCAAGTCTCTGTCTAATGATTCCTTTCTTCAAAGATTTCACAAGAAAAGAAAGCTCGTTTTATTAAATTAGCCTGATGTACTTTATACCCCATTCATTTTCTACATGATTGCAGTCAGGATGATAATAAGTCCTTATGTAAATTTGAAAAATAACCCAACCGCTGAAGGCTGGATACAGCAAAACATTTTAATAGAGTTTTTGCCACTTTGTTCATTTTAGTTTCCTCATTTCCTTTCTTCCTCTTCGGAAAAAGCTTTTTATAGAAAACATAGAATGATGGGTAAATAAATATAAGTTAATCTTTCAGAAGATGATGAAGAAAACCAGAGAAGAATCTTTAAAAAAAAAAAACCACACAGATGGAGGAACTTTCATAAACTTAAAATGTGGATGGGACTTCCCTGGTGGTCCAGAGGTTAAGACTCCATGCTTCCAATGCAGGGGACCCAGTTTTGATTCCTGGTTCAGGGAACTAGATGCTGCATGCCACAACTAAAACGTGATGCAGCCAAATAAGTAAATATTTTAAAAATCTGTAACTATAAAGAATGAAGGAGGCAGTTTTGCGGGATTGCAGAATAAATTGTATTTTCCACCCCCAATCCCACTTGGTGTACCCATGAGGTCAGTGAGAATATTCTTTCATACTTTAGTGATCCAAGGAGTGGCTCTGTCCGGGCCTGGTCCATTCTCTGATATTGTGTAAGTTACAGTTATTAAATGGGGCTTCCCAGGAGGTGCGGCGGTAAAGAATCTGCCTGCCAATGCAGGAGATGCAAGAGACAGGGGTTCGATCCTTTGGTTGGGAAGATCCTCTGGAGTAGGAAATGGCAATCCATTCCAGTATTCTTGTCTGGAAAATTCCATGGACAGAGGATCCTGAAGGGCTATAGTGTTTGGGGTTGCAAAGACTCAGACACAACTCAGCGACTGAGCACAGACACATAGTTATTAAATACAGTGACTATGACTGCTCTGCTTTTGAGTATGCTGTCTAGGTTGGTCATAACTTTCCTTCCAAGGAGTAAGCGTCTTTTAATTTCATGGCTGCAATCACCATCTGCAGTGATTTTGGAGCCCCCCAAAATAAAGTCTGACACTGTTTCCACTGTTTCCCCATCTATTTTCCATGAAGTGATGGGACCAGATGCCATGATCTTGGTTTTCTGAATGTTGAGCTTTAAGCCAACTTTTTCCACTCTCCTCTTTCACTTTCATCAAGAGGCTTTTTAGTTCCTCTTCACTTTCTGCCATAAGGGTGGTGTCATCTGCATATCCGAGGTTATTGATATTTCTCCTGGCAATCTTGATTCCAGCTTGTGCTTCTTCCAGTCCAGCATTTCTCATGATGTACTCTGCATATAAGTTAAATAAGCAGGGTGACAGTATACAGCCTTGATGTACTCCTTCTCCTATTTGGAACCAGTCTGTTGTTCCATGTCCAGTTCTAACTGTTGCTTCTTGACCTGCATATAGGTTTCTCAAGAGGCAGGTCAGGTGGTCTGGTTTTCCCATCTCTTTCAGAATTTTCCACAGTTTATTGTGATCCACATAATCAAAGGCTTTGGCATAGTCAATAAAGCAGAAATAGATGTTTTTCTGGAACTCTTTTGCTTTTTCTATGATCCAGCAAATGTTGGCAATTTGGTTCCTCTGCCTTTTCTAAAACCAACTTGAACATCTGGAAGTTCACTGTTCACGTACTGCTGAAGCCTGGCTTGGAGAATTTTGAGCATTACTTTACTAGAGTGTGAGATGAGTGCAATTGTGCGGTAGTTTGAGCATTCTAATATATAAAATACAGGTATTTTGGCAGCATTAACCCGAGGTAAGAGAGCAGTTAGTGAAATATCCTCAGTAGCTTTTTTAACAGTGAGACATATAAAGATGTAAAGTCTTCATATTCATTTCTTTAAGCCAATAATCTTCCATGATGAAATGATTTGTTATTTCCGAAGTGTTTAGGATTTACATATCTTAGAGGCATTATTCAGTTGGGTTATAAAAATTAATTCAGAAAGACTACCTCCAGAATTTTATACTATCTTATCTATTTTAGATTCAGTGAGTGTGAGACAGAGCTGGAGTTTTCTAGCCTTCTGTATTCTCCACACGGTGTTACAAATGAGGGGCATATATTGCTGAATAGTAATGTGTGGTCACATTTTTGTTGTTGTTAATTGCCTAGACTATTTCTAGTGCTACAATAAAAATAAAATTTAAAGATTTAGGTTTAAAAACAACACAGCATCTTTGCATGTTCCATTCTTATTTCTAAAATGTTTGTTCCTCATCTTGAGCAGGCAAAGACACTATGTGTTAAATCTATTATTCTTTCATAGCGTAAAAGATGGTTCATAGTTGTGTTATAAAAGTATAAATCATGACAGCTTCTGCATTTTTCTCTACAGATTTTATTTTTGTAGAACTTACCATGTTTAGTTTACTCATATTAAAAAATATGTGACTCTCAAATTACATTCAGTTTATTCAGAGCTCAGCACTATTGTACAGTTGATGGACATGCTTTTTCTTCTCAAATTCTCTATATTCATATATAAGAATAATCTGTTGACACCACTGGTTGGTTTACAATATTGGAATCAGATTTTATAAAACACAAAGTATCGTATCTTATATTACACACACACAAGTTCAACTCAGTCCAGCCTCTGCACTCCCCAGAAGTCCTCAGTTTTGATAAATATCATATTGTGATTTCTCTCTTTATTTTTAATATATCTGGGGAAATTCGAGGATGCCTATTCAGCCCCCAGTGGCTGCCCTTGTTTTTATTGCAGTGAAGAAATTTGTACAGATCAGGATTTAAATCAAAGCAATCTGAATCATTTCCTAAGAATTCAGGTCAACTGAATGGAGTTGCATCTAAGGAGAGGAAATTGTACAAAATTTACTAAAATGATATGAATGCTCAGCACTCAATCTAGCTTCATCTAATTGCTCTTTGTTGGTAATAAGTTGTGCTTATTTCATTTCTCAGGATTTTCTCAGAAAAAAATGAAGCGAAATTTGTTCTGTGTGTTTCTAAGGCAGATATAGTCCTTCTAATTAAATGGATACACCCATTGGTTCTTCCAGCTCACCACAAAAGATATGGATTTTTTCCCCTTGTAAAGATGACCAGTAACAGACTTTCTGTAGTGGAGAAAGTAGGAGGGAAACCAAACAGATATGTTTACAAAGGCAGGTTAATTGTGTGTGTATAAAACAGAAACTCCATACTACCCACACTACATTTCTGGACTGGATTTACTCCATTATATTTTTTGTTCCTTTTCATTTCTTAGTTGAACAGTTGACCCAACAAAAAAACACTTTGATACTCAAGGGCAAGATTGATCATCCAGTAGCTTTTTTGCTGCTGCATACTAAAATCTAAGTTCCCTGTAGCCATAGCAGAGTTCACAGTGCATAAAAATAGCATTGCCAAATCTTCTAAGCATTAGACATGTTTTTACCCCTTTTCCTAAAAGCAAAAGTGAAAAGAGATGAAAAAAGTAAATTAAAAAGTACAGACACATATAGTATCAGATCTTTATATAGTTATTTTGAGGAGCATTTGTTGTAAAAATTATGAAACTCTGTTAGATACATCATATGTTGAATGAATTCATTTTTTAAGGAAAAAGTAGAACAAAAGAAAAGAGTTCAGAAAGGCCATGCATTGAAATATATCTGATTTTTAAAATGAAATAAAATTAAATATATCACCAACATCTTACCATTTGCTGAATTAAGTATATTGTATTTTTGTTTTAGGAAAGGTTGTGCTCTCTTAATATTGTATAAAAATAGCTTACTTCACAAACGTAGATTGGCATTAGTCAGTTCAAACCTTTTTTCCCCACTTAGGCATAATTTATTTATCCAAGTTTCCCAATTTCAAATGAACACTAACTGAGACCACAGCACTGATCACATGATACTTGGCTCAGAGGGTGTTAGAGTTTGGATTCCACTATTTAGAAGCTTACAGTGTAGCAGGGAAGTGGCAGGACATGTGTAGCAATAAAACAATCATTTAAAGGTGAGTACATCCTGGAATGGCAGAGATTGTCCACCTGGGGGCCACTGAAGCACAAAGAGATCTCGATAAAGGATTTACTGTAGGGAGGATGCTCTCTACATGGGGATCAAGCTGACTTTTGTCAAAAATGACATGGCATGAAGAAGAAAAGGAGGAAAATAAGTTTGAATTTCTGTGTCTCTCAAAGGGTCAATTGAATGAGCTCCCAAAACATCAAACAGCAAGGAAAATGACTCCTGCTTCCAATCTCCTTCCTGCAGTCACCTCTGATTCGGTCTGCTAAGCCCAGAGGGCTTTTGCTTTGTTTGGCGTCCATTTTCCTGCCTTCATCTTTCTCATTGCTCATGTAAGTTTGCAGCACGTTTCATCTTTACATTTATTGAGTCCCCTACAATCTTTTTGAGAGTCATTTAGAAAGCTACTTCTTATAGGGCACCGATGCTGATAGCCTCAGGACCACAGTTCAAAAGTGAGCAGAGAGACTAACTCATCATTTCTTATCCCCAAACTAAGTGGCACATTTCAAAGTCTCCTGTTTTGCCAATTTTAACTTTTTGGTTTAGGAGTCTGGTGAAAGTCAGAATTATCATACTTTTTATATTTTCTATCATGCCCAGCATACACTGAAACATAATAAATATTAAATAACAGACACAGAACTGCATTCATTTCTCTGCTTCTTAAAACATAAGACAGTTCTATACAAATCCGTACACAGATACATTTGCAGGATTTTCGAGCAGTGTTTTCCCTTAAAGTTTAAAACTGAGAGGAAAGTTTTCCTGTCTAGGTCGTGAATTATTTAACTTCTGGGTTTAGGAAAATTTAAAGTTTAAGAAGGCTAGTCTGGAAATCCCTTCTTTGCATATCCAAGCTGTTCATCTCTCAAAAGTCAAAGTGGATGCCAGAATTCCATAGATTTCATTTTTCAAGATGAACATTCATATTTGAACATATTTCAAAGCAGATGGTTTACAGTTCATGTATTTGTTGCTGTTTTCCTGCCACAACAACTAAATATTGAAGACACATATTTGTGATGAGGAGAGCATTTCCAAACCGTCTCTCCCGCTGCTCTTTCACACTGCGTGCTCTAATCCCTTGTGTGCTGCAGGGAAAGGCTCTGAGGAATGAAGCAGTGAATTACATCCATTTGATTTAATAGACAGTGGAGGGGTGCAATAACATAAAACAAGCTTCCTAAAAATAAATACTTTATTTTTTGTAGCAGTCATGAATTTCCTGGTAGCAAATAAGAAAGCAAATGAACACGTATTGAAATATTCTGTTTTCATGATCCATTTAGATGAACTGGAAAGTTTACTTTTAAGCCCTCTACTACCTTATAAGGCAGTTTGCCAAACTGTGGGACTGTTTGATCACAGTTCAAGAAAGAAGAGGAAAATCAAATGAAGGTTTAGTTTTTTTTTTTTTTTTTTAAGTAAAGCCATCAGATAAGAAAGTATCAGCTGGAGAAAGCATTATACCTTTGTACTGAAGGATGCCGATGTCCCTCAACAGGTTCACTGATATCTCTCTTCTAGGATGAAATGATGTGCTGCTCATTTGTCATCTCATTTGCAATTTGCTATTATCCTACTCAACTATCAGTGTTTGCATTATTACAACTCTGAAGAATCATTTTGTTGACAAAGGGTTCAGTTAGGAATTGGGACCAAAATAATACAAGCTTTTGAAAAATGGAAAATAGAAGAAAGAATTGTAAGCGCAGAAAAAAGTAGGTGCGCTTGCTACTTTAACAAAATTTCTGTGAATATTCAATAACCATTAAATAAGAAACTGGCAAAAAGGGGCAAACCTGTCCACAGTTATCACCATAACCATCATCCAGCAACACAGGCCGTGCTCACACAAGAAGACTTAGGGATACTTGTTTAGTTGATGGTTTGTAGAGCTTCATACTAAGAATCGAAACTGCCGAGATTCATCTGGAGGCTAGCCCCACTACCAGGACCCCGCAGCAGCTGTGGTCAGGTCCTGTGGCCTTTCTGGGGGCCAGCCGTGCCCACCAGCATGCCATAGGAGCCATGGCTGAGCCCTGCAGCAGGCCCAGGTGCCAGCCTTGCCTAGGCATCATCAAAAATATAAAGTGTGATGGAGGGGAAGTAAAAAGATAAAGCTATGGAACTTAATTTTTTTTTAAGTTTGTAAAAATGGCAGTAAATACCTACATATCAACAATTATGTAAGAAGTACATAACTAAATTTGGCAATTAAAAACAGAATGGCTGAATAGAGTTTTCCAAAACGATCAGTCTATATGCTGTCTACAAGAGACTCACTTTAGAAAGAAGAACAGACAGACAGGAAGTGAGGGGATAGAAAGAGGTATTTCATGCAAAAGGTAATGAAAAGAGAGCTGGAGTAGTTTCATATTAGACAAAGCAGACTTCCAGACAAAGGCTGTAATAAAAGACAAAAAAGAGCATTACATAATGACAAAGGGGTCAATCTAGCAAGAAGATATAACAGTTGAAATGTATATGCATCCAACAGATGAGTACCAAGAAATATAAAACAAATATTAATGGACTTAAAGGGAAAAAATTGAAAGCAATACAACAACGGTAGGGTACTGTAATATCCCACTTACAACAATGGATAGGTCATCCAGACAGAAAATCAATAAGAAAACATTGGACTTAAATACCACATTAGAGCAGATGAATTTATAATAGATTTATGTAGAACATTCCATCCAAAAGCAGAAGAATATACATTCTTGAATTCATATGGAATGTTCTACAGGATAGATAACACATTAGTTCACAAAACAAGTCTCAGAAAATTCAAGAAGACTGAAATCATATCAAACATCTTTTCTTGTTACAATGGCATGAAACCAGAAATGGATCACAAGAAAAATATAGGAAGAGCCACAAAAATACAGAAACTAGATAATGTGCTACTGAAAAACCACTGGGTCATCAAAGAAGGATTTTACAAATACTTTGAGACAAATGAAAACAGAAACACAAAATACCAAAAACTATGAGATGCAGCAAAAATGCTTCTAAGAAGGTAGCTAATAGCAGTATCAGCCTACCTCAAGAAATAGGAAAAATCCTAAATAAGAAATTTCACTTTATACCAAGAGGAAGTAGAAAACAAAGAACAAATGAAACCCCAAATTAGTGTAAGGAAGGAAATACGATCAGAGTGAAATAGAGACTGAAAAAGCAATAGGAAAGATCAATGAAACTAACAGCTTGTTCTTTGAAAAAATAAATGAAATTGAAAAACCTTTAGCTAGACTAAGAAAAAAAAGAGAGAAGACTTAAATAAATAAAATAAGAAATGAAAGAATAGATATTATGACAGAACCCACCTAAGTAGAAAAGATCATAAGAGACTATAAGAACAATTATACACCAACAAATTGTATAGCAAATAAAAGAAATGGCTTAGTTCCTAGAGATATACACTCTCCCCAGACTGTATCAAGAAGAAACAGAAAATTTGAATAGACAGTTACTAGTAAGGAGATTGAAACAGCAATCAAAGATGTCCCAAGGAAGAAAAGCCCAGGGCCAAATAACTTCATTGGCAAATTCTACAAAATATTTGAAGTTTAATACCTATCCTTATCAAACTCTTCCAAAATGTTGAAGAGGGGAGAAAACTTTCAGACACATTTTACAAAATCAACATTACCCTGATACCAAAACCAGATGAGGATGTTATGAAAGAAGAAATTACAGGCCAATACCACTGCAGATGATGACTGCAGCTGTGAAATTAAAAGGTGCTTGCTCCATGAAAAAAAAGCTATGACCAGCCTAGACAGCATATTTAAAAGCAGAGATGTTACTTTGCCAACAGAGGTCCGTCTAGTCAAAACTGTGGTTTTTCCAGTAGTCATGTATGGATGTGAGAGTTGGACTATAAAGCTGAATGCTGAAGAATTGATGCTTTTTTGACCTGTGGTATTAGAGAAGACTCTTGAAAGTCTCTTGGATTGCAAGGAGATCAAACCAGTCAATCCTAAAGAAAATCAGTCCTAAATATTCGTTGGAAGGACTGATGCTGAAGCTGAAGTTCCAATACTTTGGCCACCTGATGCAGAGCTGACTCATTAGAAAAGACCCTGATGCTGGGACAGATTGAAGGCAGGAGAAGAAGGGGACGACAGAGGATGAGATGGTTGGATGGCATCACTGACTCGTTGGGCATGAGTTTGAGCAAGCTTTAAGAGTTGGTGATAGACAGGGAAGCCTGGCACGTTGCAGTCCATGGAGTTGCAAAGAGTCGGACATGACTGAGTGACTGAACTGAACTGTTTCTTGATATACATGCAAAAATCTTCAACAAAATATTAGCAAATCAGATCCAACAATACAGTAAGAAAACTATACACTATGAAATCCTGACATTAGTGACAACATGGATAAAAGTTACAGATATTTGGCTAAGTCAAGTAAGTAAGACAGAGAAAGACAAATACTGTGATTGCATTCATACATGGAATCTAAAAATAAATGAGCAAACAAAATGGAACAAAAACAGATACAGAGAACAGATTCGTGGTTATCAGAGGCAAAGGGTGCTGGGGGCAAGCTAATGGGTGGAGGGAGTCAGCTGTGAGGTAACTAAACTGTGGTGGCGATCATTTTGTAGTGCATACAGATATTTTATCATATTTCACAACCAAAATTCATGTACTCAAAATATTGCTTAACATCCTAATACTCAAGAACTGAGGGGACTCATAGGGATCAAACAGAGCAATATTCTCATTTTATGAAGGAGAAAACAGAAACCAGGAGCTTAAGTGACTAATTTAAAGTAATATTGCAGGTTAGTAGAAAAACAGAACTAGAGTTCAGGTGTTCAAGCCCACTGGTTATTCCATTACATCACTTATTACACTTAGGTTTTTGCATCTTTCCAGTCTATGGTATAGAAAGGTGAAAGAATTAGCAAAAAGCTTCAAAGAGTTCATTGCAAGAGCCTGGATCCTAGACAATGCAGCCTGGAAATGCTAATGCTGCTACTGCTAAGTTGCTTCAGTCGTGTCCGACTCTGTGCGACCCCATAGACGGTAGCCCACCAGGCTCCGCCGTCCCTGGGATTCTCCAGGCAAGAACACCGGAGTGGTTGCTATTTCCTTTTCCAGTGCATGAAAGTGAAAAGTGAAAGTGAAATCGCTCAGTCCTGTCTGACTCTTCGCGACCCCATGGACTGCAGCCCACCAGGCTCCTCCGTCCATGGAATTTTCCAGGCAAGAGTACTGCAGTGGGGTGCCATCACCTTCTCCGGCTTAATGGCTTGGTTGTGTCCAGCTCTCTGTGACACAATGGACGGTGATCCAATGGTCTGTGGCCTGCCAGGCTCCCATGTCCGAGGGATTTCCCAAGGAGTAATATTGGAGTGGGGTGTCACTTCCCACTCCAGGGGGTCTTCCCAACCCAGATATCTGGGAAGCCTGGAAGTACTAATAGGGAAGGTGTATTTACTCTCCAAAAGCCCCGAGAATGGATATTTCCAGAGACCTCCCCAGGTGCCAGGCATTTCATACACTATGATACTTAATCCTGCAGACATATGAAGGTGGTAAAGGCATTCTTTCTGGAAAAGGAGGAGGCAACGAGACTCAGAAAACATCCTAAGGTCTCCTAGTTGGTAAACATGGCTGAGCTGCACATTCCCAACCCCAGTCCTGTGATCTACCTTGGATCTATGTTACCTTGGAGACAAATGCACAGATGCATTTCCTAAACCACTGATGAAAACTTCCCCTATGTGCATGGATGCTTCTGTCTGATTGGTGTCCAGAGCTAGATGCATTTTGCAATGGTCTGCCTAATTGAACCAATAAAGAAAAAAAAATTATTTGGAATAACCACAGCCATTAAGCTGTGTTTTGGACACATGGAAGGATGGGGTCAGTCATCTAGTGCTCCTCTGACCCACCTCACTGATAACATAGCTCTTGAGAGAGTGTGAATTTCATGTCAAAGTTTAAGAGTTTATACTTAAAGCCTAAATTTTCCTGGGAAGAGTACAACCAAACAGGACAATATCCTAAAGTGCTTTGTTACTTGTAGGTAATTTAAAAATTAAAAGAATTTTTTTTCCATTGTGATATTTTTAGCAATACTTTTGGTCATGTAGAAAAAACAAGATAGTTGCTCAGGGACTTCCCTGATGGTCCAGTGGTTAAGACTCTGTGCTTTCACTGCAGGGGGCACAGGTTTGATCCCTGGTCAGGGAACTAAGGTTCCACAGGCCGTGTGGGGTGGCCAAATAAAAATAATTGCTCAGAATCCGTGTCAGAGTGCTTTTTGAAAGATGGATCTTCAGTAAGAACAATGAACTCTTCAGAGTATGTTGAAAGGCAGTAGTATACGGGTCCCTTGCCACTTTTGATGTCTGGCTCTCCTCCTTTCTCCACGGCCTCAGTCATCCCAGCTGATTTTACTGTCAACTGAAGTTGCAGGTGCCACAAGGCTACAGCCTCTACTATAACTATTCCATTTTTCAATTTAAAGTCCCTTCCAGGAGGTAAGACCAATGGATCCTGCTGCTGCTGCTAAGTCTCTTCAGTCATGTCTGACTCTGTGTGACCCCCTAGAGGGCAGCCCACCAGGCTCTCCCGTCCCTGGGATTCTCCAGGCAAGAACAGTATCCTGACTGCACATCATTTGATTGATTGATGCTAGTTGTGAATAAATCCATCTTTCCTTTGTACTTTATCCTTTTTATAACCCAACTCCAATTTTCCCTCCTTACCCCATCCTGTGTTAGCAGTACAAACTTTCAGATACCTTCCTGCTATTTCCCCAGGTGGAGCTACCTCAGCCATAGATATTTCATCTGTAATTAATATTTACATAATTTGCAAGTGCTTTTCTTGGTATGATATTATTGTCTTAAGAAAGAGGATTTGTTGTCAAGGTGACCAAGAAGGTGCAAAGTACAATATGGATTTTCTTACACTCTGACTGTTTAGAAGGTTTTGTCAGATGACTGCAAAATTCCCAATGGTGGCTTGACAGCATCTGAATTTTCTGCCTCTTCACATTGCTTATGTAGGCCCTGACCACCTATCCATTTCCCCTAAAGTTTACTAACACAGTAGTTTTTCCAACCAACCTTGATTCTACCTCCATTAAATTCAATCTCCTCACTGGTCACACTCAGCAATCATCTCATACATTCCAGGCTCCAAAGAGTACAAAGGAAAACTGGAGGAAGGAAAAACGGAGGAGATTAGAGGTAAGGCTCAAGGGGTAAGAAGTTTTTTTTGCAAAACTAAAGCCACACTGTTCCTGATTATTTTTAGACCATACAGAGTTTTGAGGATGGGCAAGAAGTAGAGAAATAGAGCTTTTAAAAGGTGCTGAAAGGAAAAAGAATAGATATTGTGATGTAGAGGCACCAGGGCTGTCTTTAAATATTTCATCATTCTCCTCCTGTATATTCTTCCATTTATCCCTTATCTGATAAGTTATCGTGTGCTGAGTCCCAGGAGTGCTGGGTCCTCGGTGCCAAGAGGAATAAGAAGTGAGCTGATTTCAAAAAACTACAGTGCAGCAAACCAGCTGTCAGTTCATGTCATTTGATTCTGGCTCTGACTCTTAATCTGCCCCCTCTTCATTCCAGGTCCCTCACTACATGCCTTTACTATATTTTACTTGCATTTTTGCAACATTTTGCTTCCACCCCAGTGCTGCAGCCAAAGTAGCTACTTTTCTAAAGCAGACAGAACAAGTCCTAACTCTGCTTATATGTCTGAAATGACCCCCCCTAAGAAGCTGGTCCCCAGCTCCCCCTCCAGCTTTGCCTCTTTCCATGTCTCAGTATACCCCCATGATCCAGCCACACCTGACTCCACCAGCATATCTGTATGATTTTGTTTGTGCTTTCTGGAATGTTCTTCTTTCTCTTTTATGTCTGGTGTTAATCAGAACTCTTCAGAGAAACAGAACCAATAGAATACTCACACACACACCAGCTATTTATTTATTTTAAGGAACTGTCTCACACAATTACGGGAGCTGGCAAGTTTTCAATTGTGCTGTAGGCTGAAAAGTCAGGAGAGGGTTGTAGTCTGGAGTCAGGGGAGCAGACTGAACACCCAGGCAGGGTTTCTTATTTTTTACACAGCAGTCTTGAGGAGAATTTATTCTATTTTGGGAAACCTCAGCCTTTGCTCTCAATACTTTCAGCTGATTGGATGAAGCCCACCCACATTGTGGAGGGTAATCTGCTTTACTCGAAGTCTACTGATTTAAATGTCGCTGCTGCTGCTAAGTTGCTTCAGTCCTGTCCGACTCTGTGCGACTCCGTAGACGGCAGCCCACTAGACTCCCCCGTCCCTGGGATTCTCCAGGCAAGAATACTGGAGTGGGTTGCCATTTCCTTCTCCCAGGCGTGAAAGTGAAAAGGGAAAGTGAAGTCGCTCAGTTGTGCCCAACTCTTCGCGAGCCCATGGACTGCAGCCTACCAGGCTCCTCCGTCTATGGGATCTTCAGGGCAAGAGTACTGGAGTGGGTTGCCATTGCCTTCTCCGTGATTTAAATGTTAAGTACATCTTAAAAAATACCTTCATAGCACCATGTAGACTGGAGTTTGACCAGCTTTGTCACAGCTTAGTGAATTTTAACCATTACGTAAAATGACACATAAAATTAACCATCACATGCCTCAAACCTTCACCTCTTTAAAATAAGACCTCTGATGGAAGCTTTCTTACCCTGGCATAGTTTAGCCAGGTTTGAAGTGAAGTCACTCAGTCGTGTCCGACTCTTTGCCACCCCATAGACTGCAACCTGCCAGGCTCCTCTGTCCATGGGATTTTCTAGGCAATAGTACTGGAGTGGATTGCCATTTCCTTCTCCAGGGGATTTTCCCAACCCAGGGCTCGAACCCCGGTCTTCCACATTGTAGGCGGAGGCTTTACCGTCTGAGCCACCAGGGAAGTCCAGCCTGGGGCTAAACGGAGTTGTAGATCAGGGATCAGTATTGGCACTAGGGGGCAGCAATCTGTTCATTTTCCCAGCTAAGGAGGAGTGGTTCTCCAAGGAACCACTTTACCTTCTGACCTGAGCCTTAAACAGTGAACTGAAATTCAACAGGAAGAAAGAGATATAAGAGTTTTCTAGGCAAGGGGAGCAGCCAGTTCAAAGACAGAATCACAAAATCACACAGCTGTGAGGGAACAGCAAGCAAGTATTGGGGTGGAAACTAGAGAGCTAGGCCAGACCCAGATCACAGAGGGGCTTTGTTAATTTCCTGGGCCTGCTGTAACCACCTACCACAAGTTGGAAGTTTAAACCACAAAAAGTTGTCCTACACTGCTGGTGGCTGACACCTTTCTCCCTCCTTAGCTTGGAGCTGCGTAATTCCAGCCTCAGCCTCCACCTTCACTCGGCCTTCTCCTCTCTGTGTCTTTGTCTCCTCCTTTTCTGTCTCCTGTGAGGACAGCCCATCCTCATATTTAAAAGGCCCATCCTATCCAGGATAATCTCATCTCAGATGTGTGTGCATGCTCAGTCGCTCAGCCTTGTGTACTCTTTTGTGACTGCATGTACTGTAGCTCTCAGGTTCCTCTGTCCATGGCGTTCTCCTGACAAGAAAACTGGAGCGGGTTGCTATTTCCTCCTCCAGGATATCTTCCCAAGCCAGGGATCGAACCCACCTCTCCTGCATAGGCAGGCGGACTCTTTACTGATGAGTCACCTGGGAAGCCCCAATCTCATCTCAGATACTTCCCTTTATTATGCCAGCAAGACCCTTATTCCAAATGAAGTCACATTCTGACATTCCAGGTGGACCTATCCTTTGGGGAGACACAATTTAATTCACTACAGCCTTGTGGGAAAAGTGATAGATGTGGATCTGAGCCTGCATTCAAGGACCACAGATTCAGGTTCCAGGTGGCTAACCTCAGTGAGCGAGGGCCCAAGGTGCCTGCTGTGACCAGCCTCATCTGAGAGGAGCAGCCGCTGCTCAGCTCTTGAAGGAACGTGGGCCAACACTGTCACATCGCTTCAAGTTTTGAAGAAAGCTCAGACTTCTAGAATTTTACCTAAAATCTCATTTCAAAATTTGGAAACAAGTTGAAGTGAAAACAAAACCAAGACTGACATCACAGTATGAGCCCAAGAAATGAGTCTGTTACCTGGGGATGGCCCATGGATGCTGGGTTTAGAAGGGTCGCTGTAATAGATGATTAGCCCTGTAAAAGTGGGAAACGCAGGGTTCAGAGTGCAGGGCCCAGGTTGCTTCACGAGAAGACAATCTTGGTGTCAGAGTGGAGGATGGATCAGAGGGACTGAGCCTCAAAGCCAGAAGGCACAGTAGGAGGTCACTACGGTAGGCCAGGAGAGGCTACCAGAAAAGGCAATGGCACCCCACTCCAGTACTCTTGCCTGGAAAATTCCATGGATGGAGGAGCCTGGTAGGCTGCAGTCCATGGGATCGCTAGGAGTTGGACACAACTGAGTGACTTCACTTTCACGCATTGGAGAAGGAAATGGCAACCCACTCCAGTGTCCTTGCCTAGAGAATCCCAGGGACGGGGGAGCCTGGTGGGCTGCTGTCTATGGGGTCGCACAGAGTTGGACACGACTGAAACAACTTAGCAGCAGCACCAGCAGCAGGAGAGGCTACATTCAGTTAACTCAAGGATTGGCAGTCTAAATGCACCACTGGGGCCCTATGAACGCTTACTGAATGATCCAGGAATTAGCTGGCACTTAAAATAACTACGATGTATGAAATAGTAAAACCCAAGGAGACAAAAATGTTTTCCTAGAGAGTTAAAATATCAAAGAACTCTTTTTTCTCTTTTTTAAGAAATAGATCTATCGACAACCATTCTGCTTTCATTTTCAAATGAAAAATATAACTGCACACACAACTAATTAAATTAATATAGCTTATTATGACAAAAATAATTTTCTTTTAACTTTGTGGACAGCACCACATTTTATATTAAGCTGCTAATACTCATAACTATATGATTTCAAAATCAGCCAAGCTTGAAAAATTATTGTCTCTGACATACTCCATGATCAAAGCAACCCCAATTATAATATTATATTAACCAAGCTAAAAAATAGGATTACAATTTCTAACCTTTCTGAATGGTAATTAGTCATCTAACTATGTATCCACATTTATTTGATATATTTGCATAGTTAATTAATTATGATTTATTTAAAAGTATTCCATTTGTAAAACTTTGCTCTCCTTAGCCTACAAATCAAATTGTCAAGGGATAAATTTAATTTTAAAATATCTTTTAAAAATCATGTTAAGATATGTTTAAGTCATAGGAAAAGAAAGTGCTAAAAACATGTGATTCTTTCTCTTTTGAAAAGTTACACTTTTAAGAAGAGATGGGGGCTGATTTTGAGGAAGTTAATAACTTAAATGCAAATGAATTCTCCTTCAGAACAATTGAGTAAATGATGAACTAGAAAATATAGTGTCCCTAAACAGTGCTGGATGTACACCCAAAAAGAAAGCTTTCAAATCTATAGGATTTATTAGGCTGTAGTACATCAGTGCATGAGTTAAATTACATGATCTCGAACACTCAGAGAGATGCATCCCCACTGAGTCACTCAAGGTGAATCAAGGTCAAACTATTGCAGAGCATAGATTAAAAGGTTAAAAACCATTTAAAATGAGTACCACAAATTAAAATGGATGTGTACCTACATGAACTTAACCAACCAGGTGAAAAATTCAAT
The DNA here is from genome assembly GCF_042477335.2 of Ovis canadensis. Lineage (NCBI taxonomy): Eukaryota > Metazoa > Chordata > Mammalia > Artiodactyla > Bovidae > Ovis > Ovis canadensis. The sequence goes on from NC_091252.1 coordinate 91,343,918, forward strand.
TATTCAGTTGTTTATAAATATCAAAATATCTGGATGAAGAAAGCTTCCAGATTTGACCTGGATTTTCTGGACTGTGTGAATGTATCTGTACAAGTTTAATTTCTGGGACTTCTGATCAAGGCTGTGGCATCCACAGATGCAGAGAACTCCAGGACTGCTTATAATGGACAGAAATTGTCACCAAAACTACTACTAAATATTAACAAAGAAATTTACGATAAAAATAGAAAACTTCAGGTAGCAAAATGAAGTGGCACAGTAAGCAAAGAAGTAGTGGTGGGACGCAGGTTCCAGTGTGGAAACTCACCTCAGGACCTACAGGTCAGGAAAGATGCTCCACACACACCCAAAAGATGATCCAGGCTCCCTTCCTGAAGGAAGAAGCTGTGACATCACTATTCTGTCAATAAGAACTGAAAGATCTTTGCTTGTAATCCTGGAAGACCAATTCATACCTTACTGTGGGAGGAAACAATTGCCTTGAGAGTGGAACCCTGAATTTGTGCTGAAAGGCAATAAAACATGGAGCCACGAATTAATGTAAAAACAGTTCATAAACAGTGACACTTTTAGGATCTTGGCAGAGACGCTGAAAAATGTTCCATGCAAAGTAGAACTCAAATTTTGGGTTTCCCTTAAGACTGAGAGATAACCTTTCATAGGAAAATTTCTCATACAGTCAAGGTTTTGTACAAAGGAAGAAAATCCATAGACATTAAATTAGATAGTTACCATCTCAATTATTAGGAATAAAGGAGCAATAGCTACATAAAGAGAAATTATTCCAGCTTATTTTTAAAAGTAATTGAACTACATCTGAGGTATTATCTGTAAAGACTAAAAGAACTAAAATATACTTTAAGTGGTAATATTACTGTAAGACTGTTGTGTCCACTGAAGGATAAAGAAAGTGAATATTTATACTTGAGTCATTGAGAACCAAGGTTTTCAATGTGGGAAAAAATGATACAGATATGAGCTCAATGAGGCCAAGTAGAAACTCTATAATTATGGATTTAAACTAGAAATAGTTCAAATATATAAAGTTCAGTATAAAGTCTTGATAGATTTATCTACTTCTTGTCCAGTCACCAAGTCATGTCCAACTCTTTGGGACCCCATGAGCTGCAGCACACCAGGCTTTTCTGTCCTTCACTGTCTCCTAGAATTTGCTCACACTCAGGTCCATTGAGTCAGTGATGCCACCCAACCATCTCATCTTCTGCTTCCCCGTTCTTCTCTTGCCCTCAGTTTTTCGCAGCATCAGGATCTTTTCCAATGAGTCAGTTCTTCACTATGTTAGTAAAAAAAAAAAAAAAAGAAAAGAAAAGAAAAGAAAAAAACCAGAACACACACACACCAAAAAACAAAAACAGTTGTGAGGGTGGGAAGGGTCCAAATAGCAATGGGCAATGAACATCTCTTGGTTCAGGTTGTGGTTTCTAAATACCATTCAAATACCAAACAAAGAAGCCACAAATCCATGGATAAGTACTTAAGTTCTGGAACAGGAAGTTTATAAGAGCCTGGACTACCTTGTCATACCTGAAATCAAGGGAATTATCAAAGACTCTAAGTTACATGTCAAAGTGACTTAAAAGCCGAATTGAGAAAGTTCCCACAGGTCAGAGATGGGACCCTTTGAAGACCAAGAAAGACCACAGCATATCAAATGTATCTAAATGCGAGAGTTCGTGAAGGTATTAAAAGGAAGCACTTCCTTTGTCATCTTTTGAAGCGGTTGGGGCACCAACTCATTTGAAAACTCTTAAATAAAAGAAAAAAGTCAAATATTTTTACATTCTTATCCTTTCTGTTTGAACTGTACCTGGGGTAACCAAATAATTGATGAAGAAAATTTCTCTCTCTAGGAGGATTGGTTTCAAGCTTATGAATACAAAAGGAATAATAATATTAAAACAGTCATTTCAAAATTCAACTTGAGTGAATTTAGGCAATTTTAGGACTTCCCAGGTGGTGCTAGTGGTAAAGACCCTCCTGCAAAAGCAGGAGACATAAGAGACACGGGTTCAGGAAGATCCCCTGGAGAAGGATATGGCAACCTACTCCAGCATCCCTGCCTGGAGAATTCCATGGACAGAGGAGCCTAGTGGGCTAGAGTGTCACAAAGAGTTGGACAAAACTGAAATGACTTAACACATAGCACAGGCAATTTTTATCACTAACTGATAACATCAAAAAAAGAAAATCAACCAGGCATTATGAATCTCTTCATGGTATATAACATTATGAAGTATTTTTGCCAAACAAAGTAATGAATATGATCAGGTTTCTAGGTCTAACTACCAGTTTTCAGGAAATAGTGGGTATATAGGAGAGTACTTAAAATAGTAAATAATTGCATGAATTAATAAAAGATAAGTAAAACAACATAATAAAGATAAAACTGAAGCAGTGAACCCAACAACAGTTTAAAAAAGGAAACAGGAATAGTATGAATAACTAAAATTTAAAGAATCACAGAATAGTATGACTGACTAAAATAGATAAACATATGACTTTCAAGAAAAATATACATTGGTGCAATGTACTCAAGGAGAGACAGAAGACTGAGTAGAAAAATAATTATTAAAGAAATGGATTAAAAGTCAAAATCCTACCCTGTCCTTTCCCAGGGCAGTGATAAGACAAATGCCTGAGAAGTTTTAGAAGAAAGTGTTATGGAAACTTTACAGATGCTCTCTCTTTTATAAAAGCAGTTTTATGCTAGTATAATCTTGATAATCAAACAACAAAATCAACTCAATCTTGCTTTGAAATGATGTAAACATACTAAGTAAAATATTAGAAAATTGACAATATGGGTTATAGAAAAAATTGTTAGAACCAACTATGGTTTATTTAAGGAATTCAAGAATTGTTTTAAAAAAGATTAGACATCTCTAAATATTATTCACTGTATTAATAAATTCAGATTAAAGCCAATATAACTGTTCAATGATTAGAGAAAAATTATTCTATAAAAGTCAATATTCCTTTATGATGAAAGCTCTTATTAAGCTACAAACATGAAATAGAGTTCTTAAGCTAAAGGAGGGCATCTAAGAAAAAGTTATAATGATCCTCACACTTACATAACTTAAAAGAATTTTCATTAATGTGCTTTATAAAACAAGGATGCTCATTATAGTCATCCAACCTTGTTCTCATGGAACTAACCAACAAGATAATAAGAGAAATAGGGACATCCCTGGAGGTCCAGTGGTTAAAACTCCAGGCTTCCACAGCAGGGGCATGGGTTTGATATCTGGTCAGGGAACATGCCATTCAGCACTGCCACCCAAAATAATAATAATAATAAATAAATAGATAAACAAATTCTTATTTAAAAAGGTAATAAGGAAATAAACTGCAATTTACAGAACTGTAAAGAAGAAGGCAGACTGCCGATGATGATCTACATGTGTGATCCAAGAGAACCAACTGACAGAATATTATAGCTATTAATACTAAAAGATTTTAGGAACGTTAGTATATAAAAATTAACACAGAGAATTCATAGATTTTCTATTTCTAAAATATAATCGATTTTAAAATCCTATTCACAGTGGCAATAAAATTTGTGAGGTAGCCAGGAACAAATTTAGCAAAAGATATGTTAGACTGTTATGGAGAAATTTTACTCTGTTGCAGAACATTGAAATAGGATTACAGTAATAAATATATCATTTTCATGAATGAGAAGACTCACAATAATGAAGATACCATTTCCCTACCAAATAAATTTTGAAATTCAATGTAGTTAGAATTAAAATCCCATCACTAAGTTTTTAGAGTTTGTGAAGAAGATTCAAAGCTTAAAATGGAAGAAAAAAAAAATTGAAAACAAGTGAAGTGAAGTGAAAGTCACTCAGTCATGTCTGATTCTTTGCAACTATAGAGTCCATGGAATTCGAAAACTATCTAAGATAATTCTAAAAACAAAATTAAACAATGGTAATAGGCACAAACAAAGAAAAGATAACTATTCTATAAGATACCAAGATAATATAAAGCTTAATTTAAAATATGGTGTAATATAAAGCAATATAAAATGATATGCTTTTTGAATAAGAAAAAAATTGTTGAATAGTACAGAATATAAAGTCTAGTGGCAGATTTGTCTTATGTGGGAACTTATGTGAAAGGTGATATTACAACTCAGTGGGCAGAAAATAGACTGTTAATATGTGATAAGGCGATAAATGGCTCTCAGTATGGAAAAAATAGACTCCCTTTCTCACCATATAACATATAAATGAATTCTGTGTGGATTAAATGCCTAAAAGTGAAAACCAAAAATGTGAAACTATTAGAAGAAAATACAGGTGGTAGTTTTATCAACTGAGAATAAAAAAAAAGGATGTCTTAACCAAGGAGATTTATACATTTGGCCACATCACAATTAAAGCTCTAATTAATGCAGTAATAAACGCAAACCTGTAGTTAAAGGTATTTGAAAACTGAAAAAACTAACAAATATTAATGATATATTATATATATTATTTTATTGTTTATATTTATCATTATACATCATATATTAATTATATATAATATATATTATATCTACTACTGCGGGCAGGAATCCCTTAGAAGAAATGGAGTAGCCATCATGGTCGACAAAAGGGTCGGAAATGCAGTACTTGGATGCAATCTAAAAATGACAGAATGATCTCTGTTCAATTCCAAGGCAAACCATTCAATATCACAGTAATCCAAGCCTATGCCCCAACCAGTAACGCTGAAGAAGCTGAAGTTGAATGGTTCTATGAAGACCTCCAAGACTTTGTAGAACTAACACCCAAAAAAGATGTCCTTTTCATTATAGGGGACTGGAATGCAAAAGTAGGAAGTCAAGAAACACCAGGAGTAATGGGCAAATTTGGCCTTGGAATATGGAATGAAGCAGGGCAAAGGCTAGTAGAATTTTGCTATGACACACTGGTCATAGCAAACACCCTCTTCCAACAACACAAGAGAAGACTCTACATGTGGACATCACCAGACGGTCAACACCGAAATCAGATTGATTATATTCTTTGCAGCCCAAGATGGAGAAGCTCTGTACAGTCATCAAAAACAAGACCGGGAACTGACTGTGGCAAAGATCATGAGCTCCTTACTGCCAAATTCAGACTGAAATTGAAGAAAGTAGGGAAAACCACTAAACCATTCAGGTATGACCTAAATCAAATCCCTTATGATTTTACAGTGGAAGTGAGAAATAGCTTTAAGGGACTAGATCGGATAGAGTGCCTGATGAGCTACGGACTGAGGTTCATGACATTGTACAGGAGACAAGGATCAAGACCATCCCCATGGAAAAGAAATGCAAAAAAGCAAAATGGCTGTCTGAGGAAGCCTTACAAACAGCTGTGAAAAGAAGAGAAGCGAAAAGCAAAGGAGAAAAGGAAAGATATAAGCATCTGAATGCAGAGTTCCAAAGAATAGCAAGAAGAGATAAGACAACCTTCCTCAGTGATCAGTGCAACGAAATAGAGGAAAACAACAGAATGGGAAAGACTAGAGAGCTCTTTAAGAAATTTAAACATACCAAGGGAACATTTCATGCAAAGATGGGCTCGATAAAGGACAGAAATGGTATGGACCTAACAGAAGCAGAAGATATTAAGCAGAGGTGGAAAGAAAACACAGAAGAATTGTACAGAAAAGATCTTCACGACCAAGATAATCATGATGGTGTGATCACTCATCTAGAGCCAGATATTCTGGAATGTGAAGTCAAGTGGGCCTTAGAAAGCATCACTATGAACAAAGCTAGTGGAGGTGATGGAATTCCAGTTGAGCTATTTCAAACCCTGAAAGATGATGCTGTGAAAATGCTGCACTCAATATGCCAGCAAATTTGGAAAACTCAGCAGTGGCCACAGGATTGGAAAAGGTCAGTTTCATTCCAATCCCAAAGAAAGGCAATGCCAAAGAATGCTCAAACTACCGCATGATTGCACTCATCTCACATGCTAGTAAAGTAATGCTCAAAATTCTCCAAGCCAGGCTTCAGCAATGTGTGAACCGTGAACTCCCAGATGTTCAAGCTGGTTTTAGAAAAGGCAGAGGAACCAGAGATCAAATTACCAACATCCGCTGGATCGTGGAAAAAGCAAGAGAGTTCCAGAAAAACATCTATTTCTGCTTTCTTGACTATGCCAAAACCTTTGACTGTGTGGATCATAACAAACTGTGGAAAATTCTGAGAGATGGGCATACCAGACCACCTGACCTGCCTCTTGAGAAACTTATATGCAGTTGTCAGGAAGCAACAGTTCGAACTGGACATGGAACAACAGACTGGTTCCAAATAGGAAAAGGAGAACATCAAGGCTGTATATTGTCACCCTGCTTATTTAACTTATATGCAGAGCACATCATGAGAAACGCTGGACTGGAAGAAACACAAGCTGGAATCAAGATTGCTGGGAGAAATATTAATAACCTCAAATATGCAGGTGACACCACCCTTATGGCAGAAAGTGAAGAGGAACTAAAAACCTCTTGATGAAAGTGAAAGAGGAGAGTGAAAAAGTTTCCTTAAAGCTCAACATTCAGAAAACCAAGATCATGGCATCTGGTCCCATCACTTCATAGGAAATAGATGGGGAAACAGTGGAAACAGTGTCAGACTTAATTTTTGGGGGCTCCAAAATCACTGCAGATGGTGACTGTAGCCATGAAATTGAAAGACGCTTACTTCTTGGAAGAAAAGTTATGACCAACCTAGATAGCATATTGAAAAGCAGAGACATTACCTTGCCAAAAAATGGTCTGTCTAGTCAAGGCTAGAATGCGAGAGTTGGACTGTGAAGAAAGCTGAGCGCCGAAGAATTGATGCTTTTGAACTGTGGTGTTGGAGAAGACTCTTGAGAGTCCCTTGGACTGCAAGGAGATCCAACTAGTCCGTTCTAAAGGAGATCAGCCCTGGGTGTTCTTTGGAAGGAATGATGCTAAACTGAAACTCCAGTACTTTGGCCACCTCATGCAAAGAGTTGTCTCATTGGAAAAGACTCTGATGCTGGGAGGGATTGGGGGCAGGAGGAAAAGGGGATGACAGGATGAGATGGCTGGATGGCATCACTGACTCAATGGATGTGAGTTTGAGTGAACTCCAGGAGATGGTAATGGACATGGAGGCCTGGCGTGCTGCGATTCATGGGGTCGCAAAGAGTCGGACATGACTGAGTGACTGAATTGAACTGAACTGAACTGAATATATGTATTATATATAATAGTGGCTTCCCTGGTGGCTCAGATTGTAAAGCATCTGCCTGCAATGCAGGAGACCCGGGTTCAATTCTTGAGTTCGGAAGGTACCCTGGAGAAGGAAATGGCAACCCACTCCAGTACTCTTGCCTAGAAAATCCCATGGACAGGTGAACCTGTAGGTTACAGTCCATGGGGTCTCAAAGAGTTGGACATGACTGAGCAACTTCACTTTCCTTAATGATATATAATTAATATCTGTAATATAAGGAAGATAGGAAATTCTAGAAATCCATAAGAAAGAGACAGAAAACTCTCTAGAAAACTAAACACATGAAATTGGACAGCTATGAGAAGAGGAAATTAAATTGGTTAAAACACCAATAAAAGGAAATCTAGCTTTATTAATAATTGGAGAAATACAAACTGAAGAAACAAAGTACCCTTTCTGGCTCATTTGATTGGCAAAAATTAAAATGCCAGAGTCTATTGAGTTGGCATTAAGGAAAAGGAACTCCTCCAAACTGATAATTGTGAAAACCACCCCGGAAAGCCATTGAGTAGTATGTCGTCCTCTAGAATATGTTTACACTATACCTAGCAACTCTGCTAGGTACCTGCCTTAAAGAAACTCTCAGACATGTATCTGAGAAGATATGTACAAGAAGTTTGTTGCAGCTTTTTTTTTTTTTTTAAAAAAAGGATTAAAATATACACTATCTCATGTCTACAACTAGGAGAATGTATGTTGCTGCTGCTAAGTCACGTCAGTCGTGTCCGACTCTGTGCGACCCCATAGATGGCAGCCCACCAGGCTCCTCTGTCCCGGGGATTCTCCAGGCAAGAATACTGGAGTGGGTTTTCCGTTTCCTTCTCCAATGCATCCGTGCATGCTAAGATGCTTCAGTGGTGTCCGACTCTATGCGACCCTATGGACAGCAGCCCACCAGGCTCCTCTGTTGACAGGATTCTCCAGGCAAGAACACTGGAGTGGGTTGCCAATTCCTCCTCCAAGAGAACATATAAAAGGCATTTAATTCTGAACTATGTTTCCCATTATAATTCTGGGTTTTATCTTTATGATTCTTAATCAAATTCATCTCTTGCCCCGTGTTTTGTCATTGACTTGGGGTACAAAATTTTGTGATCTCCCCATCCTCAATGATTTTCTGTGATTGCATTTCTATATGTTTTTATGGATCCTTGACTAGGGAAAAAAATGGACCAGATATTTAAAATAACAAAGCTTGGTTTTGGAGGATGGCCCTCAATAACAAATGAAGACTCAGGAGAAAGAAGAAATTTATGAGGTGAATGGAAGAGGATGGGACTGAAGAAGGCTTTGGGATGGTGAGTGACTGGGAGTTCATGGGATCTGGAGAATATGAAGGGGGGTGTGAATCAGTTTGAAAACCAGAGGCTGTATCCTTCCAGTACTAAGTTCTAGGTCAAATTTTCTGGCTGAAATTAAAAAAAAAATGATTGAGCAAATATTTTATTAAAAATGTTATCTTCATTAAAAATATTTTTATAAGCATAAACAACCTTTTTAATACAGTCTTGTTGTTGACTTTGGGGCATGGATGGTATGAGACTATCTTCTTCTTTTATGATTATATGTTAATTACATATTCTGATTACATTACACAGCAATTACATATTCCCTTGCTTCAGCCTTTCCAAAGGCAGTGTTTTAGACGATCTTGAAGTAGTCTTTCATAAATTATCACTTAATAAAAGAAAAGAAGCGTAGCCAATTATAATTAAGTGTTCAAGAGCTAACATTTTTTTTTCTTTGTGAAAATAAGTGCTGGGAAATTTGTGCAGCCTAGTGTTCTGAGAGACTAAAAAACCTGATAGCAACTGAAAAACGACATTGTTAAATAAATGAGGTGCAAAATTTGATTTACCTAATATTGTTACAGTCTGGTGGGGAAAATCCACAATATTCTTCATCCTGTCACTTACAAATTAAAAAAGTATCTGTTGTTTACTTAGTCCCTAAAATGCTGTGGCTGTTGGCACAATTGTAGATACTGGGGTTGACCCAAGCGGTTCCATGTTGGGGAACATGTGAATACTGCACGCATGAACACACATGCTAACATATTTATGTCTACATTTTGAGGACAGGTGTGATTTGTGTGTGTGGGTGCCATGACATGAATATTAGTTACAATTACAATAAGTTACAGTTTAAGGTGGCTGGTGATACTCTTCTGCTCACCTCTCTCGAATAATTTACAAACTTTCACTTATGTGCAAATTTAGGACTCTCTATCATGCAGATCATTTAGGAGAAAATTTTAAACTTTTGGTAATTGCTCTACTAAATCATTATTTAGGTTTATGTCATTGCATCCATTCAGTTTTGGGTCACTTAGGAAGGTAGAATAGAAGTGCCATTCAGGTTCAAGTTTAGTTTAAGCAAAATTAATTATCTGTCTAGTGGTTTATCTGGATTGTGTTGGACCTGTTAATTAAATTTCAGCAGTATAGAGTTAGCCAAGTAAATGATGGAGGGATAATTTTGGAAACTGACAATATGGTATTCCTGAATATTCTAGTAGAACCCTCAGTAGATTTAGTGTTGTTAGTCTCAAGTTTTCACTTCTGGTTTTTAGCTTTTGTCTATATAGTCACAGAAATGAATTATTTGATTATTCTGTGATGCCAGCCACTGTGCTTTTGTGCAGACTTTCTGGGTGGCTCAGAGGGTAAAGCGTCTGCCTGCAACGTGGGAGACCCAGGTTCAATCCCTAGGTTGAGAAGATCCCCTGGAGAAGGAAATGGCAACCCACTCCAGTATCCTTGCCTGGAAAATCCCATGGACAGAGAAGCCTGGTAGGCTACAGTCCATGGGGTCACAAAGAATCGGACACGACTGAGCGACTTCACTTGGTTACTTGGTTGAGCAGGTTAGGCAAACAGGGTACCGGATTCAACAGGCTGAGTTCCTGTGAATCCTGGCTCTGCTCTCCCCAGCTGGATAACATTGGCTAAAATTCCAACCTTCCTGCGCCTCAGTTTCCACACCCACACAATGGGATGATCATCACACTCATAAGGTGATTCCAATGATATATTAAGATAGTATATGTCAATTCCTGGGCACTGTGCAGTGTAAATGCATAAAACATAATAGTTAGTGTTACTCCAAGTCCCTGCCGTGTAACAGGATTTTCTGCCCACGTCTTTCATGAGATAGCCAGGTGGCTTGTAACTGGTTTTTTGCTTGTTGCCCACTTAAACCTGGCTGCAAATCTGAATCACTTTTGAAGCTTTAAAACAATATCAGTGTCATATCTATTTCAAAATCCTTTGGATAAGAATTTTGGCGCTTGGCCTGGGTGTCATTTTTTCTTAAATTCTCTTGAAGTGATTCTAAATAGGAGCCAGGGTTGAAAGCCACTGACCAATGAAGTCTTTCTGAAAAGAAAATTCAACTTCTGGCTGAGTGGAGATGCAGGAGAGGGAATAGAGGGATTTATCACTTTCATTTTTACCAAGAAGCACCTAGAAATATAGCCCATGACCCTGCTTCCATTTTCTCACTTGCCATTTCCTTTTGTAGCTGCTGTGGTTAGGTTTCCACCCTCGCCAGGGCACACATTACTGTTGGCTTTCTCCTTGCAGGGTCTGCTTACTTATGTGGTCGACAACTTCTTCCTTCCTTGCATCTTCCTCCTTGTCTTTAATATCAGTCTTGTCTGTTCCCATTCAATTTCTCCTGATTTGTATTTCTAATTTCCTTCATGGACTCTCCTTCCTTTGTCTGTCCTATCAATACCAGGTGCTGAGAATCCCAAAGGTTTTATTCTTGACTCCTTTTCCCTCCTCAAGCTTCATGTTCTTCATCAGCAATCTCAACCATGCCCATGGTTTCACCATAATGGTGATGAACTCCAACCCATTTCTGATCCAGAACTTTGTTCTGAGCTCAAGACGTTGAATTACCAAGTTTGTTGTTGTTTTTGTGACATGTGAAGAATAGTTCCTAGCACATAGGATGGACTTACTTATTTTTAAAATTGAATTAACCTACCAATGAATGGCCTATAAGGTTAGTACCAGACTAAGAGATTGGGATTTCATCCTGGATGCAATGAGAAATCACTGGAAATTTTTATAAACTCAAAATGGATTAAAGATCTAAATGTAAGACCAGAAACTATAAAACTCCTAGAGGAGAACATAGGCAAAACACTCTCTGACATAAATCACAGCAGGATCCTCTATGACCCACCTCCCAGAATACTGGAAATAAAAGCAAAAATAAACAAATGGGATCTAATTAAAATTAAAAGCTTCTGCACAACAAAGGAAAATATAAGCAAGGTGAAAAGACAGCCTTCTGAATGGGAGAAAATAATAGCAAATGAAGCAACTGACAAACAACTAATCTCAAAAATATACAAGCAACTTATGAAGCTCAATTCCAGAAAAATAAACGACCCAATCAAAAAATGGGCCAAAGAACTAAGTAGACATTTCTCCAAAGAAGACATACGGATGGCTAACAAACACATGAAAAGATGCTCAACATCACTCATTATTAGAGAAATGCAAATCAAAACCACAATGAGGTACCACTTCACACCAGTCAGAATGGCTGCGATCCAAAAATCTGCAAGCAATAAATGCTGGAGAGGGTGTGGAGAAAAGGGAACCCTCCTACACTGTTGGTGGGAATGCAAACTAGTACAGCCACTTTGGAGAACAGTGTGGAGATTCCTTAAAAAATTGCAAATAGAACTACCTTATGACCCAGCAATCCCACTGCTGGGCATACACACCGAGGAAACCAGAATGGAAAGAGACACATGTACCCCAATGTTCATCGCAGCACTGTTTATAATAGCCAGGACATGGAAACAACCTAGATGTCCATCAGCAGATGAATGGATAAGAAAGCTGTGGTACCTGTACACAATGGAGTATTACTCAGCCATTAAAAAGAATTCATTTGAGTCAGTTCTGGTGAGATGGATGAAACTGGAGCCGATTATACAGAGTGAAGTAAGCCAGAAAGAAAAACACCAATACAGTATACTAACACATATATATGGAATTTAGAAAGAGGGCAATGACGACCCTGTATGCAAGACAGCAAAAAAGACAGAGATGTGTATAACGGACTTTTGGACTCAGAGGGAGAGGGAGAGGGTGGGATGATTTGGGAGAATGGCATTGTAACATGTATACTATCATGTAAGAATCGAATCGCCAGTCTATGTCCGATGCAGGATACAGCATGCTTGCAGCTGGTGCACGGTGATGATCCAGAGAGATGTTATGGGGAGGGAGGTGGGAGGGGGGTTCATGTTTGGGAACGCATGTACACCGGTGGTGGATTTAAAAAAAAAAAAGTTAACATTCAGAAAAAAAAAATAAATAAAAAGAAAAAAAAATGAAAAAAAAAGAAAATGGATCATATATACTTTGCTTTCAAAAAAAAAAAAAAAGAAATCACTGGAAATTTTTAAAGCAGCAAACTGAAATGATGATATATAGTTTTTTGGGGAAAGATTCACTCTAGCCATATTTCAAGAGGTGGAAAACGGAGGAGACAGATCATAAAAAAGATGAGATAAGAAGATGGCAAAACTGATATTCATTGAGTTGATACAGTGTGCCAGGTAAACAGTACTGAGCTATATACTTTACATGTATTATCTTATTTGATGCGTATACTAGCCTTGAAACAGGTTTTATTGTCCTGTTTACTTCTCTAATAGGAAAACTGGGGATTAGAGAGGGATTTAATACTTTGCATGGCAGCATTAAGTAAGTTACATTGGAGCATGAATCCAAGAAAAATATTGTATAGCTGGGAACTAAGGTTTTGGAGATGGAAGTGAAAGGGAGAACACATATTCAAATGGGAACAGAATCTGGTGCCATTAACTAAGGGCTGATATGGGAGAGGAGGATGGTTGTTCATCTCTATGTTGCCATCTTGAGCATATCCATTGGTCTCGGTAGACTGACGGACTCAAAGCTTCCATCCCATTAAATTATCTGCTCCTAGACAGATCTCATCATTTCATATAAATTTGCATTTGGCATTTTTGGATTTACTATCCCCTGCTTTCACTTTGATGTGATCAATTCTTTCCTCTATTTATTCAAGTAATAAATATCATGCCTACACTTCAAGATTGGTATCTCAAGTTTTGCCTCTTTCATGTCACTTAAAAATTAATTTTAGCCCAAACAAAATCTCTATTCCTTAGAGTATATTCAGTTCAGTTCAGTCACTCAGTCGTGTCCGACTCTTTGCGACCCCATGAATCGCAGCACGCCAGGCCTCCATGTCCATCACCAACTCCCGGAGTTCACTCAGACTCATGTCCATCGAATCTGTGATGCCATCCAGCCATCTCATCCTCTGTTGTCCCCTTTTCCTCCTTCCCCGAATCCCTCCCAGCATCAGAGTCTTTTCCAATGAGTCAACTCTTCGCATGAGGTGGCCAAAGTACTGGAGTTTCAGCTTTAGCATCATTCCTTCCAAAGAACACCCAGGACTGATCTCCTTTAAAACGGACTGGTTGGATCTCCTTGCAGTCCAAGGGACTCTCAAGAGTCTTCTCCAACACCACAGTTCAAAAGCATTAATTCTTCAGTGCTCAGCTTTAGAGTATATTACCTGCCTCCAAAAATTTAGGCAGTGATCATGGGTGGTAGAACCAAATGTTTAAGTGTATGAATTTAGGAGTGAGAAAGACCATTGATTCAAATTAACTGCTGATGACTCTGGCAAATTATTTAACTGTTTTGGGCTGAGCTTTCTTAGCTATAAAACGAGTATTTCAATGGCATGAATATAAAGTACTGTGTGTGTATAAATTACAGTGAACATTAAATAAAGTAATGCATGTATAGTTCTTGGCCCCTTGACCAACACATAGTAAGCACTTAATAAATACTGGCTAATATTGCCTTTATCATTAAATGCTTATATTTATCTCTATGTTCTCCCAGTGTTCTGTTTTACACTTGCATGCTCTGGCTTCCCAGGAACAATGTAATTATCTCAAGGGCAGAAAAGTGTTCAACACATCTGGCAAATTACTAAATACTCAATAAATGCTGAATGAATGTATGATTGCACAACTTCTTTTGCTTTTCTTTCAGTGTTTAGCATAATATCAGACCATACTAAATACTTCGTAAACACTATTAGAGTATTTTAAAATTACTATTCAAAAGCAATGAATAGTATGATCTTAATTAAATAGAAATCCATGTACACTGTAACCAGAGGAATTTTCCCTAAGTTTCATAGTAGCAGAACATTATGCTGATGTCTTTTCTTGGTATCACTTGTATCTGTGTGAATGTCTTCGTCGAGAAATTCACATTTTCTTCATATATGTATCATTGCTGGGACTACAAGGGTGGAGCCTGTTAGTTTATGAAGAGGATACAGCAGAATCCGCTCCTGTCTCCTCTCTCCCTTCCTTCTTTCTCCCCTCCCTCCTGCTCTCCCTCCCTTCCATAACTCTTTTCCTCTCTCCCTCTTTTCTTCCTTTCTTCATTCCTCAAATGGATATCACATGCCTACTGTTTTTAAGGTATGTGCCAGCATTGAAAATCCAAAGAGGAATATGAAGATTCAAAGAGGAAGAAGACTCAGTTATCATCTCAAGGAGCTTATAATTAGGCAGAGGGGGAAATTGACAGTAAATAGACAGTGCAGACCAATAAGAGGAAAACAGGGTTATGCGGCAAGCCTGAGGATCGCAAACTTAAGGTTCATTACACCATTTTCTGTCGTCTTAGATGTATCCAAGACACAACTGAGCATATTATGTGAATGTGAAAACACATCATTGTGATCCTCGGTCTAGAAGATATAGTGCAAAATTAGGCTAGAGCATCTTTTTGGATATTATGTATTTGATTTCATTGATATATAGGACACAATTACTTGAAACACATGTCCACAAAAGTCCGTAAATCAAGTGACCTTTCAATAAATAACAAAGGTGAAAGTTTACTGTCGTCACATGAATCACCTCATTACCAATATTTTAGATTTTTGAAGTAAAATAATGCCATCAGTTAATTAAGCCATCCTTTGGTTTTTAATACCAATGTTTCATAGGTAGGACTCCAAAGTATTTCCAGATGTCATTCTTTACTTCGTAACTGCATTGATATAAATAGTTCTCTTCACAAGAGGGGTGACTGTGGGTGGTGACATTAGTCACTCCGACATTAACTTAAAGCATAGCACAAATGGATAAATATAGAGGTAGCAAGACAAAAGTTACAAAATGTATAACATTTCATTTGTATGTTACAGTTCATGGTCTACCATATTTGATATTTTAATTTGTGACATTAAGCAAATGTCCCCATAAATTCATAAATATGTTTCATAGTGTTATTGCTGGGGAATACTCACAATGTATCTGACTTGTTACCAATGAACAGCTACATATGTCTTGTGTTGTCATCCATGTGACAAGCTACAAACTTGGTATCACTACAGTAGCCATTTATGGGGAATAAAATAATTATGCCTCTGTTGTAAATCACAAGAAGATTTCTCGTTGGAACCATAGGCTATTAATAAGAGTTGCACTCATTACAGATTTATCAGGTTTGCATTTCTGCTGTGAGTTGGCATTTATATATTTCTAAATTCATTTGCATAAGAAATTGAGAGCAAGTGATGAGTCTAATGGAAGAAGAGCTTTCAAATCTTGTGAAGTTGTTTCTCTTGTGAAGATAGACTGGTCCTAAATCTTGCCCAAGTCAGGTTCTTAATGAGTTTCCCTTGGACTCCTTCTGTGCAAAGGCTCTGGAACAAGATTGCCAGGATCTGAACCTTGACCTATCTCTGGATAGCAATAAGATTAAATATATATATATATGTAAATATATATTTGAGCAGAGAAGTGTTTATTGTAGTGCCAAGCAAGGGTAACAGGGGGCTCTTGCTCAAACTCCCTGAATTCCCCAGCAATATGATCTTGATCAAGTTCTCTTTGGCCTTCTCTTTCTTCAGCTGCATACTGGGATAATAAATACTATCCACCTTGTAGCTTTGTGCTGAAAATTAAATGGGGGAAAAAATGGCCCTTTACAAGGGCCTGGCACACGATAGGTGCTCCATAAATTTTAACTACTGGCACACCATAGGTGCTCAATTTATTTTAAATATACATATATTTTAATTTTAAAAACTGAGATATAACTGATACATAACATTAGATTAGTTTTAGGTATACAACCTAATGGTTTATTGTATGTATTTATTGTGGAATGTTTTCCACAATAATTTTAGTAAACATTCATAATCAGACAAGAGTTAGAATTTTTTTCTCATGATAAGAACTTTCCGGACTCACTCCCTTAGCAAGTTTCAAATATACAATGCAATATTGGTAGCTATCATCACCACGCTATACCCGGCACCCTCAGGACGTCATATAGCTGGGAGTTTGTACCTTTGACCACCTTCACCGATTTTGCCCGATCCTGACCCTTCCTCTGGCAATCTCTAATCTGTTCTCTGTGTCTAGGAATTCAATTTTTGTAAGGTTCCACATGTAAGTGAGATTATGCAAGGATTTGTCTTTGTCTGCCTGACCTATTTCGCACAGCATAATGTTTCAAGAGCCACTCCTAATGCTGTCACAAATGGCAGAGTTTTCTTCTTTTTATGGCTGAATATATACGTATACATACTACATTCTCTGTCCATTTATCTGTCAGTGGACACTGAGGTTGTTTCCATGTCTTGGCTATTATAAATTAGGTTGCAATTAACATGGAAGTGCAGATACCTCTTTGAGACAATGATCTTTTTTCCTTTTGATAAATACCCAGAAGTTGAATTATTGGACCACATGGTAGTTCTATTTTCAGTTTTTGGAGGAATCTCCATACTATTTTTCATAGTGATGCACCAATTTACATTTCCACTAACAGTGCAACATTATAATCTTTAACAGTGATATAAATACAATGATTAGATTTGATCTCTTGATGCTCATTCTGGTAGTCTTAATCACATCCTTAAGTTTAAAATGAAAATTTATTTGTCTAATAGAGTAATTTGATCGTATAGAGGTGAAAGCTCTGATTAGTTTTATAAAAATGTCTCAAGGGATGGCAAGTAATTTCATACACACACAACAGCTTTGATTTTCGATGATCATATAGACACGAGATGGTCTGGTGGAAAGGATATTGTTGTAGAAGACAGTTCTGCATCTTTATGTAGTCTCTTCCTTCAAACAGCTTTGTGATAATCCACTTACCCACTCAGCTATGTCCAGTATAAAAGAAGGGTGCTAGACTAGTTTATCTTTCATGGTTCCTTTAGTCTCTGATGTCTTGTGAACTAAGAAATGTGTTAGAAAATCCAGGTAGATTTGCAGTTGTAGAAAGCCCCTATTTGTGGAAGTTTTCTTTTCTACGGTGGTGTAATGGTGTATTTGCACTAACTGGTTTTTGTCCACACATTCGCAGCATTACTTATTTCAGGGGAGTTAAGAAAATCCTTCATACCAGAAATAGTCAAAATTAGAGCCTACTTAAAACAATTAAATAACAGTTCTGTGTTTTGCCATTGCGTTTATATTTAGGATAAAATAGCTACATAATCTATATAATAATTTGAAACTAACGATGGTTGAATCACCTAATACTCCTTGATATCAATGCAGATTAATTTGAAATTTAACTCCATTTGTTGGAGCTCAAGCATCTCCAGGCACTAGTATTAGATCTCCTCCAGGAAATAATTTAAAAACATTCTGACATCAAATCCTTCTTCACTTTGGGGACAACATCTCAAAGTACAAGAATTTTTCATATTGGATCATAAATCTACTCCATAGGAATTTGATCTCCTTAGATTCTAGCTTTTGCTGTGTGCTTCTAAAAACAATTATACTAATAAAAAAATGTCTAAGCAGGGGACGAACTGAAGTAGCAAGTACATTAGATGTCAAAACAGGATTTTTTTCTTGTCAAAGAGGGAGACACCTCTCTGGCATTCACCATTATAAAACACAAGATTAATGCAGTTCTCAATAAGAAGGCTAAGTGCATAAACTAAAGAGCACAGCCATTATCCATCTCAATGGATATGCCTCCCACTTATGAATCCCAAGAATACATAAAAAATACATGATGTTATTAGGTGGTAGAAGCTGGCAATATATTGTCCATAACTTATTTATATAAGGCTGTCCTGAGAAGCAGTGTTTAACTCTGCTGGCTGGGCAGATAGGAGTTGGGACTTGAGCAGCTGTTTACTGAGAGTCAGAGGGGAGCTGACTAGCTCTCCTTGAAAACAGATACAATGCGAGCCATCTTAACACTTCTGTCCTTATCTTCTGGACCAGTTCTCAGTTTTCTTTTAAGCTTCTATTGATCTCACAAAACAAGGGTCCTCTTACTTTGTCTAAATGTTGCTCTCAGTTGCTTATCTCATTAGTGGATTTATTATACTAATAAATGCCACTTAAATTAGGCTGCAGCCAATCACGGAGTTATTTCAAGGGAGGACCACTGTCTCAGCTAATGTGGTTTGTGGCCTGGTTTGTGTTTCCGTGGGACTAGGATGGATTGGATCTCTCCAGTCAGGGGTCTCTAGAGAGGGAATCTCTTAGCAATAGCTTGTACAGTTATGTAGGGAGGTCCACTGGCCTCAATATGAAGTTTAATAGAAACAAATTTCAGCCATAGGAAGGGAACTCTTGAATCTGGATGTTCAGAGATTCTGGGCCCCTGACAGACAGAAAGCCATGGCCACTTGTGGGAGGTGAATTCATGCGATTGTTGGGACAATTCATGGTGACAGCCTCCGTTGTCTGTGTCTACGTTCTGAAGACTGTCTCCGTGATGACCTCTCAAGTTTGTCTAGAGGAAACCACTTTCACCCTTTTTTTTCCCCAAAGAGAAGTTGTATTCCTTTCAAAGTAAAGATTTTAATCAAATAGTGAATTGAATTTCTATTTAAGTAATCAAAACAATGAGTGAGTGAGGCCAAAATTGTGTTTATAAAAATTGCTGTGTTTCTCTGGAGAACCAGACTCAGAGCTGACTCTCAGTATTCATCCCTCTTTCGGTGGAGACTCAAAGAGTTCCTCATCAGGACTTAAGAGGCTGTCATTGAACTTGAACCAAGCAAATGCTCTCCCAATATATTTGGTAGAGATGGCACACGTCATTTAAGGTCATCAACTTATAGGGAAGTTAGATCATCTTTTTGCCTGGGATACTACACAATTGATTTCTCAAAGGTCACCAATGAACTCCTTCAAGTGAACTGAATTTAAAATGTAGTTTAACCTTAAAGCACATTGCAGTTCAATGGTCTAAATCGGAGATTGACAACTAAAATTCTGAACCCTGCTTTTCTGGTATATTGGTGACAGGAGTGACTTCATGGATGCCCAGTATTAGCAATGGGCTGAAAACTCTTGTTCCTGGTCATATGTTCTTTCCTTGTACATGATGTAGGATATATTTATATACATGTAAATAAGTCTAGAGAATTTTAAGGTTATTGGATTTCATAACTTAGGGTAACGTATTCTAATCAGCTAATTAGAATATGGTTTCCCTGCTGAGTTTGGTTGCACTAGGGTAGGCAATCTTAACCAAGAGTATGCAGATGAAGCATCTATTTATGAATCCATGGGTGCAGACCCCATCCAGAGAAATTCTAATTTAGACTTAGGACACTGGAAAGTATCTATATATTTTATTTTTAATTTATTTTATTGAAGTATAGTTGAACTGCAGTGTTTTTATTAATTTTTGTTGTACAGCAAAGTAATTCAGCTACATTAATATATATATGTATATCCACATTCTTTCTCATATTTTTTCTATTCTGGTTTATCACAGGATATTGGATCTAGCTCCCTGTGCTACACAGTAGGATCTTGTCGTTTCTTCATCCTATATATAATAGTTAGTATCTGTGAATCCCAGACTCCCAAATGATCTCCCTCTACCCAGCAACCACAAGTCTGTTCTCTGTGTCTGTGAGGCTCTTTCTGGTTAGTTCATTTGTGTTGTAATTTAGATTCCACATATGAGTGATACCATATGGTATCTGTCTTTCTCTTTCTGATTTACTTCAGTTCAGTTCAGTTCAGTTCAGTCGCTCAGTTGTGCCCGACTCTTTGCGACCCCATGAATCGCAGCACGCCAGGCCTCCCTGTCCATCACCAACTCCCGGAGTTCACTCAAACTTACGTCCATTGAGTTGGTGATGCCATCCAGCCATCTCATCCTCTGTCATCCCCTATTCCTCCTTCTCCCAGTCCCTCCCAGCATCAGAGTCTTTTCCAATGAGTCAACTCTTCACAGGAGGTGGCCAAAGTACTGGAGTTTCAGCTTTAGCATCATTCCTTCCAAAGAATACCCAGGACTGATCTCCTTCAGAATGGACTGGTTGGATCTCCTTGCAGTCCAAGGGACTCTCGAGAGTCTTCTCCAACACCACAGTTCAAAAGCATCGATTCTTCGGCATTCAGCTTTCTTCAGAGTCCAACTCTCACATCCATACATGACCACTGGAAAAACCATAGTCTTGACTTAGTATCATAATATCTAAGTTCATCCATATTGCTGCCATGTCATTCTTTTTTAATTGCATTTAATTGCATTTCATTCTTCATTCATGGCATTATTTCATTTCTTTTTAATGACTAAGTAGTATGGAAAGTATATTTTTGACCACATTCCTTGGTGATTAAAAAACAAACAATAGAACCACACACACAGATAAGTACATATGTATATAAACTTATGCATACACTTGAGTAGGTATCTTTCACCTAACAATATACTGTGGAAGTCATACAGTATCAATACACATTGTCAGTTTATTCTTTTTGATGGTTGCTCTGACTCATTAACCTGAGGCACATTTTAAGTGCTAGTTTCTTTACTTCTTTGTGCCTCAATTTCTTTTTTATAATCGGTAAAGTGAGAGTAAATAGCACCTGCCCTACAATGTTGTGAGGATTAAATGTGTTAATATACATAAAAGCCTTAGAAGTATATCTGGAAGCTAAGAGGCATGATAAAGGAGTTTAATATTATCATCACTATTATTTTTAACCACAATCTGACAGTATTCTTAAGACATATTTAAATGTCTAAAGAGAGTTTGTTGTGTTTTCCCATAATGGCAATTGTGTAAGTATCAGATAACTTTTCCCAAACTTTTGTATGAGGTTCCATTTCAAAGTTAATTTTAAATGGACTAAGAGATGAATTAAGTGGACAATGGGAGGATTACAAATCCCCTAGGAGGCAGGAGACCTTGATTCTCATTTCAATCTGCTGCTGCAAGTGTGCGACTTTGGACAAGTCAGAGAGAAATCTTGGGATTGAAGTTCTTCACGGAGAAAATGAAGGTGTTGGAAGAAGTGATCTCCAAGGTTTCAACAGCTTTAACTGTGACTTGGTGTCGTGGAAACAAAGAGAAGTGTAAAGTTTTCCCCAGACTGTAAGCTCTGAAGGAAGGTAGCTCAGTGCTTTATCCAGAGTGAAAGTCACAATACTTTGAACTTTGCTCAGAGTAGATGTTCAAAAAATTCTGTTGAAAAAACTGTTTAATAAAGGTTAACCAAAATGCAAAATGAATATCAGATACAAAATGAGTCTTCATATCCTTTTCTTCTTTCTTAAAAAAATTTTTTTGGGAACTTCTCAGGTGGTGTTGGTGGTAAAGAATCTGCCTGCCAATGCAGGAGACATGAGAGATGAGAGTTTGACGCCTGGGTCGGGATGAGTCCCCTGGAGGCAGGCATGGCAGCCCACTCCAGTATTCTTGCTTGGAGAATTGCAAGGACGAGGTGCCTGGCGGACTCCAGTGCGCAGGTCTCAGAGAGTCAGACATGACTGGAGAGACTGAGCAAGCAGTGCTCCCTGCATATGACAACGGGATCACTTTGCTGCACATCTGAAACATTATAAATCAACTACACTTCAATTTTAAAAAAGAATTTATTTCTACTTATTTTTTTAACTGATTATCCGAGTTCCTCTGTAGGAGTCTCTCTAGAAATTTGACTGAAATGCCTATCTTATCTTTCAACAGCAGAAAAAGAAAATTGAATCTATTTCATTTTATTCTTGGCACATCAATGCATATCTGTTTCTATTACCACATTAAAATAGCCTAAGTGAACCACTGACAGTTGTGAAATGCTCTGTCTAGAATACTTTGTTAAACTAAAGGAATGGAACCTCTCATGAAAAAATGCCATGCGTACTTAGGGTGTACAGAGAGCACATCTGAAAACCAGGACTCCTCTTAGGAAAGAGATTTAAATGTAGTAACAAAGGACCCACAGACTGTTAATCAGAGTGATCCTTTTCACGTGATGAATGAGGATGCGTTTTTATAAAGCCACACAATTGGGTGCAGTTGCGTTATACTTTCATAACATTAGGATTTGTCACTGATTGGAGAAGAGCCCAAAGATGTTGGAGGGTAAGAAACGGGCCCCTTGAAACCATTAGCCTTACTTTCTTTGATGATTCGCAGTCACTTCTTCCAAAGATTCTGAGGCATGTGTGCTTCTTTGTACTTAGAAGTCTCAGAAATAGAATTAATTTTTTCATACTGTGGTATGGATTTTTAAAATGCCAAGTTTCATTTAATTAAACAATGGAACTAAACCATACTTCTTAATCAGAAATATTGTGGGGGGCAAAGTTTGGAAAGCCAATAAATTATAATAAATAATGGTGAGTTTTAATATAAAACTCACAGAAAGATGCAACAGGTCAACCAATCTATGAACCTCTGGAGGGTAACAAGACAGTAAACTTGACATTGCACGGTATTTGACATACTGTGGTATTTGACATACAGTGAATCATTATTTACATTTTATCCAAAAACATTTACCTGAGAAAAGGTCATGACGTTAAATTTGGAGACATTTACAGCAATTGCCAAATGTTTACTATCTGCATGAATGTCATGCTTCCCAGTCAAAAGCAGGTTGATGTGTTAAATGTCAATTATTTCAACTTGTTTGATGGTAGCACAGATTGCCAAGCAACATAAAAGGGGGTTTAATAAATATTATATACGCTGCTAACCATTCATCTTGCCTAGCAGGGGCTGGCGTTTTGCATATAGAGGATTTATGACCAGCAACAGCTCAGGACATTAAAACTCAATTATTTCAGCCCTGGATGGTGGCACCGTCATTAGCTTTTGGAAGCTATATCTTGTCTCTTCTGTTTCTGCTGTCGCTTTTGCGAAGGGATCTGGGAGAATGGAATTATTTCAGGAAATAGCCCTTCGATGTTTTCTTTGTGTTTTTCCTGTCCTTTCCAGAATTAGCAGCAAAGGAAGATTACCTAGAGTTATGTTGGTGGGAAAATTGAGCTATTCCATTTTTCTCACTGATTACAAGAAACAGTGGTATTCTGCAGCGACTCTAAGAACTTTAAGACTAGAGCACAGAAGTGTTAAAGGGAATGAAGGGCATTGATGGAATACAATGTTGTGACAGAGCCAAGCAAAGAATGAAACGTAAAAGAGTTTACAGGATGGTTTAACAGTACTAAAACTATGTGAGCAAGTGATGAGCTTGTTCATTTTCTTCTAATAGTTATATATATACGTATAACAGGGGATTTAGTGAGTCAACCCCAAAAATGCCTTGGATCTAGCGCCTGAGGTCAAGATTCTAAAACACTGGTCTTAAATCAGTCATAAAATCCTACTGGTCATAAATCCTCTAAAATGAACACGTGTATGTACCATTTGCATATCTAGTTTGTATTTCTTTTTCATTGGAATCTGAGTTTACGAATAAGCTTGAGTTACTAGCTTAAGCTTGATGCCGTCTGATAAGCACCAAATGCCACTGGACTCAAACACAGAACTAGGTGCTGGTGTAAGACGTTAGTATAAGTAGGTAGGAAGATGATAAAATCATGCAAGTTGGGTTGTATGTAAGTACCACAAAAAAGTAATAAAGCCAATTCCCTGAGAGTTTAGAAGGAAGTGTTAGGAGCAGTATAAAAGAAGCCTTGACAGAAGCATTAGTGTTTGACTCTGAAGGGCAGGAGAATATATTTCTTTGGAAACAAGTGTGTGAAGTCACTCAGTCGTGTCCGACTCTTTGCGACCCCATGGACTGTAGCCCACCAGGCTCCTCCCTCCATGGGATTCTCCAGGCAAGACTACTGGAGTGGGTTGCCATTTCCTTCCCCAGGGGATCTTCCCTACCCAGGGATCGAACCCGGGTCTCCAGCATTCCAGGCAGATGCTTTAACCTCTGAGCCACAGTAGCAAAGGGCATTTCAGGCAGAAAGGACATCAAGGGCTGGTGTGAAAGTGTCTGTGTATCTGAAAGTTAAAATGTTAGTCACTCAGTCATCTCTGACTCTTTGTGATCCCATGGACTTTGTAGCCCATCAGCCTCCTCTGTCCATGGAATTCTCCAGGCAAGATTACTGGAATGGGTTGCTATTCCCTTCTCCAGGGGAATCTTCCCAACCCAGGGATTGAACCCGGGTCTCCTGCATTATAGGCATATTCTTTACCTCCTGAGCCACCATGAACGGTAGGTCCAATGATGAATTCTGCCTAAGTCAGAGGATTTGTGAAGGGAATGTGGGACATCAGCCCAGAAAAGCAGGAGAAGCCTGACTCATGAAGAATCCATAAGACCTGGTTAGAGTTTGACTTTTATTCTGGAAGCAAATGGAACCTCTGGGTTTCTTTGAGGTGAAAGCTGACCTGGCAAAGATTAATATAGAAGGGTCAGGAGAATGCAAATGCCTTCATGGGAGGCACAAAAGAAGGTGAGGAGAGGGTTTTGAATCGGGAAGGACAGGGAGACATACTGGTGTATTTAAGTGCCATGCTGGCAAAGGTAACCGCAGGATGCTTCCTTCCTGGGAGACCTTTAACTTTTCATCAGTCAGAGTCCTGCTGAACTAATGGGTATCTTGGTCCACAGAATGAAGGGATTTCTAGGAATGAGGGTAGAGATACAGTCAAGACTTTCTTCCCTTGAATATATGAGTAATCAGAGGAGAATGCTTATGGTAAGCTTCTTACTCTCCAGATGTAAATGCAATTCAGCTGAGCTGATTTACAGCTTATGCCAGAAGTGTTGAGTCATCTCCCCACACAAATAACAAGCAATTCTTTCAAAGTTGCAATGGAGGTTTATTCCAGAATCTGAAGCACATTACTATTACTCTCCAGCACTGAGCCCTAGGCTAGACAAATGGTTTACATCTAAAAGGATCAAAATTCCTGTGTACGGTGTTAGAAAGTGATCTAGTTTCATTCTTTTACAAGTGGTTGACCAGTTTTCCCAGCACCACTTGTTAAAGAGATTGTCTTTACTCCATTGTATATTCTTGCCTCCTTTGTCAAAGATAAGGTGTCCATATGTGTGTGGATTTATCTCTGGGCTTTCTATTTTGTTCCATTGATCTATATGTCTGTCTTTGTGCCAGTACCATACTGTCTTGATGACTGTGGCTTTGTAGTAGAGCCTGAAGTCAGGCAAGTTGATTCCTCCAGTTCCATTCTTCTTTCTCAAGATTGCTTTGGCTATTCGAGGTTTTTTGTATTTCCATACAAATCTTGAAATTATTTGTTCTAGTTCTGTGAAAAATGTGGCTGGTAGCTTGATAGGGATTGCATTGAATTTGTAAATTGCTTTGGGTAGAATACTCATTTTCACTATATTGATTCTTCCGATCCATGAACATGGTATATTTCTCCATCTATTAGTGTCCTCTTTGATTTCTTTCATCAGTGTTTTATAGTTTTCTATATATAGGTCTTTAGTTTCTTTAGGTAGATATATTCCTAAGTATTTTATTCTTTTCGTTGCAATGGTGAATGGAATTGTTTCCTTAATTTCTTTTTCTACTTTCTCATTATTCGTGTATAGGAATGCAAGGGATTTCTGTGTGTTGATTTTATATCCTGCAACTTTACTATATTCATTGATTAGCTCTAGTAATTTTCTGGTGGAGTCTTTAGGGTTTTCCATGTAGAGGATCATGTCATCTGCAAAGAGTGAGAGTTTTACTTCTTCTTTTCCAATTTGGATTCCTTTTATTTCTTTTTCTGCTCTGATTGCTGCAAACTAGTACAGCCACTATGGAGAACAGTGTGGAGATTCCTTAAAAAATTGCAAATAGAACTACCTTATGACCCAGCAATCCCACTGCTGGGCATACACACCGAGGAAACCAGAATTGAAAGAGACACATGTACCCCAATGTTCATCGCAGCACTGTTTATAATAGCCAGGACATGGAAACAACCTAGATGTCCATCAGCAGATGAATGGATAAGAAAGCTGTGGTACATATACACAATGGAGTATTACTCAGCCATTAAAAAGAATTCATTTGAATCAGTTCTGATGAGATGGATGAAACTGGAGCCAATTATACAGAGTGAAGTAAGTCAGAAAGAAAAACACCAATACAGTATACTAACACATATATATGGAATTTAGGAAGATGGCAATGACGACCCTGTATGCAAGACAGGGAAAGAGACACAGATGTGTATAACGGACTTTTGGACTCAGAGGGAGAGGGAGAGGGTGGGATGATTTGGGAGAATGACATTCTAACATGTATACTATCATGTGAATTGAATCGCCAGTCTGTGTCTGACGCGGGATGCAGCATGCTTGGGGCTGGTGCATGGGGATGACCCAGAAAGATGTTATGGGGAGGGAGGTGGGAGGGGGGTTCATGTTTGGGAATGCATGTAAGAATTAAAGATTTTAAAATTTAAAAAATAAAAAACTAAAATTAAAAAAAAAAAATAAAAGGATCAAAATTCCTTCCCAAAGCTCAGGATCTCACCCTTTCAAACTATCAGGTCATCTGATATTTCCCACATCCTGTACTTGTTTGTGATAAATATTGGTGTTCTCAGGCTTCCAGGTGGCTCAGGAGGTAAAGAATCTGCCTGCCAATGCAAGAGACACAGGAGACACGGGTTCAATCCCTGGTTCAGGAAGATCAAATCTCCCTGGAGAAGGATGTGGCAACTCACTTCAGTATTCTTGCCTAGGAAATCCCATGGACAGAGGAACCTGGTGGGCTATAGTCCACGGGATCTCAAAGAATTGGACACTACTGAATGACTGAGCATGCCTGACTTGGTGGTCTCTTATAAACTGATGTTATCAGAAGAGGCTAATTCATTCTGTCGTATTGACTTGTTAGTTCATATTCACATGTTAGATTTTTAACCATCTAGTAAAGACTTAAGGAGAATATAGGTAAATGATGGGGAAAATGTAAAGGAAGGGCTCTCCAGGGAGAACATGCAGGACACACTGACCAAAGCAAGGCACAGGGAAGATGGAAATTCAGGAAGAGGCACTTGGATGCTTTCTTTGTGTTTTTTTCCCGTGATAAATAAATAGATAAGCGAGTTGCTTACTTCATAGTTAGGACTTCCCTGATGGCTCAGAGGGTAAAGCGTCTGTCTACAATGCAGGAGACCCGGGTTCGATCCCTGGATTGGGAAGATCCGCTGGAGAAGGAAATGGCAATCCACTCCAGTACTATTGCCTGGAAAATCCCATGGACAGAGGAGCCTGGTAGGCTACAGTCCACAGGGTCGCAAAGAGTTGGACACGACTGAGGGATGTTCCTTCACCCTTACGTCACAGTTAAATTTAATGTATGTCCTCTTACCTGACCTTAGCTAGAGACTTAGGGATATTCAATGAGCTTGAAATTTGTTTTCAATACTTGACTGGCTGCATGTGTGAAGAGTAGATTTCTGTTTATTGCCAAGAACATAGACAATAGTTGGAAGCTATAATTTTTTTCTCCCCACCAGAACAATAACAACAAAAGAACAAAAAATACATCTCCTCTGGGCAAAGGAAAAGTTACTTCACAAGGTACTAAATTACATGAGGGCTGAGTAGCCATTGGGGGTATTCTTATTGGTCTTCTGGGAGAATGGGATTTAGATATTAATTAGGTGGCCAGACTAAGGATGATCTTTAAAATTCCTTCCAACTTTGCAATCTTCCGCCAGAAAAGTGCTGGGGACGATAAAGAGATCATATTAAGCATTTAATCCTGAAAAAGGTGGCTAAAATAACTCACTATGCTTTATATGTCTTAGCTAAGTGATAAATTGGAGAGATGCAATAACTCTTGACTGCCATCTGAAGGGTAAGAAGAAGGGTAGGATTATATATAGTGCCAAGAGGAAGTGTAACAAGAAATAATACTGTGAAATTTACTAAAGGAAACTGGAGGATCTGAATTAGAAACATTTTTTCAAATTAGAGCTTCAAAATCTAATGTGTTTTGGCACCATCTCCCAAGGGCAGCCACAGAAGCCCCTTTGAAGAGCTGTGCACAGCCCTGGTTGGAACGATTTAAGCATCATGCCCTTTAGAAAATAAAAAGCCTTTTCTGGAGGACAGGGAGGGGGAAGGACTGTACAATTTCTTTTCAACACAAAGTATTCTGTGATGTGATGATTTCTCCTTAGGTTTATCCCCCACAGACCATTTCTTCTGTCAACAGGCTGCAGGCAGACCCAGGTTTCCTTGTGTCTGACATATGTGGGCTGCATATTAAGGAACAGTGGTACGGAACACCTGAGACGGTCTGCAAACCTGCTCGCCTGTGGTCATGGGAGCAGCTACCTCTTGGGATAGCTTTCTGCCATCCATCCTTTTGGAAAATGGTTTGGGAAGCCCAGACGGCTCTGTCTAACTAAAGTCCCTCACCTTTCTCCTGAGCTAGCAGTTCAGACATTTTGCCTGGGCACCATCAGCCTAGCAGAGGTGGGGGGATGGGAAACACACCATTTCCCATCCTGGTTGGGGTTTGTACTGCCTAAACATTCCTGAATATTGTAGTCTATTTACCTTACTGATTTTCTTCCCTCTCTCCTAGGATTGAATTTTCTCGTAAGTCCTTGGGCGACTACCAAGGACTTACCCTACCCTACCCTCCATCCTTACCTTTCTTTTCTCAATCGGAAATGCCACACTTTCTTTTCATTAAAATAAGTCAGTTCAGTTCAGTTCAGTCAGTCAGTCACGTGTGACTCTTTGCGACCCCATGGACTGCAGCATGCCAGGCTTCTCTGTCCATCACCAACTCCTGGAGCTTGCTCAAACTCATGGCCATTGAGTCGGTGATGCCATCCAACCATCTCATCCTCTGTTGTCCCCTTCTCCTCCCACCTTCAATCTTTCCCAGTATCAGGGTCTTTTCACATGAGTCCGTTCTTCACATCTTCAGCTTCAGCATCAGTCCTTCCAATGAATATTCAGGACTGATTTCCCTTTGGATGGACTGATTGGATCTTCTTGCTGTCCAAGGGACTCTCAAGAGTCTTCTCCAACACCACAGTTCAAAAGCATCAATTCTTCAGTGCTCAGCCTCCTTCACAGTCCAACTCTCACATCCATACATGACCACAGGAAAAACCACAGCCTTGACTAGACGTACCTTAGTCGGCAAAGTAATGTCTCTGCTTTTTAATATGCTGTCTAGGTTGGTCACAATTTTTCTTCCAAGGAGTAAGCGTCTTTTAATTTCATGGCTGCAGTCACCATCTGCAGTGATTTTGGATCCCCAAAATAATGTCTCTCACTGTTTTCACTGTTTTCCCATCTATTTGCCATGAAGTAATGGGACCAGATGCCATGATCTTCGTTTTCTGAATGTTGAGCTTTAAGCCAAATTTTTCACTCTCCTCTTTCACTTTCATCAAGAGGCTTCTTAGTTCCTCTTCACTTTTCGCCATTAGGGTGGTGTCATCTGCATATCTGAGGTGATTGATATTTCTCCCGGCAATTTTGATTCCAGCTTGTGCGTCATCCAGCCCAGCATTTCTCATGATATATTCCGCATACAAGTTAAATAAGCAGTGTGACAGTATATAGCTTTGACGTACTCCTTTCCCAGTTTGGGACCAGTCTGTTATTCCACGTCCAGTTCTAACTGTTGCTTCTTGACCTGCATACAGATTTCTCAGAAGGCAGTCAGGTGGTCTGGTATTACCATCTCTTTAAGAATTTTCCGCAGTTTGTTGTAATCAAAGGTTTTGGGATAGTCAATAAAGCAGAAGTAGATGTTTTTCTGGAACTCTCCTGCTTTTTCAATGATCCAACGGATGTTGACAATTTGATCTCTGGTTCCTCTGCCTTTTCTAAAACCAGCTTGAACATCTGGAAGTTCACAGTTCATGTACTGTTGAAGCCTGGCTTGGAGAATTTTGGGCATTACTTTGTTAGCATGTGAGATGAGTGCAATTGTGTGGTAGTCTGAGCATTCTCTGACATTGCCTTTCTTTGGGATTGGAACAAAAACTGCTCTTTTCCAGTCCTGTGGCCACTGCTGAATTATCCAAATTTGCTGGCATATTGAATGCAGCACTCTTACAGCATCATCTTTTAGGATTTGAAATAGCTCAACTGGAATTCCATCACTAATGCTAGCTATGTTCATAGTGATGCTCCGTAAGGCCCACTTGACTTTGCATTCCAGAATGTCTGTTTTTAGGTGAGTGATCACACCATCATGGTTATCTGGGTCGTAAAGATCTTTTTTGTACAGTTCATCTGTGTATTCTTGCCACCTCTTCTTAATATCTTCTGCTTCTGTTAGGTCCATACCATTTCTGTCCTTTATTGAGCCCATCTTTGCATGAAATGTTCCCTTGGTATCTCTAATTTTCTTGAAGAGCTCTCTAGTCTTTCCCATTCTATTGTTTTCCTCTATTTCTTTGCATTGATCACTGAGGAAGGCTTTCTTATCTCTTCTTGCTATTCTTTGGAACTCTGCATTCAAATGGATATTTCTTTCCTTTTCTCCTTTGCCTTTCATTTCTTTTCTTTTCTCAGCTATTTGTAAGGCCTCCTCAGACAGCCATTTTGACTTTTTGCATTTCTTTTTCTTGAGGATGGTCTTGCCTCCTGTGCAATGCCCCGAACCTCCGCCTATAGTTCTTCAGGCACTCTGTCTATCAGATCTAATCCCTTGAATCTATTGTCGCTTCCACTGTATAGTCGTAAAGGATTTGATTTAGGTCATACCTGAATGGTCAGTACTCTGTGTAAAACAGATAGCTAGTGCAAATTTGATGTATAACACAGGGAGCTCAGCCTGGTGCTCTGTGACAACCTAGAGGGTTGGGATGGGGTGTGTGTGGGGGGTGCTGGAAGGGAAGTTCAAGAGGGAGGGGATATATACATATATATATATATATATATATTTATGGTTGAAATTGATGTTGTATAGCAGAAACCCAGAATATTGTAAAGCAATTATTCTCCAATTAAAGATTTAAAATAATAATAATAATAAGGGTGAATTTCCATAAGATGTTTAAACAGTAGAGAAGAGTATTTTCACTTATGTCAGGGGTGATAGGGAAATCTTAGGGCTTCCCTGGTGGTTCAGTGGGTAAAGAATCCGCCTACAATGCAGGAGACACAGGAGATGCAGGCTATGTCCCTAAGTCGGGAAGATCCCTAGGAGAAGAAAATGGCAACCCCCTCCAGTATTCTTGCCTGGAGAATCTCATGGACAGAGGAGCCTGGTGGGTTGCAATCCACAGGGTTGCAAAGAGTCGGATATGACAAGACTGAGCAACAGAAGCAGAGGAACTCATAACAAGCTACACACTAGATATAAGTAATTCTTACGGATCTATTAAAATGTTTTTGTTTCCCAAGAATAAATAAATAAATAAAATAACTAGGTACTAACTTGGAATATCTGAGTAATATCAGGAACAAATAACCCCAAGTCTTTGTTAGAGCTGTAGGGTTTTTCTGGCTATATAACCTAGTCGTAAAATATTTAACAAAATCACTGAAACACTTTAAATCTCAGTTTCTTCATTTGCACACTGAGGATGATCTATTTTCCTCAGAGACTACTATGAGGATCAAAAGTGATAACATATATATATGTATATCTTGGTGACAATGTTCTATGTTAATGTTCCTGTTAACTAACAGTAAAATGGGCTTCCCTAGTAGCTCAAATGGTAAAGAATCTGACTGCAGTGCAGGAGACCTGGGTTTGATCCCTGGGTCAGTAAGATCCCCTGGAAAAGGGAATGACAACCCACTCCATTATTCTTGCCTGGAAAATTCCATGGACAGACCATGGAGTCACAAAGACACAACTGAGCAACTAAAATAAAAAAAAGAAACAGTAAAATAGAAAAATCTTTCTTCCATCCATTGGGTATACAAAGACCTCTTCTAGTATAGCTATGTGTTCTAACAAGATTTAAGTTCTGAAAGAGGGAAAGAATATTAATTACACACGCTTTAAACCTATAAAAGTCTTCAGATGGCTATGAGCATGCTTAATGGCTAGAGAAACAAGAAAGAAGCTGGGAGATTTGTTCTGTTCCTTAGTAAACTAGAAGAAGAAATCCAGATTCTACACAGCTGGCCACAGAAAGGGAAATGGACAGTACAGGTCCATAGACAGGTGAACAAGAAGAAAAGGAAAAATATAGGGGCTAGTTTTACACGTAAGCATCTCTGGGTTTTCTCTGAGAGAAGTTATCATGGGTTAATTGTATTCAAATTCACATGTTAACACCTTAACCCCTAGCACCTCAGACTGTGACAATTTGGAGACAGAGTCTTTAAATGTTTAAATTAAACTGAGGTCATTAGTGTAGGCTCTAATCTAATATGGCTCAGTGGTAAAGAATCCGCCTGCCAATGTCAAAAAAATAGGAGATGTGGATTCACTCCCTGTGTCAGGAAGATCCCCAGCCACTCCAGTATTCCTCCCTGGAAAATTCCATGGACAGAGGAGCCTGGCAGGCTATAGTCCATGGGGTCACAGAGTCAGACGTGACTGAAGGACTGAGCACAGTCTAATATGACTGGTATTTTTATAAGAGGGAACTTGGACACAGACTCATAGAGAAAATCATATAAAGACATGGGGAGAAGACAGTTATCTATCTACAAGTCAAAGAGAGAGATCTTGGAAGTCAACTCTGTTGACGCATTTGGTGTGGGACGTCTAATCTCCTGCATTGTGAGAAAATAAATTTTTATTGTTTAAGTCTCCCAGTCTGCGGCAACAGCCCTAGCAAAGTAATCCAGAAGTCTTGGAACGTTATAGCTCCCCATTCCCTGGCTGCATGAACCCTGTTCCACTCTCAGGAGTCAGTCATTACTGAAGGTATGGAATCAGCAGTCTGTCTTCTTCTTGGTCAGCTGAATGCCTGAAGGAAGTGTGCTTCTCATACTTTAGGCTGTAATAATGGAAAAGATTTCTCTTTGAACTAGCACCCTCTGCCCATGTTGTTTAGTCCTACAAGTCTATAAGGACAGCACTGTGCTCTAGGTACATCATGATAGACCAGGAGTTGACTATGTACAGCTTTCTGCCCCAGTCTGGTCTGCTGCCTGTTTTTATAAACAAAGTTTTGTTGGAACACAGGCACACTAATTTGTTTATGTATTGTCTGTGACTGCTTTTGCTACAATGGTGGGATGGAGTAGTTGTAACAGAGGACAGATAGCCTGCAAAGTCTGACATATTTGATACTTGATCTTTTAGGAAAAAAAAAAATGTTGACCACTGCTGTTGACTGAAGGGGCTTCTTGTGCCTAAGTCCCTGGCCATTATGGATGTCTGGGTTTCTGGAGGTAGGAAAAAGGTGTATAAGCCGCAGAATTTGCTAAACAGCCAAAGATCATTTGTAAGTCAGGCACTGCATATTTTGCCTCCAGCAACCACTCCTTGGGTGACTTTCTCCAGTAACTTTTGACATGTTCTCTTCATTTCCATGTTCATGATCATTTGCTCATTCAGCTCAAACAATATACAATAAATTAATTTTCAGTAAAAGTTATTGATTCAACACTTACAAATTAACTTCCTAGGGAGTATCTTATACTTTAACCAGGTACTGTGGGAGATTCAGAGTCAATAGAAAACAGAATTCACAGCTTTGAAGAACTTTTGTGCATGATTCAAACTGCTTGGTCAGTAGGCACAGTGATAGTTAACTTATGGGACTGATTGTAAAAACAAGTTAAAGAAAGGAATGCAAAACATGTGACTGCAAACCGCGAAACAGAAGGCTTAACATTGTTAAAATGGCAATACTTCCCCAGTGGATTTACTGATTGAACACAATTTCTATCAAAATTCTAGCTGCTTTTTTGTGTGTTTGTAGAAACTGATAAGGTGATTCTAAAATCTATGGGATCTCAAAGGGGCCAGAAGAACAAAATATATCTTGAAAAAGAAAAAGTAATAGGGCTCACATTTCCGAATTTTGAATCTTACTACAGAGCTACAGTAATCATAGCACTGTGGCACTTGGAAATAAAAATAAACATATAGATCAATAAAATATAATTCAGGGTTAAGAAATAAACCAATACATTTATGGTGAATTGATTTTTGACAAATTTCAAGACAATTCAACAGGGAAAGAAATAGTATTTTCAACAAACAATACCATCAAAAAAATGAAAAGACAACCCACAGAATGGGAGAAAATATTTCAAAATCACATATCTTATAAAATATTTGTATCTAGAATATATTAAGAACTGTTACAACTCAATAATAGAAAAGATAGCCCAATTGATATATGGATACAGTATTAGAATAGACAGTTAACAAATAAGATACAATAAATGGCTAATTATCACAGGAAATGAGGATCAACATAATAGTTAATTGTGAAAATACAAATTAAAATCACCATGAAATATTATTAAGCATCAACTAGTATGGCTATAAGAAAGAAGATAATTACAAGTATGGGAGGATGTGTAGGATATTGCTGGTGGGAATGTGACACTGTTCTGTTACTTTGGGAAACAGTTTGGTGAGTCCTCAAATGTTTATCATACCATATGGTCCATTATTCCCAGTATATATCTAAGAGATCACAATAAACTGTGGAAAATTCTGAAAGAGATGGGAATACCAGACCACCTAACCTGCCTCTTGAGAAATCTGCATGCAGGTCAGGAAGCAACACTTAGAACTGGACATGGAACAACAGACAGGTTTCAAATAGCAAAAGGAGTACGTCAAGGCTGTATATTTTCACCCTGCTTATTTAACTTCCATGCAGAGTACATTATGAGAAACGCTGGACTGGAAGAAACACAAGCTGAATCAAGGTTGCTGGGAGAAATATCGATAACCTCAAATATGCAGGTGACACCACCCTTATGGCAGAAAGTGAAGAGGAGCTAAGAAGCCTCTTGATGAAAGTGAAAGAGGAGAGCGAAAAAGTTGGCTTAAAGCTCAACATTCAGAAAACGAAGATCATGGCATCCGGTCCCATCTCTTCATGGGAAATAGATGGGGAAACAGTGGAAACAGTGTCAGACTTTATTTTTTGGGGCTCCAAAATCACTGCAGATGGTGACTGCAGCCATGAAATTAAAAGACGCTTACTCCTTGGAAGAAAAGTTATGACCAACCTAGATAGTATATTGAAAAGCAGAGACATTACTTTGCCGACTAAGGTCCAGCTAGTCAAGGCTATGGTTTTTCCAGTGGTCATGTATGGATGTGAGAGTTGGACTGTGAAGAAGGCTGAGCGCCAAAGAATTAATGCTTTTGAACTGTGGTGTTGGAGAAGACTCTTGAGAGTCCCTTGGACTGCAAGGAGATCCAAACAGTCCATTCTGAAGGAGATCAGCCCTGGGATTTCTTTGGAAGGAATGATGCTAAAGCTGAAACTCCAGCACTTTGGCCACCTCATGCGAAGAGTTGACTCATTGGAAAAGACTCTGATGCTGGGAGGGATTGGGGGCAGGAGGAGAAGGGGACGACCGAGGATGAGATGGCTGGATGGCATCATGGACTCGATGGATGTGAGTCTGAGTGAACTCCAGGAGATGGTGATGGACAGGGAGGCCTGGCGTGCTGCGATTCATGGGGTTGCAAAGAGTCAGACATGACTGAGCGACTGAAATGAACTGATCTAAGAGAAATGAAAATATACATCCACACAAAAACTTGTGAGATGAATGATTATAGAGGCATTATTCATGATTATGACCAAAGAGTGGAAATAACCCAAATGTCCATCAACTGATAAATGGATAAATAACATGTGATATATTCATAGAGTGGAATATTATTCAGCCATAAAAAGGAATGGTAAATTGATACATACTTCAGTATGTATGAACTTGAAACATTATGCTAAGTGAAAAAAATCATAAAAGATATGATTCCATATATTTATCAAATATCCAAGATGTATAATCAGTTGCTTCAGTTGGGTTTGACTCTTTGTGACCCCATAGACTGTAGCTAACCAAGTTCCTCTGTCCATGGGATTATACAAGCAAGGATACTGGAGTGGGTTGCCATTTCCTTCTCCAGGGGGATCTTACTGACCCAGGGGTCAAACCCATGTCTCCTGTGGCTCCTACACTGCAGGCGGGATCTTTATTGCTGAGCCACCTGGAGAGCCCAACAACTCTCCCAGATAAGCAAATCTATCGATACAGAAAGCAGATCAATGGTTGCCAGTGGCTGGGGAAAGGAAGAATGCTGAAAAGACTTTTGATGGATTTCTTTCTGGACTGATAGAAATGTTCTAAGCAAATTATGAGTGATGGTTGTACAACTCTGAGTACACAAAAACCATTTGAAAAACTCTTTAAATGGGTGATTTGGAGTATGTGAATTATAACTCTATAATTTTGTTAAAATATGAGAAAGGAAGAATCAGACAGTGGTAGGTATTTAATAAATATCGATTGAAAGATTTTTCAAGAAGAAGCAGACTTCAACAGCTGGGTTATGTGTGATAATAAATGTTCCAAAAAATGCTGTGTCAATGAGTTGTCATAGGACCATGGGAAATTCCCCTTGTTGGAGGACTTTTTCAAATCAGGGAAGTTTTAATCCACTTGAGATGATATTGTCCTTCTTAAAAAAGAGGATATATTACATGATATTTAGTCCTTAAGCTCTGCTTTGAGTTTGCCCTTTACAGATGTCTGGGTACAATTTAAAAATAAATGTTGACTCATTAATAAATATTTCCCCTCAATATTTCTGATACTTCTTTATTGGGGACCATACACTGTAAAGTGAGATACCATGTATTCTTATGATCAGAATGAAATTTCTCCTGGTAAGAGTTCAATGCTTCCTACCATGTTCTACTGTGCAGGACATTTTCTACAGCGGTACCAGCATCTTTTGTATTATAGTTTTGTTGTTGATATCAGAAGACAGAAAATAGACTGTTCTGTTTCTGAGGCTTATTTTTGAAAAGAGGCAATTGGTAAATTGTTATTATTAGCCAATGTACCTTAATATTAAATGAAAGGTTAGAGAGAAGCCGTGTGAAGTGTTAAGACCTTGTTAATGATCCTAAAAAGCATTCCCTCCCCAGGAGCACTGACACAGAGTTACCAAATAAATAATTGTGATCTTTGCAAACCACTCACTGTATCCCAGAGAGATCCCGCCTCTCTTTTCAGTTCTTTAGTGCTAATCTTGTGTTGTTAATAAAGATAACTTTCTGTGAGTTAACTAATGGTCAGTTATATTACGATCTCCCCAAAGCACAGGCTACAACACTCCAATTCTACTGTTTAGATTGTTAAAGGATTTTATTCTCAGAGAAAAGTTAGCTTCCCTAGTTCAAAGACAGTTTTAGAAGGATTAGGTCATTTACTGGGCAAGATGCAAATACTTACCTATGTGCTTCACTAACCTACAGTGACCTCATGTGCAGATGCCTAAAAGAGTAACTCAAAGGGAGCTTTCCAATCTTCATTGTCACTGTGGTCACAGTGTAAGAGTTAAACAAATTCAGGAGAGAAATATTTATTTAAACTCTCTGAGAATGATATTGTTATTCTCTTTTGTTACTGAATAATTGAAAAGGTATCAAATAGCAAAGTTTCAATTATTCATCGAGTTATTTCATTTACTAGATAAATGTCCGTAGGCAAATAGATGACACTGGAATTAAAAACTGGCAACATCTCCATAGGTTTGCTTATCGGATCATCGCTGCTTGAATCCTCAAATAGAAAAGCTTCAAATTGTCCATCGGAGTTTTAGAGGGAGTTTAGTGTTACATTACTTTCTATTTCTGTCATAACAAATTACCACAAATTGAGCACTTAAAAATAATACCCGCTTATTATCACACAGTTCTAGAGATCAAAATTTCTCAGTATAGATTAGCTGAGCTGAGTCTTCTGCTTAAAGGATCTTAAGGCAGAGATCAACATGATGGCAGAGTCATACTCCTTTCTGAAGGTTCTGGGGGTGAATCCACTTCTAAGCTCATGCCAGTCGTTGGCTGAATTCAGTTCCATGTGGTTACAGGACTGAGGTCTCCATTCTTTTGCTGACGGTCGGCAAAGGTCTTTGCCCCCAGCTGGTCTTTTCTCCTAGAGGCTGCCCACATTCCTGCTGTTATGCCCCTCCAACAACAAATAGTCGAGTCCCTCTCATGCTTCAAACCTCCCTGACTTTTCTACTATTGTATCTTTCCTGTCTCTAGCTAGAAAAATAATCTGTCCACTTTCAGGGACTTTAGTGATTAGACTGGTTCACTCAAACAATCCAGAATAACTCCTCATTTTTCAAGTTTGTAACCTTGACTGTATCTGAAAGGTTTCTTTTGCCAGGTATTGCAACTTATTTTTAAAGGTTTGGAGGATGAAGGCATAGATATTTATGGGATTATTATTCTGCCTATCACAGTATTGGATAATAAGACCCAGAATTTCATCATCCAAAACTTTGGAGGTTTTGGTCCTAAAAGAATAAAATGGACAAAATGATATAGGAACAACTTGTTAGATGCTAACCATGCATGTAGACAGCAGGATATTATTTCTCTCATTCTAGAGCATTGATTTTCCTGTAATGTTCTGCTTTGAAGCTTGTCCTTATCCCAAGGCACCTACCCTTCAAACCCTTTCTTTCATTCTAGGATTGCAAGCATGAAGTATGTATTCTGATCATGACAGGGCAACCAAAATAAGATGTACTAGAATTTACACATGGAACTATTTTAGCTTTTTTTTTTCAGACCTATAAAATAAACTTGTCTTGATTCTTCTAGCTTCCTATCTTCCTTTTCTGTTTGTAAACCATAAACTGTGCAGAAGTACAGCTGGACCATGAAAACAAAATCACTATGTCCTGAAATTCTGCCTCTATCATATTCATTCTGACTTTGTCATTGTGTCTTACATTGACCATCTCTGGGAACCAATGCTATATATTTGGTTCTTGATAAGCCTTCTTACTACTCCATCTTGTGTTCTTCAATCTTCCGCTGACATC
Source organism: Ovis canadensis (assembly GCF_042477335.2). NCBI lineage: Eukaryota > Metazoa > Chordata > Mammalia > Artiodactyla > Bovidae > Ovis > Ovis canadensis. Next base: position 91,383,470 of record NC_091252.1, read on the forward strand.
TTTAAACTTTTATTGCTGTTATATGGAAAGATATTCACCTGAGAGTGTTACCTCAGTGTAAATGTTAAAGCTGCAAGAACTATGAAAAGTCTGAGCCTTTATCCTATTTGCAAGCTAATAAGTTACTGTCAGAGTTTCATGGATGCTTACTGAAGGTACGAGACACTTGGGTCAGAGGCAAAGGATATTATTACTCATGGCACCGCAGGAAGCATGAGCTTCATGTTCACAGTTTTTTTTGCACCAGGAAGCCCATTCATGATGTGGAATAGCCCAGGTGGACAATCCAGTGCAGTGGGTTCATCTCATGGCTGAGAAGCTTGGAGTGTTTAAATGAAGCTCAGGGACAAAACTTTTAAAGGAATCACTCTTTTGAGGGGAACTGCTAATAAACCTGCCCAACACTTGTCCAGAGTCCTGTACCCCAGAGGGAGACCCTGTATCTTCCAAGACTGTTTGCTAGATGGTTGTCCTTCAAAAGATAGTTCTGAAAAAACTGTCAGTGCCTCTGGTCATAAGACAGCAGAAATGGGAAAGACCCATGGAGAATTGTCTTCTAACAACTGATTCGTGTTTAAAAACTGGCCCTTTGCAGATAAGTGGCTGTGCCTATCTAATATAAAGCAGACTGGCTTTGCCGAAGTTTAGAAAATGTTAGAGCCATTCATAATAAGGTGGCTCAGACAGTAAAGCGTCTGCCTATAATGTGGTACACCTGGGTTTGATCCCTGGGTCGGGAAGATCCCCTGGAGAAGGAAATGGCAACCCACTCCAGTATTCTTGCCTGGAAAAATCCCATGGATGGAGGAGCTTGTTTGGCTAATGTCCATGGGGTCGCAAAGAGTTGGACACAACTGAGCGACTTCACTTCTTCACTTCATATACATACAAATAGCTGAGAAAAGAAGAGAAGCTAAAAGGCAAAGGAGAAAAGGAAAGATATACCCATCTGAATGCAGAGTTCCAGAGAATAGCAAGGAGAGATAAGAAACCATTCCTCAGTGATCAATGCAAAGAAATAGAAGAAAACAACAGAATGGGTAAGACTAGAGATCTCTTCAAGAAAATTGGAGATCCAAGGGAACATTTCATGCAAAGATGGGCACAATAAAGGAAATAAATGGTATGGGCCTAACAGAAGCAGAAGGTATTAAGAAGAGGGCAAGAATACGCAGAAGAACGATACAAAAAAGATCTTTATGACCCAGATAACCATGATGGTGTGATCACTCACCTGAAAACAGACATCCTGGAACGTGAAGTCAAGTGGGCCTTACGGAGCACCACAACAAACTAAGCTAGTATAGGTGATGGAATTCCAGTTGAGCTATTTCAAATCCTAAAAGATGATGCTGTGAAAGTGCTGTGCTCAATATCCCAGCAAATCTGGAAAACTCAGCAGTGGCCACAGGACTGGATAAGGGTAGTTTTCATTCCAATCCCTAAGAAAGGCAATGCCAAAGAATGTTCAAACTACCGCACAATTGCACTCATCTCACATGCTAACAAAGTAATGCTCAAAATTCTCCAAGCCAGGCTTCAACAGTACACGAATCATGAACCTCCAGATGTTCAAGCTGGATTTAGAAAAGACAGAGAAACCAGAGATCAAATTGCCAACATCCACTGGATCATCGAAAAAGTGAGAAAGTTCCAGAAAAATATCTACTTCTGCCTTATTGACTATGCCAAAACCTTTGACTGTGTGGATCACAACAAACTGTTGAAAATTCTTCAAGATATGGGAATACCAGACCACCTGACCTGCCTCCTGAGAAATCTGTATGAAGATTAAGAACCAATAGTTAGAACCAGATGTGGAACAATAGACTGGTTCCAAATTGGAAAAGGAGTATGTCAAGGCTGCATATTATCACCCTGCTTATTTAACTCATATGCAGAGTACATCATATGAAATGTTGGGTGGGCTGGATGAAGCACAAGCTGGAGTTGCTGGGAGAAATATCAATAACCTAAGATATGTAATGACATCACCCTAATGGCAGAAAGCGAAGAACTAAAGAGCCTCTTGATAAAAGTGAAAGATGAAAGTGAAAAAGTCGGCTTAAAACTCAACATTCTGAAAATGAAGATCATGGCATCCAGTCCCATCACTTCATGGAAACAGTGAGAGACTTTATTTTTGGGGGCTCCAAAATCACTGCAGATGGTGACTGCAGTCATGAAATTAAAAGACGCTAGCTCCTTGGAAGAAAAGTTATGACCAACCTAGACAGCATATTATAAAGCAGAGACATTACTTTGCCAACAAAGATCCGTCTAGTCAAGGCTATGGTTTTTCCAGTAGTCATGTATGGATGTGAGAGTTGAACTATAAAGAAAGCTGAGCACTGAAGAATTGATGCTTTTGAACTGTGGTGTTGGAGAAGACTCGTGAGAGTCCCCTGGACTGCAAGGCGATCAACCAGTCCATCCTAAAGGAAGAGTCCTGAATACTCATTGAAAGGACTGATGCTGAGGCTGAAACTCCAATACTTTGGCCACCTGATGTGAAGAACTGACTCATTTGAAAAGACCCTGATGCTGGGAAAGATTGAGGGCAGGAGGAGAAGGGGATGACAGAGGATGAGATGGTTGGATGACATCACAGACTCGATGGACATGAGTGTGAGTAAACTCTGGGAGTTGGTGATGGACAGGGAAGACTGGCATACTTCTTTCCGTGGGGTCGCAAAGAGTCAGACATGACTGAGTGACTAAACTGAACTGATACATACATTTTATAAATTATTTACTTATTGAAAATTGCATGAATATATACATGTGTACAAATAAATACTTTCCAAGAGACTGTTAAAAAACAAGAAATAAGTAATTATTTATTTCTGAAATTTATGAAGAAGAACTAATAAGACAACATACCTATTAAAAGACTAAGTGAGATGCAGCTTAGAGAACTGTGCTCTCACATGTGTAAGAGTTTCTCTGGGAAAGTAAGTACCATTTAGGTCATCATTCCCAAAGTTTGTTTTTCAGATATGAACTCCAGAAGCTGATCCTGGATCAAAGATTTCATGGTCAGATACGTGTAACTTTCTCCAGTAAGAATCCCCATGCAGATTAGCATATTAAAGGTTCTCAGATACCTTGATACGAGAAAGTATTTGTTTTATTTTGTTTAATTCAATATTATTGAGCTTGGTTTGATAATGAACTCATGGTGTGTGTGTGTGTGTGTGTGTGTGTGTGTGTGTCTGTGTATGTATGTATGTGTTTGTCCAAGACAAACCTTCTGCAGAGCATGCTCAAGGTGTTGCCAATTTAAAGTGATTAAGATTTACCAGGTTCTCTTTTCTCATTCAGCATAGGCTATTTAAAATCTGGAAGCATACCTTTGAATTTGATTTATTCTGCACATTGCACATTCAAACACTACATTTTTATTGAGCTTGATTATCTGGAAATGTCATTAACTTATTTTCAGTGTCCTTCTGCTTTCTCTGATCTATTTATAAGGTCAGTCCCTGAAGTCTAATTTTCATATTGATGAGGAAAAGTGCTTAATGCTACAGGATTGATTACAATGAATTTGAAAGACAAGTAGAGGAAAGCTATTCCCATCAATGAATTTGTTTTTCAAATTTTTACAAAATAGTCTAGGAGTGAAACTGCAAAAGGGTAAACATGAGGGTATCCCAACGCTATTTTCATTATAATTATATGTGAAAAGTAAAACTTACTGATTTTAAAAATTAGAATGCTCTAAATGAAGTGAATTCAAATGAAGTACTAAAAGTAGTAAATATTGGGATTTAAGTAGATCCATCAAACCACTTAATAAATCACAATGAAGGTAAACATCCAATATGTCTATTATGGCTGATCCCCTTTGCTGTGAAGCAAAACCTAGCACAGTATTATAAATCAACTATATTCTGATAGAAATTAATTATAAAAGAGATAAGCACTCAGGTTTGTTCTTTGCACTTCTAAAATATATCTTAAAAACCATTAGTTATTATAAAGTCCTCTAATTTTAATATAAATAGATTTGTACCACTTGAAACTCTTTTGACATAGTTAATCTCAGTTTTAAATAGCTTTGTTTTCCCCCTTTTCAATACAAGATAAAACACACACCAGGACATACAATAATAGGAAAAAGACAGCAATATCATTTCATATAGAATAAGGATGCCTTCTTTTTATTATATTTCCTTCTGCATTTTTAAAGAATAAGCTTTATTGATGAATAATTAAGCAGTGAATTTAATCAATTTTGATGTATAATTTTGATGAATGTTTACCGCTATGTAAATATCACCACAATCAAAATATAAAGCATTTGTATCCTCCCTAAAGTCCTCCTGTGACCTTTGCATTCTGTCTCTCCTTGGCTCTAGATTCTGGAAACTTCTGATTTTTCAATAACATGATGTTTGTCTTTGTCATACAGCATGTAGTTCTCTATGTCTGACTTCTTTCAGTTGCATTATTCATTTAAGAATCATCATTCAATTCTAGCAGTATTTCTTTTCATGACTGAGTAATAGTGCCCTGCAGAGACATTATTTTACCAGCAAAGGTCTGTCTAGTCAAAGCTTTGGTTTTTCCAGTAGTCATGTCTGGATGTGAGAGTTTGACTATAAAGAAAGCTGAGTATTGAAGAATTGATGCTTTTGAACTATGGTGTTGGAGAAGACTCATGAGAGTCCCTTGGATTGCAGGGAGATCCAACCAGTCCATCCTAAAGGAAATCAGTCCTGAATATTCATTGAAAGGACTGATGCTGAGGCTGACGCTCCAATACTTTGGCCACGATGTGAAGAACTGACTCATTTGAAAAGACCCTGATGCTGGGAAAGATTGAAGGCAGGAGGAGAAGGGGTTGACAGAGGATGAGATGGTTGGATGACATCACTGACTCGATGGACATGAGTTTGAGTAAACTCCAGGAGTTGGTGATGGACAGGGAGGCCTGGTGTGCTGCAGTCCATGGGGTCACAAAGAGTCGGACACGGCTGAGTGACTGAACTTAAGTTAGTAGTGCCCTGTACAGTTATACCACTGGTTCATTCATTCTTTACTTGCGGCGCATTTGGTTTGCTTACAGTTTGGAGCTATTATAAATAAAACTGCTATGAACCTTCAGATACAGTTTTGTATGATATGTATTTTCATTTATCTTAAATGAATATGTAGGAGTGGGATTTCTGGATAGTTTGGTAAAAGAACTTTTAGCATTTGTAAGAAGCTGCCAAACTGTTTTGCATAGTGGCTATATCATTTTATTCATACACTGAAGCAATGTATGAAAGTTTAGTTAATTCACAGCCTCTACAACATTTGGTTGGGTCAGTCTTTAGTATTAGCCAAGATAATGGGCATTAGTAGCATTTGTACTTCTTTAGTGACTGATGAGGTTGATTATCTATTTCTGTGCTTATTTGCCATTTGTATATTTTCTTTCAGAACGTGTTCTGCCCAGTCTTTAATGGACTATCTTCTTTTCAAATTAGGAGTCATTTTGATATTCTGGGTACAAGTCCTTTATCAGATATACGATTCGAAAATATTTCCTTCAAGTGTGGTTTACCTTCTTTACAGTGTATTTTGTAGTGTTTTTTGTAGATATTTTTTTTTATCACATTGAGCAACTTCTTTTCTTTTCATAGTTCATTAACTGTTTTTGTTATGAGTTCTCTTTCCATGTCTATTGAGATAATCAGATAGTTTTTCTTTTTTAATGTCTTAATATGATAAATTACATTATTTTTTTCAGTTTTTATCTTATACTGGAGAATAGCTGATTAACAATGTAGTGTTAGTTTCAGGTGTACAGCAGAGTGATTCAGTTATCCATACGCATGAATGTATTCTTTTTCAAATTCTTTCTCCACACAGGTCATTACAGAGTATTGAGGAGGATTCCCTGTGCTATACAGTAGGTCCTTGTTCATTTACTTTAAATATAGTAGTGTGTACATTACATTGACTACTTTTATTTAAATTTATTTATTTTTTATGGAAGGATAATTGCTTTACAGACTTTCGTTGTTTTCTGTCAAACCTCAGCATGAATCAGCCATGGATATACATACATCCCCTCCCTTTTGAACTTCCATCCCATCTCCCTTCCCACCCCACCCCTCTAGGTTGATACAGAGCCCCTGTTTGAATTTCCTGAGCTATATGCAAATTCCTATTGGCTATATATTGTACATATCGTAATGTAAGTTTCCATGTTTCTCTCTCCATACATCTCACCCTCTTCTCCCCTCTCCCCATGTCCATAAGTCTATTCTCTATGTCTGTTTCTCCATTGCTGCCCTGTAAATAAACTCTTCAGTACCTGTTTTCTAGATTACATATATATGTGTTAGAATACGATATTTATCTTTCTCTTTCTGACTTACTTCACTCTGTATAATAGGTTCTAGCCTCATTAGAACTGACTCAAATCATTCCTTTTTATGGCTTAGTAATATTCCATTGTATATATGTACCACAACTATTTTATCCACTCATCTGTCTATGGACATCTAAGTTGCTTCCGTGTTCTAGCTATTGTAAATAGTGCTGCAGTGAACAATGAGATACATGTGCCTTTTTCAACTTTGGTTTCCTGAGGGTATATGCCTAGGAGTGGGATTGCTGGGTCATATGATGGTTTTATTCCTAGTTTTTTACATTGACTTTTGAATGTCGCATTCCTGAAACAAATCCCACTTGGTCATGGTATGTTGTCTTTTTATATATGGCTGGCTTTGTTTTGCTAATATTTTGTTAAAAATTTTTATATCTATGTTTGTGAAAGATCTTCAACTGTAGTTTTCTTTTTCTTGTAATGCTTTTTGTCTTGTTTTGGAACCATAATATTGTTTCTGTGTAGCTCCATCTTCTCCAATACTCTGTCCTGTAGATTTTAGACAATCTGGCTTAGACAATCAAACTCCAAACCTGATCTTTTCAATTCAGTGAGAACTTCGGCCTCGTTTTGTTTTCTTCCTCGCTGTTTTTGGTCCTGGAATCTGTCCCCAGGCAGTAAACAAAGACAATTTTAAGATTTACTTCATTTTCTCCTTCTCTTAGGAACCACTGACCTATAATGTCAGTTGTCCTCTCTTTGGAAACATTCATTTCATATACATTGTCTGGTTTTCTGGTTGTGGATAGTTGTGGATAACAGGCAGCAATTTTCATAGCAGTTAATCCTTCGTGAGTGAAATCTTCATCCTGCTTTCCTTACTCAGTAGATATAGAAGTTGTCCACATAAAATTTCACAGCTATTTTGTATGTGAGTGAATGAAGTTGACCTTAGAAATAGTCCCCACTGTGGAAGAATGACTTCCATCTTCTCTTCCTAAATTTCATTCTCCAAACCATAATCCTTTCTCATGAAAGAATTTTCTATTGAGTTGAATTTGCATTTTTTAGCTGGAGTTGCTTAGGAAATAGAAAAAAGTTTCCTGAAATGTTATTAATCTGTTCTTCACTAGGTTGATTTTGGTATCTTCAAGGAATTTCAATGCTATATTCTTGCCAATTTTGAAGGAGACTTTAAAGCTTTTTTTCCTGCATTAACAAAGTATGGTTACAAATTTTAAAAAACGCTCACATGGTCCTTTATTGGGGCTGGAGAATACATGGAATACATTGGAAACATGAAAAGGGATAAATTGACTAATTATCAAAATCACCCATGTATAAAAACAACTTACTCTCTTCCTTGGCCTTGAAAATGAACCTGGGACACATTTTGTGAAGAAAAAGAAGGGACAATCCAAATAGGAACAGGAACAGGAAGATCACAGCTGGAGAAATCTAGGACAGGCAGGATATGTATCTTCTGTGATAGAGCGTTTGTCATCCTCCGCAGGAGTCGGAAGTTGACGTCATGGGGCCTGTAGGGAGGGGTGGGGAGTTTCCAGTCTTCTTATGCTGCTGCGTCTCAGTCCTTTGTGCAAACTTCTAGGTGCTTCTTCTCAGGTATGGCAGACAGAAGGCTCAGAATGGAATTCTCTTTTCTTTTCAGAGAGGAGATCTCATTGATGGGAGAATTGTGGATTTCGTCAGTGACAATGCAACCCAACCTGTTGGAAGACAGCATTTTTTTTCTAGAAAAATAACCAACCAGCATCATCAGAGTCTTGCCTAGAAGAGTGCAAGCAGGCTTTTCAAAGGGGCTTCCACACTGCTTGCACTTTGTAAATCAACATTTGTAGTTTGGCTTGAGGAAAAAGCTACTAAAACAGGCTCACTGGAAAAGCTCTTCTGAAACTCTCCCTTTTCACAGTCATTTCAAGAATGAAGCCTAATGATTTTGGCATCAAGGATATTCCATTATTTTCATATTATACTTCAAGAAAAAAGAGTAAATATGCTAATTTTTCTGTATAAGTGAAAGGCACCCAGTCGTGTCCGACTCTGCAACCCCATGGACTTTTCACTGTATGGAATTCTCCAGGCCAGAATACTGGAGTGGGTAGCCTTTCCCTTCTCCAGGGGATTTTCCCAACCCAGGGATTGAACCCAGGTCTCCTGCATTGCTGGCAGATTCTTTACCAGCTGAGCCACAAGGGATAAACTATCCATATTTTTGCATCTCATAGAGATGTGCTTAGACTGCCCTTTGCATTGTTGTGTAGAGCAGCTACAGCTACACAGCTTCCTTGCTAAAACCTTCTGTTTTGGCTTTCTCATCTGTCACTGGAGGACCCAAAGGTCCTATGAACTGCTGCCAAGGGGTTGGTTGGTTACACTTCATGGGGCCTCAGATGAAAATGTCAGTCATTAGACATAGAAAACTGACATAGTCAAATGCCCGGTCACTTCAGTTTAGCCAGTAAACACAAGCTATGTGATCTTCTAGGTGACATGCTGTTATTGCTTGAGGCTGGGGACACAAAGATGAATAATATAAAAGTCCTATTCTTATGCGCTCATTCACATGATATTCAAATTAATATCAATACAGTGGGTTATGTGCCAAGATCAAGGTCAAGAGAACTGCAGGAGCAACAAGGAGAGGTGTGGTCTCATGGAGCAAGGAGACGCCCAGCTCAAGACGCTCCAGAATCTTCACGCAAGTAATGCTTACATTGTGTGACGTAACTACATTGGAGGTAAAGGTCTAAAATTCAGTAGAATGAATCATCTCTCTTTGCAATTCTCCAGCACAGGAAGTGGGATGTTCAGAGAAGGCTTGCAGTCATGGATTTGCCGGAGTAGTACTGTAACTGTTGTTGCTGCTGCTGCTGCTAAATCGCTTCAGTCGTGTCCGACTCTGTGCGACTGCATAGATGGTTGGTTAGTTGCTAAGTCGTGTCCAACTCTTTCGTGACCCTAACATACGGTAGCCTGCCAGGTTCCTCTGTCCATGGGTTTTCCCAGGCAAGAACACTGGAGTGGGTTGCCTTTCCTACTCTGGGGGATTTTTCCCAACCCAGGGATTGAACCTGCATCTCCTGTGTTGGCAGGCAGATTCTTTACCACTGAGTCACCTAGGCTACCGCTGTAACTGTAAGTAGAGTAAAAGGTTTTAGACAACGTCAGTTTCACTGGAAAGTCTCTGAAGGCTACTGGACCAGATCTTTGTAAACCAAGACTTTGAAAAGAATTATAACCATATTCTTCTTTTAAAGTTAACACACTACTACTGCTCATTTGATTGTACTACACATATATTTAAATACTTTTTCTTGACATTTGTACCAATCATTTCATTTCTGAATTTCATTGCAACTGATTATATCAAGATTTTTTGTGAGAACAAACATTTTTCTTCTGATAAAAGTGTCTATAAGGTTTTACCCAGTAATAAATTAAGTTTGAGCAGTCACATTTATAAGTGACCCTCCTCAAGGCTTGAGACCTATAGCTATTTTTCATTTTTCTGAGAAAGTGCTTGGAATCCCATGCACTGGGGTTCCATGCCTTCTTACCTCTGCATGGTTGGTGCTCTAGCTAGGGAGTGAGTCTAGATGACTTTCCTAAATCTGAATATTGCTTTGTTTTTCTCTACCTGCTTATAATATTCAAGGTGACTCTTTGGAGCAATTGAAGATATCATTTATGTTTGATTTTCAGATATAACACTATTCTATAGAAAACTTTATAAGGTATGTTGAAGTGAAAGTGAAACGAAAGTGTTAGTCATTCAGCCATGTCCGACTCTTTGCGACCACATGAACTGTAGCCCACCAGGCTCCTCTGTCCATCTTCCTGACCCATTGGCAGGCAGACTCTCCACCTTCTGAGCCACCAGGGAAGACCCAATATGCATCTGTAACAATGTCCAAACATCGAAAATGGTGCATGATTTTGGTGTTCCTCCTCTTTCAAGTGCCTACAAGGTTGATTGGGAACAATTCACCCTACATGTGAATTTTGACATTCCCACAGATGCTCTGCTAACCTGTAGTATTGCATTATGGAAATCAAATGTGCCAGCTAGCAGTCACTTGCATCTTCCCAAAGTTAATGCCTGTAGTAGGAGCTGCTTTGCTGTTAGAGATGGGACCAGACTCCACAAACCAGTGTCTAATCTATCTTGCAGTTAAGTTTATAGCAACAAGATGGTACTGCCTAGCTTGATATGCTAAATGCCTTGCATAGGTGGTGTTACAGTTCTACTCTAAATAAAGCAATCAATCAATATTTCTTCTCTGCTTACATTCCAATCTTCAGAACTGCTTGTTACGCTAGCTAGATGGATTTACTTAGAGCAGTGAAAGACATTCAGCAAGTCCATCCAATTTCTTGATTTATTTGCTATTGATGCATAAAATAAGCTTGTCTGTGAAATAGCCAGGTTGAAATTGCTGTTCTCATGCATTTTCATTGTTATTATTTGGCTAGACTGACTCTTGAGGGTCAAATTAAAACTCATTCATCCAGAGCTACATGAGTGACAATAGATAGCTTCTTAAGTTAAAATAAGTACTAGTACTGTATTTGAATAAAACTGTTGAAGAATCACAGTTAGGATCTGAATTTACCAAATATTCTAAAAGCTAAAAAGAAAGTATTTATATGAACTATTCGTTTTAGAAATTTGCTTGGAATTTAACATCTAGATTTAAGTGTAAAAGAAATAAGCCATAAATCTAAGAACTCAGCAGCACATGTAGAATTTTCTAGCACCAATGATAATAATAACCGTGATATGTATATTTTGTATTGCCTTTTAGTTGATAGAAGATTTTCACAGGTATCATGTCTTCTGATATCATATCTCAAGATATTTAAAAATTAACTATTATCAACTTGTTTGTAGACTGGGTAACTTAAAAAGTTTTAGAGACAGACAGCTATTATTTAGAAACATTTTGAGTCCCATCTGCCTTTCCAATTTTTAATAATGCAAAATTCTTTAGAAAAACATCATAGATCTTTTTTTTTTTTACAGAAATTTTTTTTTTTGGCTGAAAGAAACCGTATTTAGTCAAAACTTCTTCCAAAATAGATGTTTTAAGATTTTGACTCCTAGCACTTAAAAAGCATATTTCCTATTGTGTAGAGTTTAGAAACAATTCTAGTTTAAGGCCTTTATTTGGAGAAGGAAATGGCAACCCACTCCAGTATTCTTCCTGGGAGAATTCCATGGACAGAGGAATCTGGAGGCTACAATTCATGGGGTTGCAAAAGAATTGGACAGGAGTGAGTGACTAACACCCACACACAAGGCCTTTATTGTTTGCATGAGTAAATTAAGACTTACAAAGTTAAGTGACTTGCTCAAGGTCACACATTTAGTTTCAACCTCTTAGTCTCCTATTTGTTTTCAAAACAGTAAATCTCCTTAAATAGCGCCATAGTTTCTAAACAGGATTTTATAGTGCACAGCAAGTCTTAAGAGGTAAAACATGCTATGCTAAATATTCCATGTAAATCATGACTTCCTTTCTCCAATGGTGACTCTTGTTTTCCTTCTCTTCTATTTCTCTCTTCTTCTCTCTATAATCTTTTGCATCACTGAGCAATTTGTTATGCTGGTTGCACTGTTCAGTTTCCTTAAAACAAGGAAAGTATTTCAGGAGTCAGCTGAATTAAGCTTTGTATGTATTTTTTCAAAAGTTGGTACAGAACTTTAGATTTTCATAATAACCCCGTTGAATTAGAAGTGATTTTATTATGCACAGCTCTTCCCAAATTTTCCAGACTTGGGTTCCCCAGGTTTGCCTATGTCCTTCACATATGCCACCTAGTGCTGGCAGAAAGGGAATAATACACTGACTTAAAGAAATTTGGGTCTTCAAAATACTTATATATGCTTTGCATCCACTAGTTTAAGGCATTTTGTTCTTCTAGGTTTAAACAATCTGATCCATAAGAGTTGAAATCTCAACAGCCTCCTCTCTTTTGGTGCTCAAAGTTAAATATGGCATAAGACGAGTACTGTCACTGAAAATAAATTGCAGCATTAGGTAAGGAGGTTTGGTGTCCCTCATTGGGAGCTGAATGCAAGACTGCTTTCTTGCCTTCAAGGAAACTGACCGGATCCCAAGAAGCTTAAACTGACTAGTAAATGGTAGCACAGGATCTGGTCTTGTTTTTCTGTTAGGTATGCATCGGCCAAAAGTAGTTTGTCCAAGATAATAATGATGATTTTTCAATTATATCATGAGTTTTCAATTAAATAATGATTTTTCAACTAAATAGGTCATTTGATTATTTTAAAAAATACCCTTTTCATCTCAATGTGCTGAATAATGCACCTTAGTTATCCACAGGAATCAAATGAACTTCACTTAATGGTAAGGTACGTACAATTCTAATATGATGACTGTTACATTAATTTCTTAATTTCTTCACCTACAAATGTGCCACCTCTAAGGCCACCAGCCAGAAGAGACAGGTGACAAGGATAGCCAATGGGGTCCACACCACTGACTACTCTTTGGAAGTCTTTCTTGTCATTTCTTCCTTTTAATCTAAACATTCTTCCTGGACCCTCAAATACTATTTCTTTCCTAGGTCTGAATAATGCTTGACAAGAGTATTTTCTTGTAGGTATTTTTTTTATTTTAAGAATTTAAATTTAATTTAAGAATTTGGATACTATTATATTTTATCTAGAAAAAGTTCTTTTTGTTTAAGAGTTTTGATCAGGAACTATTCTACACATTCTGTTTCCTTTGGCAATAAAATTAAGTCTGGAGTGAAAGAACCTACAGCATATCTATTTGTCAATGTAACGTACTGAGTAGCACACTTTAAACTTTTAAGCATGTACATTTTAAAAAGATTTACCTATAAATAGCTAATGGGGAAAATCTTAATGTATGAAAGCTCTGAGTCATCTATCTCACCCACCACCTCTGTCACAAGAGAGGGAATAGAATTTGTCATCAGGGTTCAGCTGGTGGGCCATTTTCTTCCTGAATTTGAAAATGGTTGTATGTGTACTGCAAACATGGTATACATACATTAAATAGCTTGCATCTAAGGAACATAATTTGTTTGTTATAGCTTAGAAATAATACTTAAGTAATTAAAATAATAAATGAGGATTGCCACTGAAAAATTTTGAGAACTCTAGATCCATCATTTTGGGTCCAGCCTTTTCACACTGTCTTTCTACAAGTGGACACAAGTGTCCTAGACCAAGGTATAAGTCATGCTTCTGTCACCTAATGATCAGATAAAATCTCCCTTCTTTGAGATGAAAATGAAATAAACTTGAACAACCACACATGCCTGTAAAAGTGGGTGAGGGTGGGAGGGCAGGGGGACTTAAATTTTTATGGGCAAGTTTGATCTCTTTTGCCTTGGCTGAGCTATTATTCATTCATTAGCTCACGGCTATTCCCACATCTCTGTCCTGCTGTTGACGCAAAGAGGGAACATGCGTTCTTTCCCATGATTCTCTATCAATTCTAGAGCAATGTTAATACAGATTAAGCACATAATTTAGGACTTTTACTAGTGGTTTTTGGTTTGCCTTGGTGGAATCCGTCATTTCACTACTATAATAAATAACATAACATTTTTATTAACCAAAGTTATTTTCTTCAGCTTATTTTTACGTAAACTTAAAAATAACTAACTAGTGCATGTGTTAATTTTTTTTAAGCACATGGAAGGGTAGACAGTGAAATAGATTCTCATACTAGACCCCCAATTACCCTCATCAGAAATACTGTTAATGATTTGTGTAGTCTTCTGTGACATTTTTTATACATATATAAGCTTATGTATGTATCTCAATTCATTTTTATAAATAAAATAGTATGTCTTCTTTTTTCATCCTTTTTCTTTCAACCTACCTATGCCATTGAATTTGAAGTAAATTTCCTATGAGCAGCATGTAGTTAAATTGTTTAAAGCAATTCAGTTTGCCAATTTCTGCTTTCCAGTTGGCATATTTGAACCATTTACAATATGTTAACCTTAACTCTAACAATTATTTGTTTTCTGTTTATTTCCAGTTTCTCGTTCTTCTGGTTTTTTTTTTTTTTCCCTCCCTCTTGACTTCCTGTTGGTTACTTGAAAGTGTTTTAAAGATTCCACCTTGATGTAGTTTTAGTATTTTTGAGTAATTCGCTTTGCATAGTTTTCTTGGCTGCTCTGGGTATGACAATATACATACTTTATCACTGACTACTGTGTCAGCATTTTGCTGCTTCCAGCTAAGTGTGGAAACTTTACTTCCATTAACCCTTTACCTTCTCCACTTTAAATACTGTCTTAAGTACAAGATGGTGTTATAATTTTAATTTTAGTCACAGCACATATTTTGGAAAACTCATGTGGAGAAGGCACTTACAATATGCTGTGTTGTATTGCTTTTTCTCGATGTATTTTCCTTCCCTCTTCATGGCATGAAAGCTTTCCTTTTCACTTCATTTCTGTTCTAAGAACTTCCCTTTGCTATTCTTTAAGGTCAGCCATGGGCCTCTAACAGGTCTTGAAGGTGTGGAAGGAATGTCACATGGCATGTCACCTGTCTTGAGTCTCTGGGTGAGACAGTGAAGTCTCTGGCTAATGGAGACAGCGAAGGCTGCCTGGGGGCAAGTGCTTATGGTGGAATCCACTTTGTGGGTGTCCAGCATCCCACAAGTGGTGTCTCTGAGTGGAAGAGGGGAGTCCCAGGACTATCAAGGAAGGAGAATGTTTCCCCAGGTAACCTGTTTTCAATGGGGCTTTGATCCATCCCTTGTGGATTACCTGGACACCTTCTGTTGTTAGTTTTGGGGGTTGGGAAGTGCCAACCAGATGGCCTTCTGTTGGGCGAGAGATTGTAAGATGCCCAGACATAGTGCTGTTTCTTCCGTCCTTGTTGTTCGGATGCTCAGTCCTATCTATTTGCAGCCCCACGGACTGTAGCACGCCAGGCTTCCCTGTCCTTCACCATCTCCTGGGGTTTGCTCAAACTCATGTCCACTGAGTCAATGATGCCATCCAAACATTTCATCCTCTGTTACCCCTTTCTCTTTGGTTGTGGGCTCCTTAAATCAGTTTACCTTCCTCCTTCCTCCTTTGAGAGTTCTCTTTGATTTTCTCCCACACTATTTCCAGTGTTTATTGTAATCCTCCAGAGGGAGAAGTCAGAGATGAGTATATACCAGTTAACTTGTTTGAACAGAAGTCCCTCTTGTTAGCTTTTTAGGATTGGTAGGTTCATAGACATGTTTAAGCCACCACAGACCAAGGGCTTTCTCACTGGCCATGGTTGCCCCAGATAGCCCCTGGACTCTTGATTTCCCTACTCCATCCCTATCTTGCTTCCATTCTCATCCAGGTTTTCCAGTGAATTACAGATTTCCAATTATGCAGATAACTCTACTCTCTCCTGTACCTCTGCTTTAAGTCCTTTTGTCTATCTCACACCCATCAATGGGCTCAGTTGAACAAACGAGCCTTCTACTCTTTTGAGAAGAGACTCAGGGCAAGGGATAGACCCCGTCACAGTAGGCTTTGTCCTTTGAAGTCACTCACTGTTTTAAATAACATCTCCAATCACCCCATGTGGTTAACACTTATGTAGATGGAACATTTTTGCTTCACCTTTTGACCAAAGCTTGTGATCTCCTTAAAGGTTGAAATTATGTCTCTAGCACCAAGCAGAGTGCTGAGCGCAGAGAGGGTCTGTAATAAATGTGTGTTAAGTGTAGGAAGAAAAGGCAGGCTCTTAGAGTCTTTCTTCCATGGTGCGAATAGGTTCAGCATGATGATAAAAGGTCTGGAGGGACTCTGCAAGGTCAATTAGTCCATCTTTCTGCTTCTGCCCAAGAGCACATATCAGATAACTAGGTAGCCAGCCTGATTTTAAGTACTTTAAAAGAAAAGACAACTATAGTTTCCTCTTGTAATCCTTGCAGTGTTTAATAACTCTCATTGTCAGCCAGATTTTCTTTCCATCTAGCCTAAGTCTCCCCAGCTGTGTTCTGAAACCCTAGCAGGTAACAGCTGTGAGTGATAATTACAGTACTGCATATTCAGTGAGGCCAAAAATGGGCTCATGGCTGAACCTTTTCTGCCCTGTTTGTGCTGTGCTATGCTAAGTCACTTCAGTCGTGTCCCATTCTTTGTGACCCCATGGACCACAGCCCACCAGGCTCCTCGGTCCATGGGATTCTCCAGGCAAGGATACTGGAGTGGGTTGCCATTTTTGTCCTCCAGGGGATCTTCTGACCCAGGGATGGAACCATATCTCTTGCATCTCCTGCATTGGCAGGTAAGTTCTTTACCACTAGAGCCACCTGGGAAACCCTTCTGCCATGTTTATTTCCATGTTTACTATGCTGACAGCTTCCCTGGTGGCTCAGAGGTTAAAGCGTCTGCCTCCAATGCGGGAGACCCAGGTTAGATCCCTAGGTCGGGAAGATCCCCTGGAGAAGGAAATGGCAACCCACTCCAGTATTCTTGCCTGGAGAATCCCATGGACTGAGGAGCCTGGTGGGCTGCAGTCCATGGGGTCACAAAGAGTTGGACATGACTGAGTGACTTTACTTACTTACTTACTGGCTGAGCAGAGATATGCACATAAAAGCCACAGTCATCAAGACAGTATGGTACTGGCACAAAGACAGACATATAGATCAATGGAACAAAATAGAAAGCCCAGAGATAAATCCACACACATATGGACACCTTATCTTTGACAAAGGAGGCAAGAATATACAATGGAGTAAAGACAATCTCTTTAACAAGTGGTGCTGGGAAAACTGGTCAACCACTTGTAAAAGAATGAAACTAGATCACTTTCTAACACCGTACACAAAAATAAACTCAAAATGGATTAAAGATCTAAATGTAAGATCAGAAACTATAAAACTCCTAGAGGAGAATATAGGCAAAACACTCTCAGACATAAATCACAGCAGGATCCTCTATGATCCACCTCCCAGAATTCTGGAAATAAAAGCAAAAATAAACAAATGGGATCTAATTAAAATTAAAAGCTTCTGCACAACAAAGGAAAATATAAGCAAGGTGAAAAGACAGCCTTCTGAGTGGGAGAAAATAATAGCAAATGAAGCAACTGACAAACAACTAATCTCAAAAATATACAAGCAACTTATGCAGCTCAACTCCAGAAAAATAAACGACCCAATCAAAAAATGGGCCAAAGAACTAAATAGACATTTCTCCAAAGAAGACATACGGATGGCTAACAAACACATGAAAAGATGCTCAACATCACTCATTATTAGAGAAATGCAAATCAAAACCACAATGAGGTACCACTTCACACCAGTCAGAATGGCTGCGATCCAAAAATCTGCCAGCAATAAATGCTGGAGAGGGTGTGGAGAAAAGGGAACCCTCCTACACTGTTGGTGGGAATGCAAACTAGTACAGCCACTATGGAGAACAGTGTGGAGATTCCTTAAAAAATTGCAAATAGAACTCCCTTATGACCCAGCAATCCCACTGCTGGGCATACACACCGAGGAAACCAGAATGGAAAGAGACACATGTACCCCAATGTTCATCGCAGCACTGTTTATAATAGCCAGGACATGGAAACAACCTAGATGTCCATCAGCAGATGAATGGATAAGAAAGCTGTGGTACATATACACAATGGAGTATTACTCAGCCGTTAAAAAGAATTCATTTGAATCAGTTCTGATGAGATGGATGAAACTGGAGCCAATTATACAGAGTGAAGTAAGTCAGAAAGAAAAACACCAATACAGTATACTAACACATATATATGGAATTTAGGAAGATGGCAATGACGACCCTGTATGCAAGTCAGGAAAAAAGACACAGATGTGTATAACGGACTTTTGGTCTCAGAGGGAGAGGGAGAGGGTGGGATGATTTGGGAGAATGGGAATTCTAACATGTATACTATCATGTAAGAATTGAATCGCCAGTCCATGTCTGACGTAGGGTGCAGCATGCTTGGGGCTGGTGCATGGGGATGACCCAGAGAGATGTTGTGGGGAGGGAGGTGGGAGGGGGGGTCATGTTTGGGAACGCATGTAAGAATTAAAGATTTTAAAATTAAAAAAAAATAAAAAAATAAAAAAAAATAAAAAATTTAAAAAAAAGAAACAAAAAAAAATTTGCTTAGAAAGATTTTTCTATAAAATTATTATCAAAGGATATTATTATTAGTAAGGGATAAAACTAATAAGAAATCAAGGAAATGGGCTGTGTTTTTCATAAAGTGAATTTTAAGGTCATTTTAGTGCTGAACTATACTAACTTTAAATGTATTTATGCTTTTGCTCAGTAGTCTTTTTGTCTTTCTCATATTAATTTCCCAATTATTTCAGAGGAAAGCTCATTATATTCCTATAGCCCCATTCCACTTACTCCTTTCAGTGGTAAAGAATTTGCCTGTTAATGCAGCAGCCACAGGTTTGATCCCTGAATGGGGAAGAACCCTTGGAGAAGGAAATGCCACTCTACTCCAGCATTATTGCCTGGGAAATCCCAAGGACAGAGGAGCTTGGCAGGCTATGTTCCATAGGATCACAAAGAGTTGGACATGACTTAGAGACTAAACAACACCAACAAATGTCATTTATATTAACTCTGATTAAGCTGCTGCTAAGTCGCTTCAGTCATGTCCGACTCTGTGCGACCCCATAGATGGCAGCCCACCAGGCTCCCCCGTCCCTGGGATTCTCCAGGCAAGAACATTGGAGTGGGTTGCCATTTCCTTCTCCAATGCATGAAAGTAAAAAGTGAAAGTGAAGTTGCTCAGTTGTGTCCAACTCTTAGCGACCCCATGGACTGCAGCCTACCAGGCTCCTCCGTCCATGGATTTTCGCTATATACTCAAAATAAAATAATGACCAACCGCTTGTGAAATCCAGTGACCTCTTGCCCGTGCTCATACTTTTGTGTTTTCTTGACTATTTAATGCCGTTTGGCACCTCTACCCCTTTCCCTAGTCATTCTCGTGTCTTTGGCTTCTGTACTAATGCATTTGACTGTGACCACTCCTCTTATTAGCCTTTCATGGCTCTTTTTTCTTCCCATTCCTAAGTATACAATTTTCCTGAAGTTAAGTCCTTAGCTCTTTCTTTCTTTATACTTTCTTCCATAACACATTCCTTAGGCCCTCAATGTGCCCCGCCTATTTCACTCCAATACACATAGGGTTCCACCTATTACAATGTCCTACTCACCCACTGAGCATGCGCTTCAATATTTGAGCAAGTCACATTGATCTTAACATCTCTTAAAGAATAAGTCATTTTTTTTTCTCCTCGGTATTCAATTTGAAGTGTCATAGCCAAAATCATTTTGTCTAGAGCTATGATGACATAAGGCCCATAAATTATGCTTTGTTATTTGAACAAGGAAGTCAGACCTTGAAAGTGCCAAATTCAAAGGTCTATGAGTCTTCTTTGTACTGTAGATGGATGAATTTGCTGTTTTCTGATACACTCAAATCTACTCCAACTTATATTTCTGATCAGTTGATTAGGAAAATAACTCTTTGACTTTGCTTCCTTCTGGAACCCAGCCTGACTCCAGTCAATGGCTTCAGGAAGCCCCTCATATTAGAGAAAATTCAAAGGGCCCAGAAGCACATGAAAAGATGCTCAATAGCATTATTTATCATGAGAATGCCATAAAACCAAAGGATTAGGATTTTCCTTGTGGTTGAGTGGTTAAGAATCTGCCTGCCAATGCAGGAGACATAGGTTTGATCCCTGGCTCAGAAAGATTCCACATGCTGTGGAGCAAATAAGCCCATGTGCCACAACTACCGAGCCTGCATGCTGTAGCTACTGAAATTCCATGTGTACTAGAGCCCGTGTTCCACAATAAAAGAAGCCACTGTAATTAGAAGTGTGTGCATCACAGCGTACCTCAAGTAGAGAAAAGCCTATGCAAAGCAACAAAGTTTCAGCATAGCCAAAAATAAATAAAATTATTTATATATATACATGATTATGTGTATATATATGTCTATATGTATATATATTTGATCATATATATATATTTATAGCTTAGTCTAGGGTTGTTACTGTGAATCTTAAAGTATCACAGTAACAACCCCAGACTAAGCATCAGTGATTCATGCTTGCAGCAGAAAGGAAGCTTGAACTATAATGCACTAAGAAAATAGTGATTTCTTCCCATAATGCAATCATGGTGTTTCAATGAGTGAACAGTGATTCAAGGGCCTACTAAAGTCACTTTTTGCCTTGACCTAATTTGTGTGGATGGCTTCTTTCCCATTTGGGGGAAATAGGCCTTCTGTCAGCGTGTTTGAAAACATTGTTACTTGAAGTGTAATCTGTGGGCCTGCAGCATCAGCACCACCTGGGACTTGTTAAAAATGCAGAATTTGTCCCAATCCTGGTCCACTGAAAAAAAAACTTGCATTAAAAAAAAAACCCTCCAGTGATATGTGGGCACTTTCAGTTTTAAAAACATTCTCAGGCCTTATGTCCATTTTTTCTAAATTTCACTTATTGATACTTCAATCTAGTAACCTTCCTTCCTTCCTTACATTTTCTTTTTTTCTTTCTTTCTGTGTTTTTGAGAGAACCTTACCCAATCACATATGTTTAGTTGAGTTCAGGGCTTCTTGGTCACACTGAGTAGAGTTAATAACAGTCAGGTCATGTTTAAATGATCTGAATGCAAACCAGTGAGAAACTGTTTCTAATTCCTGATTGACTAATTTGGTAAGCCAGCTCTGAGTGTGTTCTCTTTTTCTCTCATTTTCTCTCTCTCTATCACACACACACACATACTGCCAATAGGCACATGAAAGTCCGGTTTTCTGGTCCCAAGTAGAGAGCTAGTTAAACATTACATGTCTGAGACACTCTTATTTGACACAGTAATTTTAGGGGCCTGAATGTCAAGACTAGAAATGGTTCTAATAAAATTCTATTTCTAGATTACCTGGTTTAGGAAAATTGTTTCTCCATACACCATTGTTCTTGCAGTGATATCTTATCCAGCAAGAGATATGTTTGATCAAATACACAACTACAGCTCAACTTACTGAAGTAAAACTCAAAGATAAGTCTTGAGATAAGTCTTGAGATAACTCAAAGATAAGTCTTGTTTCCACCTTCCTCAGTGGCTCAGTGGTAAAGAATCTATTTGCCAAGGCAGGAGAGGCAGGTTTGATCCCTGGGTCAGGAAGATCCCCTGGAGGAGGAAAGGACTACCCACTCCAATCTTCTTGCCTGGAGAATCCCGTGGACAGAGAAGCATGGTGGGCTACAGTCCATGGGGTCTCAAAAGACTTGGATATGACTTAGTGAATAAACAATAATAAAACAAAGTTGTTTATATAGAAGGAGCAAAATGTCATTGATAATTAACTATGAAGCATATCCTTTTTTGTCTACATCTGTGAGAAGAACATCTTAGGTGAAATTTGAAGCACTAACAGTGCTCAAGCCTTGCTCCTGTCCACATCCTAAGGCCCTGAGCTTGTACCTTGAGCTGGAGGCTGAACTGAAGTAAGGTTTCTCTTCTAGGGGATAAGTTAAAAATAATTCACTGTGTTCAGGCCCAGCAGTCTTTAGGGAGAGACATCTGTACTGACTGTAGATTCAAACATCACAGAGGAAGTGACCCTTCCATCATCAGGGATTGACTGCTTTTCTGACTGCACTTCAAGACCTTGGTTAGAAGTCATAGAAGGTTTCTAAAAAATGATCCGGACATTTAATCAGAATCTGGGGATACTGTATGGAAATTCTTTCAATATGACTATTTCATTTATTCCTTTGCTCATTTATGTATTTATTAAGTAATTATTAAGGGCCTCTTATCTTTTTGGCATTATTCTACATACTAAGTTTATAGCAGTGATCAAAACAGACAAAGATACCTGCCATCTATGGTGTAATAACTTTCTAGTAGGAAGTCATTGGAGGTGTGACAGGATTTAGCTTATAGCCTAAGAACATCCCTCTGGCTGATCTGTTGAAAATAGATTTATAATGTGTTTATTGAGTAGAATGGACTGATGAACCACCACAGACAGCAATATGAGACTTTCTCCATGAACATCAAGTCTATGAGTATAGATTCTCAGATCCTATTTGCTTAAGATACTAGGACAACTTACTCATGAAAACCTTTTTGATTTAATACATATGTTAAAGATAAAAGACAAGGAAATTCTTCTCCAGAAAACATTATTTAAATCTTATTTTGGGTGGCAAACTCCTCTTCATGCAGGGTAGCTTCAGGTTGAATATCTGGGATACACTACTATACAATACTATAAAAACTTACAAGTATAGTGACATTGAAGATCTCCTGACACTATCAGGCTTTTATTAAAAATTTTGGTTTTGATCTCTCCATACATTAACTTGCATGAGAAATGGATTTGGGGATTAAAGAAAAAGAAGCTAGCATTTGTTGATAGCATATTATGTGCCAGACACTTTACGTACATCCTTTCATTCAATCCTCATGTCAACAATGTACAGTGCAGTAGATATTATTATTCCCAATTCAAGAATGTGGGCAATGAGCTCACTGCTGCTGCTGCTAAGTCGCTTCAGTCATGTCCGACTGTGTGCAGCCGCATAGATGGCAGCTCACCAGGCTCTGCCGTCCCTGGGATTCTCTAGACAAGAACACTGGAGTGGGTTGCCATTTCCTTCTCCAATACATGAAAGTGAAAAGTGAAAGTGAAGTCGCTCAGCCATGCCCGACTCTTAGCGACCCCATGGACTGCAGCCTACCAGGCTCCTCCGTCAATGGGATTTTCTAGGCAAGAGTACTGGAGTGGGGTGCCATCGCCTTCTCCGAATGAGCTCACAGTGGTTAAGAATTTTCCCACTACCCACACCTTGATAGTGGCAGGAGCAGGATTGGGACGCCCAAGATGTCTTCTTCTGATCAAATTATACTACATCATTGAAGGTTACCACGTCAACAAAGACAACTACTGTATAGTGGGAATACTGCTATTTGATTACTCACCATCATTAAATCATTTCAAACTAATTAAGTGTATAGATTTAGGACTGTTGGAATCTTTAAAATTCTGTGATTCAGGGTATCTAAACAGCCTCCATCTTGAATTGCTTGCTATCCCATATTCCCATCAAGAGACTGGCTGGCACAGTTACTATTTGATAGGGCAACATAGCAGTTGGCCATTCGGATGGCCAGTAACAAAAGAAAAGGCCAGGTGTTGACAAAGCTATTGTTGTTGTTGTTCAGCTGCTCAGTTGTATCTGCCTCTTTGCGACCCCATGGACTGCAGCACACCAGGCTTCCCTGTCCATCACCATCTTTCGGAGCTTGCTCAAACTCATGTCCGTTGAGTTGGTGATGCCATCCAACCACCTCATCCTCTGTCGTCCCCTTCTCCTCCTGCCTTCAATCTTTCCCAGCATCAGGGTCTTTTCTAATGAGTTGGCTATTTGCATCAGGTGGCCAAAGGATTGGAGCTTTAGCTTCAGCATCAGTTCTTCCAATGAATATTCAGGATTGATTTCCTTTAGGATTGACAAGGCTATAGGAGTATTGAAACCCTTGTGCACCATTTGTGGGAATGTAAATGTTGCATCCATTATGGAAAATAGTATGGAGGCTCCTCAGAAAAATTAAAAATAGAAATACCAAATGACCCAGCAATCCCACTTCTGGGTATATTTATTCAAAACAATTCAAAGCAAGATTTTAGGGAGATATTTGCATTCTCAAGTCCATTGGGGTATTATTCACAATAGCCAAGAGGTAAAAGCAACTCAAATGTCCATTAATAGATAAATGGGTTAAGGAAATATAGTATACACATATACTTAAAATGAAAGAGGAGAGTGAAAAAGCTGGCTTAAAACTCAACATTCAAATAACTAAGATCATGGCATCCAGTCCCATCACTTCATGGCAAATAGATGAGGAAACAATGGAAACAGTGACAGACTTGACTTTACTTTCTTGGGCTCCAAAATCACTGCAGATGGTGACTGCAGCCAGGAAATTAAAAGATGCTTGCTTCTTGGCAGAAAAGCTATGACCACCCTAGACAGTATATTAAAAAGCAGAGACATTACTTTGCCTACAAAAGTCCATCTAGTCAAAGCTATGGTTTTTTCCAGTAGCCATGTATGGATGTGAGAGTTGGACTATAAAGAAAGCTGAGCACTGAAGAATTGATACTTTTGAACTGTGGTGTTGGAGAAGACTCTTGAGAGTCCCTTGGACTGCATGGAGATCCAACCAGTCCATCCTAAAGGAAATCAGTCCTGAATAGTCATTGGAAGAACTGCTACTGAAGCTGAAGCTCCAATACTTTGGCTACCTGATGTAAAGAACTGACTCATTGAAAAAGACTCTGTTGCTGGGCAAGACTGAAGGCAGGAGGAGAAGGGGATGACAGAGGATGAATAGTTGGATGGCATCACCAATTCGATGGACATAAGTTTGAGCAAGCCCCAGGAACTATGATAGACAGAGAGGCCTGGCATGCTGCAGTCCATAGGGTCACAAAGAGTTGGACACGACTGAGTGACTGAACTGAACCGAAGCATATACATACAATGGAATATTATTCAGTCTTAAAAAAGAAGAAAATCCTGTCATTCTCTACAACATAAATGAATCTTGAGGATTTATGCTAAATGAAACAAGCCAGTCACAAAAGGAAAAATGCTATGTGATTCCACTCTTCTGAAGAATCTAAACTAGTCAAAATCATAGAAACAGAAAGTTGAAAGGTGGTTACCAAAGATCAGGGGCAGGAAGGAGCGGGGATTAGTATTCAATCAGTAGAGAGTTTCAGTTTTGAAAATTTAAAAAATTCTAGAGTTCTGTTTCACAAAAGTGTGAATCATTTAATACCACTAAACTGTACACTTAAATAGTTAAGGAGGTAAATTTACTGTTATGTATGTGTGTTTTTTTAACCACAATGTAAAGTATCAAGGAAAAACTCATCTACCAAAGTATTTAATCAACAGTACAGTTTGAAAATCTAAGACAAGCACTAATAGTGTTTTCCTATCTCAGTTTACCATGACTCTTGGATAAATAACATTTGCTGGTTGTTTCTTTTCACAGATACAAAACATCGATTGTATGGTCTCTGGTTTAAAAGACTAATATTTAAGGATATATTTGAACTTACTCTTTTTATTGTAACATGATTTTCTTGTGGAATTGATGGCATCTTAATTTGCAGAATAAAAAGAAATTAGGTACTTACCATTAAAAAAGAAATGGTCATTCATTCTTCCGTATTCTCTAAGATCTACCCTTGAATCCAGTTAAGTCACTGAAATGCTACATGCCTGGCACATATTAGTGTTCAACTTTCTGCAGTAGTTATTTGATAAATTTCCAATACATAAACGTGTTTTTCACCTTTTTCCAGGGTCAAGCTAAGAAATGACTTTACGACAGGTACTTCTCCATCATTTATAAAATTATTATTGCATATAATGTTCATTATATAATAATTATGTACCTCATAAAACAAACCTCAAAAAAAAAACCCTCTGATTTTTCCTAAATGGTATATAGTTGTCTACTCTTTGCAATATTATTCTTCATTTAGTATAAAATGGGAATGCTAACATTTATTCTGTTTTCTTTTTTGCTTAACTTTCTATAAGTTCAGAGTATATGTTATATACAATTTAGGAATGATTTGGCCAGATTTCTGATATAATTAACACTGCTGCTGTTGCTGCTAAGTCGCTTCAGTCATGTCCGACTCTGTCCGACCCTATAGACGGCAGCCCACCAGACTCCGCCATCCCTGGAATTCTCCAGACAAGAACACTGGAGTGGGTTGCCATTTCCTTCTCCAATGCATGAGAGTGAAAAGTGAAAGTGAAGTCACTCAGTCGTGTCTGACTCTTAGTGACCCCATGGACTGCAGCCTACCAGGCTCCTGCGTCCATGGGATTTTCCAGGCAAGAGTACTGGAGTGGGGTGCCATTGCCTTCATCACTATTAGCCATTATATTTTTACTTTGTGTTTTATCGTGAATGAACTTGAACCTTGTTATGTGTTTAACCAAATAAAATTTCTGGACTTGTAGACCTTATTCACAAGGTCGAGCAAGCCTCTAAAACTGTCACTGGGAGGCTTTCACTCATGTGAGGTTGCCCATTGAAGCATTTCTCAAATGCGTAAAAACTGTCCTTAAATGCAGAAGGAATGAA
Source organism: Ovis canadensis (assembly GCF_042477335.2). Taxonomy (NCBI): domain Eukaryota; kingdom Metazoa; phylum Chordata; class Mammalia; order Artiodactyla; family Bovidae; genus Ovis; species Ovis canadensis. The sequence goes on from NC_091252.1 coordinate 91,410,018, forward strand.
TAAGAACTCCTGAAGGGGTTTGGGAGTGTATCTCTAATAGGGCACAACAGGCACGATATTCCTTTGCAGCTTCATGCTTTATCTCGTTCATAACAGGTCTGCATTTTTAAAGATGAGAGGATAATTTTAAAATCACTTACTAGTCAAAGTCCTTAACTTTCCTTCCTCACATCTTTGAATAAAATTAATACTCAAGGTGAATGTACTGTCTTTTATCCTGTGACTTTGAAACCCCTTGAATTCCTAAAACCGCGTATGATACAAGAGATAAATTAAGAGCTGAAAGTAAACTTCCGTATAACCTTTCTCAATCTTTCCTTTTCCATGGAACAAAAGTTAGGTACAGGAAAGTTTAACCAAGATGACCCAGGACAGAACTTGTTTCTGGAGTCCTGTCTGTTTTGTTACTCATCTCATTCTTTGGTCCTGTCTCCTAATGAATCACATAAGGAGGTTGGAGCAGATGATCCCCAGGTTTCTTTTCAGTTCCGTTATTTCATTTCTGTGTTTCTGAAACCAGGACCATGTTGGACTTCAATAATATAAGTTTAAAAAATAATGGATGACAATGAATGCTCTGAAGATGTCCAAAATTTTATACTGTGAACACTTGGTCCAGCTGCGTATATTTCACAAGATATTAATGTTCCTGTGTGAAAATTCACATTTTCATTTCAACATTCTGTCATTTCTATTTCCACTTCAGAATGTATGTGTCATAGCAAAAGACACTGATAGAGTATATGATTTCTATATACCAGGTCCTGGAAATATATCCAGGTCTCTACTATCCTTCAGGCAGTGCTATCAGATAGAGAGCTTCATGTGTTGATGAGAATGCTCAGTATGGCTCTGTGCAGTGTTGCAAGCCATTAGCCTCGAGTGGCTATTGAAGAACTGAATTTTGAGTTTTAACTTTAGTTAATTAAAATTTAAGTTACACGTATGGCTACTGATGACTGAACTGCCCAATCTCAGAATCTTATCACAGAAGAAAAACACAGAAGCCCAAGGAATGAGGGGATCAACTTTCAAACCAGAGATGCAACTAAGATGTAGGTAAGTGAAGATCTTTTATTGCAGGGCTTTCAGAAATATAATCACTGTTAACCACATGAAAACTATCTCTCATGAGAGGAAAACTTTTTATCTTTTTCTTAAAGAAAAGACAATTAAATGATTGTTGTAAAATCAACTTCCCTAAAAAGAGAGAGGAAAAAAAAAAAAAAATCAAGTGAGCACTACTGCCATCTTGTGGATTCTGGATGCTGGGACAGTTTAGATTCTGAGAACATGCGCTCTCTGAGGAGCTGAGTTATGCGATTGAGGCAGTGTTCACAAGAAACTTGAAGTTGCACCTTTTGAATGGGTTTGAGGTGAATTCTAGTCACTGGGCATCAAAGAATACCTGCATGACACAAATCAATTTTAGAAAAACTTTTAGCCTTGAAAGACTGATAGAGTTTGGGTAACTATCTAAATTCAGTAACTGAGTCTTAAAAAAAAATTGTTGACTCTTATTTTGCTTCATTTCTACAATAAGCCATTAAAAAAATTACCCAGTGTCCTCCTTTACTTCTTCAAATATCCAGGAAAAGGAGATACAATCACGTAGTTAGTTTTCAGGATTGTTGAATCAAAATAAAAATATATCTGTGTATGTTTCTGTTTTAAATTTCTAAAAATGTGTCTGATTGTCATCCATGCTCTATTTACTTACCCAAACACACACACGTGCACACGTAACCTTGCAGTGATTCATTTTCCTTTCTCTCATTCCATATTCTTTGCATTAAAAGAATTTTAGGAACCTTTAAGGCAGGAATTCTGTCCTTGGTAACGTGGTGTTGGTCAAATATTGCTTATAATTTGCATTTATTAACTGATTTATTTCCTGGATCTCCTTTTACTAAGGCTCTCACAGATCTTCCCTTGGTACAAATGAGAATATGGGTATTGCTCTTATTCTAGACAGTGCTTATCTCACAGAGTAAAGATAATAAAATAAAAATGGTCTTGTGCTTCATCTAAATTATTTCATCTGATTGATGACTGTCATTTAAAACTTTATTGCTACTTCTGTCTTGGGTATTCCTTTGGAAATGGTGTATGGATTCATTACATATTCTAATATATTGTCTATAGTTTATAAGATAAAGTCAAGCATGTATCTGCTGATAATTTTTAAGTTGACCTGTCTTTATACTTAGAAATGTCTCTTAGTAGTAGGCTTCCCTGGTGGCTCAGATGGTAAAGACTCTCCTGCAATGCAGGATCCCTGGGTCAGGAAGATCCCCTGGAGAAGGAGATGGCAACCCACTCCAGTAATCTTGGCTGGAGAATTCCATGGACAGAGGAGCCTGGCAGGCTACATGGGGTTGCAAAGAGTCAGGCATGACTGAGCAACTGTCACTCACTGCACATATGATGGGGATGAGGAGAAATAATCCTGAATGTATAACTATGACAGGAATGGGAAAGAATACAGGTGAATTTGCATACTTTATTCATTTTCATTCGGTTCTGGAATGGGGCTGATGTTTGGCATCGGAGACATCTTTTTAAATAAAGTAGCAAAAATTAGCTTAATTTTTTTTTTTAATTTGACAGTATCAAATTGACATATTCTATAAACTTGAATTCAAAGGGGAGGGGAAAAGAGGGAAAGGAAGAAATTAAAATAGATGGAAAACCTTGAATTGAGAATTCTGGAAATTTGATTGAGGAAATAGTAATCATGTACATTAATATTTACATGAGGCAGAGACTGAAGAGAAGAGGGTAGGGAACATGGGCACATCAGGACCTCAGGCATCAGAGGATCATTTGTCTCCAAAAGAAGGACTTTTTGACGTCATAAAGTGGAACAGGGAGACTATATTCTGTTCCGGCTTCCCTGGTAGCTCAGTTGGTAAAGAATCTGCCTGCAGTTCAGGAGACCTCGGTTTGATCCCTGGGCCAGGAAGATTCCTTGGAGAAGGAAATGACAAACCACTCCAGTATCCTTGCCTGAAAAATCCCATTGGAGAGAGGAGCCTGGTGGGCTGCAGTCCATGGGATCGCACAGAGTTGGGCACGAGTGAGCGACTAATACTTTCTATTCTGTTCTGTAGAAAGAAGTAACAGGATTTTTAATCTATCACAATGAACAAAAAGTACAGTGTGTGCTGTGTGTTGGCGTCAGTCACTCGGTTGTGTCTGACTCGCTCAGTCGCTCTTTGTGTGACCTGGACTGAGCCCAGGTCTCCTGTACTGGAGGCAGATTCTTTACCATCTGAGCCATCAGGGACACATACAATGTGCTGTAAAAGATGCAAATACCGAGACTGTGGCAGCAGGCCCAGTAGAGCCAGATTAGGTCATTTCAACCAACTGGTGGAATCTGTAATGATTCCACTAGTAGCTCCAGCTCTAATAATAGACCCGGGCATTTCAGTAAGTGGATAAGAGTTTCCTGAATCACTGACTTAAAAAGAGAAAGGAAGGCTTACCTTTCAGTGGAATAGGTAAAAACAGGAGAACACACAGGTACTGAAGGAACTGAGAAATCAGAGACAAATCAAGTATGATTCCCAAGGAATAGAAAAGACAGCACTATCAAAGCTATTAAAGCTGAAAAATAATAAAAATGAACATATGAAAACCAGGAGCACTTCAGATGAAAGAAGACAGGGCTTCCCTTGCCTAATTTCCATTTTCAACAATAGATTTATTGACCAAATGTAGGTCAAAGAAGTAACAGTAGCAGATTTTGAAGATTTATACATCAGGAACTTCAGAGGAACATAACATCCTGGGAGATGTTCATGAAAGAGGATTCAAATGTTAGGATTCACACATTCAATTTTCTTTCTGCTGGAATTTAAGTAAAATTTTTTAAGGGCATTAAGGAAAAGTTATGTCACATAAATTTAAAGGGAAAACAAACAAAATTAATATGTCTCTTTCTGGCATTATAGCAGATGAGATAATCTGGAAACTCACCTGCAGCTAAATCTAGAAATGCAGGATGAAATATAACAAAAATTCTTGAAATTTAAAGACAGGCCATAAAGGGAGCAAGATATCGGAACCAAAAAGGAAGAGGGAAATGAGAGCCACTGTTGTGAGTGTGTGAGCTGAAACTGTACAACTCTGGAGTATTTGATTTTGATAGAAATACTCATATAAAGAGAAATTGGGGCTTAGCAAGGAAGACAGGAGGAATTGATACAGCTTACAGCTTCATAAAGCCAAGATTCTCAAAGGGCTACATACTCAGTGAAAAGGAATCTTAGAAAATTTCTGCATATCAGCTGGGGAAAATGACAAAAATAATTGGGTGTCTCAGCCTCGATTCAGGGAATTGATAAGCACAGATACACCCTCAGCATAATTTGAGGGCTAAATTTATGTGGTCAGAATTGTCTGGAAATTTTTAAACTGAGAATAACATAAAATTATCCTAGGCTATTGATAGCTCTGGGGTTCCTAGTAGAGAAAAAATTTCACTAGGAATAATTTTATAACCAAGATCATAAGAGGTTTCCTAATAAAAACCCCATCTTCCAAATAACAGGCTTATAATACAATATTTCAAATCTCAAGATCAAAATTCAGCATATATATTATAAAATAAAGAAATTAAGCATCAAAAATTTCAGATAACATGATTTCAGTGTGACCTATAATATAAAATAAATATGTTTGATGTGCATAAATACTGATTCTGCTAGAAAAGTGAACTAATGTTATGTCATGCATGTTTAGTTGTGCCTGACTCTTTGCAACCCCTCCAGGCTCCTCTGTCCATGGTATTCTCCAGGCAAGAATACTGGAATGGGTTGCCATTTTCTCATCCAGGAGATCTTCCTGATGCAGGGATCAAAACTGGATCTCCTGTCTCCTGCACTGGCAGCAGACTCTTTACCACTGAGCCACCAAGGACACTAATAGATTTTCATAAAATTAAAAATATAGCCTTCAAAATGAAAAATCTAGTAGACAGGTTAAACAACTGAACATAGAATTAGGGAACCATAAGATATATTTGAAGGAATTGTGCAATTTTGATTATGAAGAAACAGAGAGGAAAATATGAGAAGAAGTTAAGAGACATGGAGAACAGAATGACAAGGTTCAACATAGTAAATAGCAGATGCATTAAGAGGAACTATGAAGATGTAGAAAAGGTGATATTTAAAGGTACCACGTAAAGGATTTTCCAGAACTTTTAAAAGACGTGAATTTTCATTCTTTTAAAATTTCATTGAAGTATGATTGCCTTGCAGTGTTGTTTGTAATTTCTCAGTTCAGTTCAGTTGCTCAGTCATGTCCGCCTCTTTGTGACCCCATGGACTGCAGCATGCCAGGCTTCCATGTCTATTACCAATCTCTGGAGCTTTGTCCATCTCATGTCCATCGAGTTGATGATACCATCCAACCATTTCATCCTCTGTCATCCCCTTCTCCTCCTCCTGCTTTCACTCTTTCCCAGCATCAGGGGCTTTTCCAATGAGTCAGTTCTTTGCATCAGGTGGCCAAAGTATTGGAGCTTCAGCATCAGTCCTTCCAATGAATATTCAGGACTGAGTATTCCCCTCCTCTTTGTCAACCACAAGTGTGTTCTCTCTGTCTGTGAGTCTGTTTTTCTTTCATAGATACATTCATTTGTGTCATATTTTAGATTTCACATTTAGGTAACATCACATGGTATTTGTCTTTCTCTTTCTGACTTACTTAGCTTATAATGATAATCTCTAAATCCATCCATGTTGTAAATGGCATTATTTCATTCTTTTTTTTATGGCAGAGTAATATTCCATTGTCTATATATGCCACAGCTTCTTTATCCATTCATCTGTCGATGGACATTTAGATTTTTTCCTTGTCTTGGCTATTGTAAATACTGCTGCAATGAACATATGGGTGCATGTATCTTTTTGAATTATAGCTTTCTCTGGGTATATGCCCAGGAGTGAGATTGCTAGATCATGCAATAACTTTATTTTTAGTTTTTTGAGGAAACTTCATACTGTTTTCCACAGTACTTTCACTAATTTACAAATCTACCAACAATGTATGAGGGTTCTCTTTTTTCTACGCTCTCCAGTGTTTATTATTTATGGACTTCTTAATGATGGCCACTCTGACTGGCATGAGGTGGTACTTCATTGTTGTTTTGATTTGCATTTCTCTAATAATTAGCTATGATGAGCATCTTTTCATGAGTCTATTGACCATTTGTGGGCTTCCCTGGTGGCTCAGGGGTAAAGAATCTGCCTGCCAATGCAGGAGACAATGCAGGTTTGATCCCTGGGTCAGAAAGATCCACTGGAGAAAGAAATAACAACCCACTCCAGTATTCTTGCCTGGGAAATCCTATGGGCAGAAAAATCTGGCAGTCTACAGTCTATGGGATTGCAAAGTTGGACATGACTTAGTGACTAAACAACAATTGACCATATATAGAAAGACATGAATTCTTAGATTCAGTGAGCACAATTAATTCATAGTAGGGTAAAGAAAATTTCATATCTAAAAGTGAAAAACAGAGCACCAAAAAATAATTGCTACCAATTAATAATTAGGTTGTCTGCACACTTCCCAACTGCGACAAAAGCAAGCAGGAAACAAGCAAATAAGATCTGAAAGAGTTTTGAGAAATAATCTTCAACTAGATTTCTATACCTAAAACAACTATGATTTAAGCATGGGAGATAAATAAGAGCATTTTCAGACAAAATATATTGAGAGAGTTTACCAATTATGACATGATACAGAAAGAACTATCAAAGAATGAAGTACAGGAAGAAGAATTGTGAACTTACAGGATACAAGAAGAATTGATTATCCAGCAAAATGCAAATGTAGGAAATCTAAATATGATGGTGATGATGTCATTGATAATGATGATGGTGACAACTGATTTAGAGGATATAAACACAAACTTTAAAATGCAGAGTGAAAACGCTTTAAGATAAAAGGCATAGGATTAGCATTAAAGCTTTCTCTAGGGTCTTATATTGTTTGTGAAGAGTGTAGGGCAAACTGATTAACTTTAGACTTTATTATGTTTATTTAACACTTAATATTGAACTAAAAAGCCTCTTAATGAAAATGAAAGAGGAGAGTGAAAAAGTTGGCTTAAAGCTCAACATTCAGAAAATGAAGATCATGGCATCTGGGCCCATCACTTCATGGGAAATAGATGGGGAAACAGTGGAAATAGTGTCAGACTTTATTTTGGGGGGCTCCAAAATCACTGAAGATGGTGATTACAGCTATGAAATTAAAACACTTTTCCTTGGAAGGAAAGTTATAACCAACCTAGATAACATATTGAAAAGCAGAGACATTACTTTACCAACAATGGTCCGTCTAGTCAAGGTGATGGTTTTCCCAGTGGTCATGTATGGATGTGAGAGTTGGACTATAAAGAAAGCTGAGCACTGAAGAATTGATGCTTTTGAACAGTGGTGTTGGAGAAGACTCTTGAGAGTCCCTTGGACTGCAAGGAGATCCAACCAGTCCATCTCAAAGAATATCAGTCCTGGGTGTTCATCAGAAGGACTGATGTTGAAGCTGAAACTCCAATACTTTGGCCACCTCATGCAAAGAGTTGACTCATTGGAAAAGACTGATGCTGGGAGGGATTGGGGGCAGGAGAAGGGGACAACAGAGGATGAGATGGCTGGATGGCATCACTGACTCGATGGACATGAGTTTGAGTGAACTCTGGGAGTTGGTGATGGACAGGGAGGCCTGGCGTGCTGTGATTCATGGGGTCACAAAGAGTTGGACACGACTGAGCAACTGAACTGAACTGATTGTCTATATTAAAATTTAAAGGTCTAACAACAAAGAAAAATATGATGCAAGAAAATATAGTGTATTAAATATACATACACATTATATTTCTTTTATATTCTCTTATACTTGCCTAAAATAACCATTTTTACCTAAAAAATAAAATCTACTTCTATAATAAAGAAGATTGATATCACAGAAAAGTAAAGACATGAGGAATATGCTCCATTTGTTTATGCAGTCATTATTTTATTACTTTATTTTTTTCTACTTAGGATTGTTTCTTAAAACTGGGAATGTTTCCTTATATAGCCAAAATAACATTATCATATATTGCAAATTTTTCAATATCTCTTTATATTCATACAAAAAATCCTTGAGTCGATATTTCTTCCTAAATAGAATCCAGTGTTGTCTCTCTTTATGAAGGCATAATGTTCCTTTGGTATCAAAGAGATGTTCAGCTCCTCACTAACATTTACTTAATGTTAACAACAATTGATAATCTTTTCCTGAATCAATTAAGGCTGTAAAGTGATGATTCTCTATCTTTCTTCTAAATATATTACCTGGCATTTTCTATAAAGTGGACCTTTTTAATATTTTATTTGTTTCATCAATTGAGAATATTTGGTTACCCTAAAAAGACAGAGTAAATAGTTTCTGCCCTTTAGTTAACATTTTTCAAAGTAAGGAATTACTTTAAGAGTGGCCTCAATTGACCACAAATGATTTTTTTGGCTTTCTCTTTTTTTAGTATCATTATAAACAGATGGATTTCCATAAATGCCAAGTGGTTCAATCAATTACAATCATTATATTTTCATTCTCTAATTGACATAATTCTGGCCATAGAAGAGCTCCATTAGGTCGGCTCCTGTGTCCTTTTGACATACCCCATTAATCTTGAAAATGTTCTTGCTTTTTGGCAGGACAAGATATTCCAGGCTTGTGTAGTACCTTCTTTACTCAGATCTGTACTCAGTCATTTCTTCAAGGGCCCTTGTTTCTTTTAGTCATGAATTATATTAAAGATGAGAATCTGAGCAATAATTCATTATTGGTGTGACAACTATCCTTCTAGGCCATTGGAGTGAACAATATGATGCAGTCAGCAACCTTATTTTACCTTTTCACCTTCTAGTCCCCTTTTCTCTTTTTTCCCCTCCTTTGTTGTGCTACTTCTGCACTGTTAAATAAAAGTTATGTTCTTTGTCTACCAATATTCTCTACTATATCAGTGATCATAGTAAATGTAAATAGACAAAAATTGCCAGTTAGAATGAGGAGAATCTCTCAAAAAGTCACAGACCCACTAATTACAAGCAATATATCTAAAACAGAATTACAAAGAATGAGAGCAGAGGTGATTAAAAAACACATGCAGGGAAAACACTAACCATGAAAAAGGCACAGTGGCTGTGTTAATATCATAACAACCTAGAATTTAAGGCGAAATTTTTATTAGGAATAATGAGGACTGTTACATAATACAAGAGGGATAAATCTTGTACAAACCATAACAACTCTGCAATTGTACATATATAGTTACATAGCTTCAAATTTCATAATGTAAAATTGTTAGCGCTATGTATCTGGAATGTTTTTACGTGTAAAGCAAAAGCTTAATATAGCCCTAGAAGTTGAAACAAAACAGCGGGCAAGCTTCTTGTCTAGTGGATATATATGGAACCTTGAAGTCCAAAGTTGTAGGATGTATTTCCAAGAATACATGGAGTAAGCACAAAACTATCACTCACTGGGATGCAAAATAGTATCGTCCAAACCAAAGAGCCGATATAGGGTCCACATTCTCTGACCAATAAAGTTGGGACTCAGAATGAAAATGACAAGATAATAAAATGTGTTTTTCTAAATAACTCAAAAACAAAAAATTAATGAAAATTTTACATATCAAAACTTGTGGGATGTAATTCAGTTAGCTCTCAGAAGGACAGGTACGACCTCTAAATATGTCTTTAGAAAGACTGAAAATTAAAGAACCAAGCAGGCAACTCAAGAAGTTAGACAAAGAAACAGCAGGGTATGTGCAAAGAAAGCGGAAGGAAAAAATAAAGTCCCCAAATTAATTAATTTAATTAATAAATTAAATTCAGAAAACTAAGTTTAATGAATAGCACTGATAGAGGTAAAAGCCCTTCCTTTAAAAAGAAGAACATCGTAGAAAACCCTGTGGGATTAAAGACCTAAATGTAAGACTGATGCTGTAAAACTCTTAGAGGAAAACATAGGCACAACACTCTGACATAAATCACAGCAATATTTTTCTAGATCCATCTCTTTGAGTAATGGAAACAAAAGTGAAAATTAACAAATGAGACCTAATTAAACTTGAAAGGTTTTGCAGAGCAAAGGAAATCATAGAACAGAAAGACCGCCTAGGAGATGGGAGACAATATTTGCCAGTGATGCAACTGACAAGGAAATCATATATATAAACCACTCATACAACTCAATATCAAAGAAACAAACAGCCCAATTGAAAAAGTGGGCAGAAGACCTAAACAGATACTTCTCCAAAGAAGACATATCAATGGTCAACAGGCATATGAAAAAATGCTCAGCATTACTAATTATTAGAGAAATGCAAATCAAAACTACCATGAGGTATCACTTCACACCAGTCAGAATGCTAAGTACTAAGTCGCCACAGCTGTGTCCAACTCTTTGCAAGTTGGACCAACCCTGTGGACTATAGCTCACCAGGCTCCTCTGTCCATGGTATTCTCCAGGCATGAATACTGGAGTGGGTTGCCGTGCCTTTCCCCATCAGTCAGAATAGCCATCATCAGAAAGTATTCAACAAATGCTAGAGAGAGTGTAGAGAAAAGGGAGTCCTCCTACATGGTAGGAACATAAACTAGTATAGCCACCATGGAGAACACTATGAAGGTTCCTCCAAAAACTAAAAATAGAGTTGCCATATGATCCAGCAATCTCTTTCCTGGGCATATGTCCAGAAAAAAGGAAAACTCTGATTTCAAAAGATACATACATCCCAATGTTCATAACAGCACTATTTACAATCGGCAAGGCATGGAAGCAGCCTAAATGCTGAAAGACTGAGGAATGGATAAAGATGTATATGTACACAATGAGTATTACTCAGCCATTAAAAAGAATGAAATAATGCCATTTTCAGCAACATGGATGGATCTAGATATTATCATGCTAAATGAAGTAAGACAGAGACAAATACAATGTATCTCTTACATGTGTATTCATAAAAAAATTATACAGATGAAGTTATTTACAAAACAGAAATAGAATCACAGGCAAAGAAAGCGAACTTACAGCTACCAAAGAGGAAAAGGCATGGGGGATAAATTAGTTTGGGATTGGTAGATACACATTTCTGTTGTTGTTTAGTCACTAAGTTGTGTCCAACTCTTTCGCAACCCCATGGACTGTAGCCCACCTGGCTCTTCTGTCCATAGGATTTCTCAGGCAAGAATATTGGAGTGGGTTGCCATTTCCTTGTCCAGGGGGATCTTCCTGACTCAGGTATCAATCCTGCGGCTCCTTTGCCACTGAGCCACCAGAAAAGCCCCCAGATACACATTACTGTATATAAAATAGACAAATAAGGATGGACTATATAGCACAGGGAACTATATTAAATATTTTATAATATCCTCTAATGAAAAAGAATATGAAAAATATAGATATATACATGTTTATGTGAATATATTACAGGAATCACTTTGCTGTACACCTGAAACTAATGCGGTTTTCTAAATTAACTGTATCTCAATTGGAAAAAAAGAAAGAAAACTTTCCTGGTAAGGCTGATCAAGAGAAAGAAAAAAGAAGAAAAAAACAAAAAATATTAGGAATGACAAAGGGCATGTGACCAGAGCTTCCATAGAAGATAATCCCCGTGTATCTTGCTTCCAAGCTGTGTTTTCCATGAGCACAGAGTGCTTATGCAGTGCAAAATGGGCACTGCAACAATATTTGCTGAGCAATTATTAAATATATGGACCAAGCAAATGTCCTTGACAGTTGTGACATCTTAATCACTAATTAATGGAGAAAGTAATTTATTAGTTTTTTGTTTTCATGACAAGGGGCAGCTGAGAGGGAGAGAAGTTTTCTAAGGAATGTGTGGTGATTTAGGGGAAACTTAGGATAGGACTGAGGGAGAAATAGGGCAATGAAGTCATAAGTCCAAATATAAGTCAATCCCTGCATTCCTGTAAGTTAATGAGCACTCACAGGCTTTGGGGGGATTTCACCCTAAAGTTGAATGTTAAGGAGTTTTCAGAGGTTTGATCACACTTTTAAGGTAGTAGGCTCACAGTTTAACTTTTAAAAATTAAATTCACAACAAAGAGAGACATTTTAAATGACATAGTTCTACGTGAACACAGAGGTAAAAATCCTCCACAGGACTAGGTGCTCAGTACACTGTATCCAGCAAAGGTTTCCAGAGGGGAAACCCTGCCAATGAATACATGCAACTTCAAATAAATTATTATTGAAGGATATTCCCTAAGGACATTTTTTTTTCTTTCCCTAATTATTTGAAGTGTTGTCAAGTTCCAGCAAAAAGAACATGAAAGGGAAACACTGAATAAGACACACAGTATACATATTTATAACACTTCTAAAAATATATACTCATTTTGGACTCTGACATATTAATACTCAATGCCTCCTTTATCGTTTATTTCTGGGAACAAATGTGATATTAAATGAGTATTGATTTGAATATGATTCTATTCTTCATTGCAAATTTTGTGTAATCAAACCTTGTATGATTGTTCTCTGAGGAGACTGGGCCTTACCTCAGTCTGATGAAGACAAATCTGGATACATGTTTTTGTCAAGTGGTCAGATAGTTAAACCTCAATGTGAAAAATTCCCTCTTTTAATTGTTAGGTTCAGGAGATAGTATAGGATAGGAAGAAGGATGCAGGTTTCAAACTATTAACAGAAAAAAAAAAGACTTCAGTCATTAAAAGCATTTCTTCTCTTGATGTTCTGACATTAATTGTCAAGTCATTGGCTCCTGGTGTTGTAGGCATAAGAACTGAGAAAAGCAAAGTTATTGTTGCTCTCAACTCTCTCATAAGATTTTTGGTTGTGGAATTAGGTGGTGGGAGGGCCACAAGTGAAGGCCAACAATTAACATTTCACAGACTTTCTTTCAGTTAACTAAAATTTGCATCTTGCACAAATTAATTGGACTTTTATAACAGATGGAGCCAGATCTAGGGTCAGCAGAAAGAAAGTTTTCAGTTGATTGATGAGACTTGATGAAAATTTCTTACCTCCTTTAAAGAATACAAGAATTTTACAGAGATAATTCAAGTCCATCCATGAGCACAGGCATCAGGGTGAAAATATATTAGGACCAATTCAGTGTCTGTTTTGAATCAGCCCAGCTAACACTTTTCCGATAGGAAGGGATTTTTTTTTTTCTTTTTCTCTCAATTGTGTTGGCTAAGTGACAGCACTGTGGAGGTGGACTTCTCTCAGTGTCTCACTAAGCATAGCTGGGTGCATCGTACCGTTTGCAGACAGATATTTCAGCTTTGTGAGATAAGAATCTCAAAGTGGCATCTGTGAATAGACTCCATGATCTCTGTTAAAAATCATTACACCCAACCAACCACCACATGAGGTAGTGTAAAAATCTTGTCATTGTCTGTTGTTTGAATGAGTTAAACTTGTATAAAATTTTGTTAGAAAGTATCTTAGGCAATCTAGCTATTTCTTTTTAAGAGATGCAATTATATATATATATATATGACTCAAAGAAAACAACTTTACATGCTTCTCAAAGATTGAAAAGATTGAAGGTAGATGCGATTTCAGACACCTGTAGAGATATTTTTCTGACATACCTACTCAGTTTGTTGTCCTTTGGTGACCTGCATTGTGGGCTGCAACTCACAGCAGTGGTTGAATATACATTTGTCATTGAAGGGACTAAAAAATCCCCAACGTGTTCCTGGCCTGGGTGTAATAAAGCAGACAGCTGAACTCGAACTGATTGAAATGCTGTCTAGCCTACAGCTACAGGCAAAGTTAAGGACACGGGCATGGCAATGCTTATAAATTGACTTAGCTATTACCACTGGCTCCATGGAGTGTCCACCATCCTTGTATGTGACTTCCTGAACTTGAGGTTATCCTGAGAAAGATCTTCACCAGGAAGAGCTTAAGAGTCCAAAAGATCTTCCCCAAATCAGCAGCATAAATTGTGCATTTACACACGTTCTGAGTATGTGTTTGTGTGTGTGTGTGCACGTACATACACACAATGACGTAGTGACTATGGAAAATGAACATCCAAGGGCAAAAAATGAATAATGATAGTTCTTTGTATTGACTCATTTAATAGAAGCTTCAAGTTCCAGTGTGTGGGAGGCATTTGCAATCCAGAATAAGCGATAAATGTCTGTATATGCATCTGAGAATGGAAATTAGGCTCTGCCAGAAACACCATGAAGAGCATCAGTTTCTCATCTGTAAAAGTGCACAGGATATGCTAGCAATCTCTCCAAAGCCATCTGTACTGACTCTCTCATGACAGGGCATCACCCTGAGAAACAAGCAAGGGAGCTGCTGTTATTGATTTCCAAGTCTGGATCGCAGTGCATGGGGTTTGAAGTCCAGTGTCATTTATAGCTGTGACCATGAAGCAATGTGATTAGATGCCAGCTTGATTTCAGAAATCCTCATAGATCTGCCTCCCAGCCCTGTAAGGACAACTCTCTATCAGTCCAAGTCCCTTGTATTTATATTCATGTAAAAGAGGCACAAGCAATGAAATAAGGGATGAATAGGAAGACACGGGCCCAGGCAGTGTCCTGCTCCTATCGGTCCTAAGTTGAAAAGAGAGGGAAGGTCTGTTGAAAACAGGACAGGAAAGATAAATTAGTAAATAATGAACCATAGTGCTCAGCTGGTTAATTTAAGACACTTTTCACGGTATCTTATTGGATCGCGAGCAAGTCGCCCTTGTCCTTGTCTAAGAGAATCACATAAGGACTGAGAGCATGACTAGTGTCCGAGGAGAGACACGAGACCGAGGCTTAGGCAGAGGAAAAGGGAAGGTCTCAGCCTCATAAGATAAAGTGTGTGCGCTGGTGGTCAGACTTCTCATGGAGTGTATATTTCAAGTCTAAACTAGTATTCTAGCACATTTCATAAGCCTAAATGACAACTGGGGAAGAGAATTAGAAACCAGATAAAAGTCATACAGCATCCTCACTTGAAATACGGTTACTGAAGATGTTTTCAAATAAGAATTCCCCTCCCCTACCCCAGGGGCCACTGACCCTTTTCTCCTTACCTCTTCCTTAAATCAGAAGAAGAGAGGGTGCAGGGATTTTTTTTTTTACAACATTAAACATTGTTTATTTCTATAGTTGCCTCTCTAATTAGTCATTTGCACAGTTTACATGCAAATAAACTAACGATACAGGTTTATGTGTGAACCGCTTGTACTTGTCCCTGAAAGTGATTACAGCTAATTTTGGTAAATAATTTATATTGCACTTGGAGGCATAAAATGAATTTACAAATGAGAAAAAATTAAAACAATTGTTTCACACCCTCTGACATTTCTTCTCATCTTGAATCTGAAGGTTTTTATCTCCCTGGTTGGCCTTAATTATCCTCGTGTTGCAGTAATTCTTTTAGAAGTGATTATCAGAAAATCATCTTCTTGCTTTTCATCATATTGATGACACTGAAAATAGTTTTTACTATTATACTTTTATAGGCTACATTATTACAGTTGGTCTTGAAAATATCTTATTATTGTGCATGCAACTTGGCAATTGAATTTAACTTTAGTAAGGATAATTCCCCCCCTCTGCCCCCGCCTTGCTCATCCAGTTTATTGAGAAATAATTGGCATAGAGGACTCTAAGTTTAAGGTGTGCTGCACAATGATTTGACTTGTACCATGAAATGATACAATGAAATGATACATTGGCACCCCATTCCAGTACTCTTGCCTGGAAAATCCCATAGACAGAGGAGCCTGGTAGGCTGCAGTCCATGGGATCGCTAGGAGTCGGACATGACTGAGCAACTTCACTTTCACTTTTCACTTTGATGCATTGGAGAAGGAAATGGCAACCCACTCCAGTATTCTTGCCTGGAGGATCCCAGGGACGAGGGAGCCTGGTGGGCTGCCATCTATGGGGTCGTACAGAGTCAGACACGACTGAAGCAACTTAGCAGCAGCAGCAGTATGAAATGGTTACTGCAAAAGGTTTAGTGAACATTCACCATCTCATATAAACAAAAAAGTTAAAGAAATAGAAAAAAGATACTTTTTTTCCCTATGATAAGAACTCTTAGAATCTGCTCTCCTAAAAGCTTTCATATACAATGCACAGCAGTGTTAATTATATTCATTACCTTGTACATTACATTACCTTGAACATTACATTCCTAGTACTTACTTACCTTTTAACTGAAAGGTTGTACCCTTTTGCTAGTTTCATCCAATTCCCCTCTACCCACTCCCTGCCTCTGGTAACCACACATCTGATCTCTTTTTCTGTGTTTGTTTGCTTTTGAAGTATAATTGACCTACAATGCTGTGTTAGTTTCTGGTATACAATAGTGATTTGATATTTCTATTTCAAAATGATCACCTAGGTTTTGCTCTTGGACTCTTTTTATTTTTATTTACTTCTTTCGTTTTGGCTGTCTTGGGTCTTTGTTGCTGCAAATGGGCTTTCTCTGTCTGCGGCGAGCAGGGGCTACTCTCTGGCTGTGGTGCACAGGCGTTTTCACTGTTGTCTGTGGTGGCTTCTCTCTTGCTGCAGAGCACAGGTTCTAGGCACGTGGGCTTCAGTAGCTGTGGGGCACAGGCTCAGTTGCCCCATGGCATGTGGCATCTTCTTGGCTCAGGGATTGAATCCACGTTCCCTGCACCGGCAGGCAAATTCTTAGTCACTGGACCTCCAGGGAAGACTTAGTGCTTGGATTTTTAACATAGAGATCCAAACACAGGCTTTACTTTCATGAAAAATGATTGATTAATTAATGATCCAACAACTATTAGAGAATGTCTGTTATGTACTAAGTCTAAGCAAGTTCTTGGAGATATATATATGGTTAAGAGCCCTACTTTTAGGGACCTCAAAAGCTAGAGGAAAAGTCAACATGTTAACAAACACTTCATATATGATTACATGCCAGCTGTAACAGAGTTCATCATAAGAGGTACTGGCAGTGGAGAGGAAAATTAAGCATACTGCTAAGAAGACTGACTAGGGCAACACTCTGGAACCAGTCTCCTGGGATCTGAATCTTAACTCTGCCCTTTGCTAGCTGTCTGACAGATCTGCTTATAAATGAGGCACAACACCAGCACACAACATATAGAGCTATTGCAAGGAAAAAGTGAGATGATATTTGAAAAGCAGGATAAGAAATCATGAAGCACTGATAATAACATGTGCTTTGAAAGTGTCTGTTTAATTAATTCTGCTAGAGTTGGAAGTTAGGCACAGAGATCTTCACAGAGGTGATGTATTAATTGACTCTTGAGGAATGGGTGGGGATTTGTCATTGTAGATAAGGGGGCTGATCAGATGGGCAGCTTTTGAGGGTGCCATTCTACATGGGGTGCTAAAACATCACTTGAGAATTAAAAGATGGTGCAATTGTATTTATTGGAGCTCCTCCCAGGGAGAGCACTGATTGTAGTCGTAAGGAATGAGATGAAAAGACGGTTGGAGTAGAGGAGGAGACTCCCAAGGGCTACGCTTATATTACAGCAGATGGTCACTAAGTGGCTTCCTGGGAGATGGGTCTGCTTAATTGCTTGATGGTTATTAGGACAAGCTCTTACCCCACAATGCTTTCAGTCTTTTCTCTAGATTACTATTAATTTGACACAGTGCCTCTTGCTAACTCGCCTTGAAACGATGTTATATGGTTCTTCTATGGCAGGGATGCATAAGGGTGGGGCAAGAAACCTCCCAAGAGTAGCAGGCAGTGATGATGGGAGAACAGATGGGACCACAGTGTGAAGGGCCTCAGACATATGCTAAGAGTCTGGACTTAATTCTTGAGGCAGTGAGTAGCCATTGATGGAATATAAGCTGGGGATGATATAAACAGATTCAAATTTTAGTAAGATGGCTCTGGTTACAAGGGGAGACAAGGAAATACTACGGGAGGCATTGGAAACCATCCAGGAGCTAGAGGATGAGCATCTGAAATAAGTGGGTCATTGTGGATGGAAAGGGATTAGACTCTAAAATAAAGAGAGGACAGCAGCTATAGACCTTGGTGGCCAAAGAGATGCAGAAGTGGTTATTTTATTATTGTTATTACTATTTGCATATTTATTGTAAAAAATAAAAGATTCCTAAGCATGTTACAGAGTCCTGCCAAATCAAATTTGGGTATATGAATTGGAATCAGGAGCAGCTACCACCATGTCAGAGCAGCCAGGGCACTTGGGTGTTCTGAGGGATGCACATTTCCTGAAAGAATTCAAATCAATGATGGACTATTGTCATTGAGAAATGTAGTTAATTATAAAGGTAATTATTAATAAATGATATGTGTGTGCTTTCAAAGAAGAAATAATCAATGCAACCTCCTTCAGCACAAAAGATGTCAATGTACAAACACAAAAGAATGTAATACAAAACTTTGTTCTTTTTTTTTTTTTGCTTCAGTTATGTTAGTTTCCTTCAGAATTTTATTTATGTCTGTCACTCTCTATGACTGTTAGTGAGTTCTCTTGTCACCTTCTCTGAAAGGAGTTTGACAGAAGTCTACATATCCTTTGAACTTTAAAACCCTTGGCTTTACAGTAGCTTAATTAAGGATTCTTTAGCTTAACTAGGTTATATATATATCTTTGTTCAATCCTAATTGGGCTCTGAGCCAGTCTCTTAGCATTTCTTGACTAACATTTCTGACTTTTTTTTTTATTGCCACTTCATTATAATTTCTCCCAGCCTTCCTTTCTTATCCTAAAAGAAGAAGGAATTCTGCCTTCAATAGATTTCATGCAGGAAAGCCTGGAACTTCTTTATCACATAAACTACATAATCCTGCACGCAACAGAGATTTTTATTAAACTCAAAACACTTATAGAAAACATGCATAATGTCATGATTAGAGCAATGAAATAATGGCAGGCCTAAAACCCAGTATGTGTAGAGGACTTCTTTGTAGAGGTTTTTCAGTGCTCAGAGGACCAACATGGTGGTGCCACCTGGCTCAGGCTGTGAGTGAAGAGCCCACACTTTTTAAACTGCTGCTCTTCAAGAAAGAATCTCACAGGGCAAACTTGCAAAGATAGAAACACTGCTTCAAGCATTCCCTGCGTTTCAGTAGATCACAGGAAAATCATCCTCTCACATATTGAAAGCAATAACTTTCATTTAAAAAAAAAGATACAGAGGAAAGGCTAATAATGTTTATTCTGTGCACGTGCTTAGTTGCTCAGTCATGTCTGACTCTGCGATCCCATGGACTGTAGCCCACCCAGCTCCTCGGTCCATGGGATTCTCTAGGCAAGAATACTGGAGTGGGTTGCCATGCCTTCCTCCAGGGGAGCTTCCTGACCCAGGAATCAAACTCAGATCTCCATCACTGCAAGCACATTCTTTACCATCGGGCCACCAGGGAAGCCGTAATAATGTTTACTGACCAGCGCTTATTGTGTGTGATGTACTTCCCTACTGTGTGTAATGTGTAATTCCCATGGCGAATCTGTAAGGTGGATGCTGTTCTTCCTACTTTACAGTTGAGGAAACTGCGGTTTCCAAGGGGTTAATGCACTCGAAATCATACGTTGGTAAGCAATAGAATCTGGGTTCAATCCTTTGACATGATGCAGAAGCCCTGTTCCTTCTACTGGCCCATCCTGTGTTTTTAATTGAATTTTGCTTTGATTTTTTAAAATTTAGTTTCTAAATATTAAATATTTAATATGTCAATATTAACCACACATACATTTTCAGCATGTGATTATGGGGAATATTCACATTTTAATGACTCCTCTCCTTAAAAAGTTTATTTATAAGTTGATTGTATGAGACTTGAAGCAGGTTTTGCAAAGTAAATGGGATACAAAAATGGGGTTAGATTCCAAGACTAACCCCCTGCTAATCTCTAGCCTGGTATCCTAAAATTAAGGGACCAGTTGGGATAGTAATTAAACCCACTCCAGTACCCTTGCCTGGAAAATTCCGTGGGCTACAATCCACGGGGTCGCAAAGAGTCGGACACGACTGAGAGACTTCACTTTCACTTTAAAGAGAACTAGAAAAAAAAAAGTGCTCTGGTTCTGACAGAAGAGGAGTATTTAAGAAAGGACAAAGATGGAAGAGAGCGTCCCCTGCCCCAGGTTGGGTTTCCAGCCTTGTTGGGGAAGGTATGATTGTAGCCGATGGGTGGTGTGGAAATTCACTGGATTGCCCCGGCCAGAGCTGATCCAGTCCCTGGGAAACCAGGAAGCGATCTTGTGAGAGTGTAGAGAATCCCTGTGGGCTACAGTCCACAGGTTGCAAAGAGTCGGGTACAACTGAAGTGACTTAGCATGAATGCACAGGCAGCTCAAGGGCGCTGTGAGTCTGGGATGTGAGTGAGCTGCAGATGGTGGTGGGTATACAGAAGGGTCAGAGTGCTATCGCGGGCTCCAGCCAACAGTCTGTGGTGACTGCGCTGGGATGACTGGAGGAAGGTGGTCCCTGGACTCAGGCCAGGGACGTGGTGTCATCAAAGGATTGACTGTGAGTAGTGAGATAGAATAGCCCTGGATGTCTCACACAGACCCACAACACTGTTGAAGCAACCACAATAGTAAGAATAATAAAGAGCACACAGAACCAGGACAGAGAGCCACTTCTTTCAATATCCCTTTTACTGACAAAGCATCACAACATGCTCACTGCGAAAGGAGAAATGCTGACAGTCTAGCTGATAGTGAGGCGTGAATCCGGACCTCTGAGGCAATAAATTGATAGGTGGCCCCTTTCTAATCAGGGGAGGACATTCTTGTTCTCAACCCATCAACTGGGTTGGCCAAAAAGTTCTTCTGAGTTTTTTCCATAGCATCTCAATTTCCTCCTTATCCATGTATACAGTCAACTTTTTCCTCAGTGAAAAGCCAATGAAGAAAAAGCAAATAAATTTAAATAATTTTTACTAATTGTAAATGGCTGATTATATATCATCATCCCCAAATGTGTCAGGTTTTTTTCTCTTTCTTTTTTCTTTTTTTACTGCTATGTTGCCAGCACAGCACCTGGCATTTGGTAGGTTTCAATCATTGTGCATTGAATGAATGAGTCCTAGAAATATTTACATGTGTAAAGAAGAGGTATTAACAAATACTGATAATTGTTAAGTGGTAGAAATTTAGATAGTGAAAATGAGTGAAGTGAGAAAGGATGTATTGTAGGACATATAGCATTGGTAAGGAGTGATTTTTGGACAAGTAAGTAAATGATCTGTTTCATTCATAGCTGGAGGATGGGCACTGGGTAAATGTCCTACCTATAGCCTCCTCCCTTCTTCAGTTTTGAAATTACAGATTCACTAGACCCTCTAAATAGTTTCATTAAGTGTTTCTAAATAGAGAGAGGAGATAGATGGAGCCTCTGCACTTGGGGTTGTAAGCAGGAGCAGTAGGAATTATTTTCTTGATTAGGATTAATTTTAATTGGAGAATTGTCCTCATTAGCAGAAATGAACAAGTGTTTTATTGAAGATGTGTGAAAAATCTAGTTCATATTGATAGTTTTTGCTTTTTTTTCTCCTTGTCACTTAAAAGTGATTTAACTTTTGTTATTGCCAAGGGAATCAGCAAGCCTCAGATGTATCATCTATTTAAGTGTCTGTCTATTTATTAATTTATTTATGATACTCCACCTTTTTCAAAGAGTGATTTAAAGCAGACATAATTAAACCACATAAAAGATTAATTAAAAGTCCAGAAAGAAGGATTAGGAACACATAAAAGAAGGGGAAAAAAATCTATAACCCAAATTAGAATAATATGGTTACTGTGGAGAATGAAATTGTAGGGTGCTATATATTGGATGCCTAAACTACTTGTTTAGTTAGAAAAATAATTGATTTGAGATCTAAATATCCAGAATCAGCCTCTCACTTTGCCATATGCTAGCTCAATGGCCTTGGCAATCTCTTTCTAGAGTCTCAATTTTTTCATCAGTAAAACAAAGGTAGTATTGATGTTACTACGATGATTATGAGTTTTCATATGTGTACATGTTTTGCAAAGACACTTACACATCTGAAATGTTACTATGAGAGAAACAATAGCCATATGCTCACCATATTAAATATGTGAGTAATAAAATTGGCATTAATCAGGGAGAGATTTGGGGCATCCTTGGTGATTCAGCAGTATAGAATCCATCTGCCAATGCTGGAGACACAGGTTCAATCCCTGGGCCAGGAAGATCACCTGGAGAAGAGAATGGCAACCCGCTCCAGTATTACTGCCTGGGAATTCTGTCTGGGGTCTCATCTCTTCTTTCTCCTCGTGGCCTCCCTGTGTGGTTACAGCAACACTTGTGCTCAAGGCTCAGGGCCTCTGTCTGGGATTCCTACCTGCCCGCCAAATATCCGACTAAGATGGTTCCTTTGGCATGTCTCACAGGCAGCTCAGATCCAACATTTATCAAACTCATTATTTGAATCTTCAAACTTCCCCTCCAACAAAACTGACCTCAGTAGTAAAATCCAGCATCTGGGGCCTTATTCTTGACATTCCCCTGTTCCTCACTTGTCCCTCATTTCCAGTCAATTATCAAGTTTTATTCATTTTATTCTCTCCCCTGAACATTCAGTCTCCTCTCTGCATTCTCACTCCTGCTACCACAGTTCGAGTCACCATCACTCTTCACCTTGATTATGTTTACTAGGTCATCAAACTACAACTCTAGGCTTCCTCATTCCTGTCCAGTATTCAGCCCAGAGGATTATTCTAAAACCCAGATCTGGTTCTCCTATCCATCCTTCAGTCTCAGTATGGAAGTCACTTGTTTCGAAAAGACTTGTCTGTTTGCCTGTGGATTAGATATGAAAAGTGCGATTCATTAATGGGAAGTATTTTTAAAAAACATTAAAATGGATCCTACCTAAAAAAGGAATGTGCTAAAGCCCTCTTTAGGTGTCAGACTTGTTGAAAATACAAACAGAACTTATATCAGAGTTAGTGAAAGTTATTAAATATCCTACAAAATAAACATTCTTGAAACCACAGAGGAATCATACTGCTTTTCTAGCTCTGAATTCTAATTCCATCTCCACCTCTTTAAGCCCATCTTAAACTTTCACTATTTCTACATAGAACCATCAAATC
Source organism: Ovis canadensis (assembly GCF_042477335.2). NCBI lineage: Eukaryota > Metazoa > Chordata > Mammalia > Artiodactyla > Bovidae > Ovis > Ovis canadensis. The sequence goes on from NC_091252.1 coordinate 91,433,161, forward strand.
ACTTGCCACCATCACTGAGGAGAATCTCTTGACCACTGGTAAATTGTTACCAGATTATTCTGTCTTCTTCCTCCTTGCTTGCTTTCAGTGTGCAGTAGTTTTTTTTTTTAAAGTTATTTTACACGGTATGATAAATCTCTATTTCAGGCCTGAAGCCTTGATTACATCTCTCAGTTCTTATCTCTCAGTTCTTTCCAACTCTTTCGGGGAGTCCCACTGTCTTCTGCATCAAATATAGTCTTCTAATAATAGCCTTGAAAGTTTTCCATCACACAGGCTCCTTCTCCTGGCCAGCTCTTATAGAGTTGTAAATCAGCTGTGGCAGTCTACCTCTCCACAGCTCTCCTTCTCTTCTAAGTCCCCAAAATACAAAAAACAGCCTTAAATCAGCAGTGCTAGCATTAATCTCTATCAGAATCATTTGTGGGGTTTACCTACTTAAAGAAACTTCTTCCTATTGAACATTTTTCTTTTGCAATCTACAGTAATATTCTCCAACACCTTAACAATACCCTTAATGCATTACAGAATCATATTTATTTGAATACACTCTTCATGTTGGTCATATTTTCCTGCCTTAGAAAATCCTTTAGAATAGGAATAATTTCTCTGTCTATTTCTACATACTGTGTAATCCTAAGTGCTTAGAAATGGCACTATTTGCTCCATGGGGCTTCAGTAAATATTTGCTGATTTAGTGATTAATCTATGTGTTTGTAACTGATTGAGGATTGTATGTGGGAAGAAGGAGATATCAAGATTCTTCTCTAAGTGCTATTTGTTGTTTAGGAATGGAGTGCAAATATAATTGAATTTGTGTTATAAAGATTTTGAATATATTCACATCCTTGGAAGCTACATCTCATAAAACCTAAGAAAAGGGAATTTAGACATAAATTAGTATTAAGAAATAAATGTCAGTTATGACTGATTATACCCATTTGAAATATTTAAAGAGTATCTTTATATATTAGAAATACAAAGAAATATTTGGAACTTTTTCATCATCGGTCACACTAATTTTTAATACAAAGAGGGACTTTATGATATTGGTCACATGATGGCCTTTGAAAATTGTAAACGATTTGGGGCCAATTCTGATAAAACTTTTTGAAACAATCACCCTGAGCTACTCACTTATGATGCTTTGTAGAAATTTAATGGCTTTCATCATTTCAGTTTTTCTGAAATTTCAAAAATTCAGAATTTCTAGTCACTCTATAAAGACATATTGTGGTGGGTAGAATTCTGATGTCCACTCCAGATTCCCACCTCTGGCTTTTCAATCAAACAGTAAGTAGGTGCTCTTGTGAAGGCACTTTCCAATGGAATTAAGGTCACCTGTTAGCTGATCTCGGAGAAGGCAATGGCACCCCACTCCAGTACTCTTGCCTGGAAAATCCCATGGACAGAGGAGCCTGGTAGGCTGCAGTCCATGGGGTTGCTAAGAGTTGGGCATGACTAAGCAACTTCACTTTCACTTTTCACTTTCCTGCATTGGAGAAGGCAATGGCACCCCACTCCAGTGTTCTTGCCTGGAGAATCCCAGGGATGCGGAAGCCTGCTGGGCTGCCGTCTATGGGGTTGCACAGAGTTGGACATGACTGAAGCGACTTAGCAGCAGCAGCAGCAGTTAGCTGATCTTAAGAGAATTGTTCCAGGGAGGCCCAATGTAATCATGTGAACCTTTAAAAATAGAAAAAGGAGGAAGAAGAGAGAGTAAGCCAGAGAGAGATAAAGCAGAGGAGGAATTCAGAGAGATTCTAAGCATGTGAAGAATTCTACTCACTGTTTTTGCTTTTGAGGTGTAGGGGTTTAAAGGTAAAGTATGGAGAAGGCCTCTAGTGACTTCTCACTCAGAGTGAGAGGAGGCTCAGAGTGGCTTCTAGCTCACTGCCAGCAAGGAAACCAGGTACAACCCCAAGGAACTGCATTCTGCTCACCTTCAGAATCAGCACAGAAGGTTATTTTTTCCAGAGCATCCCAATAAGAGACTAGCCAGGCAACACTTTGATTTTGGCCTTGTGAAATCTGAGGTAGAGAAATCAGCCATGCCAACCCAGACATCTAACTTCATAACTATGAGACAATAGATGGTTGTTAATTTAAGCTGCTAAATTTGTAGTAACTTGTTAGAGCAGCAGTAGAATACTAACATGCATATCAAAGACAAACAAAGATTATTGTACTATTTCCTGATTGTAGGAGAAATTTTAACTTATTTTGGATGGGGCTCTTCCAGGAATCATCCTAAAATTCACAGTGCTCTATGGGTGACTGCTTTAAAGTTTGCTTCAAAACACTGTGATAGAGCAAAACATGGCTTATAATTCAAGATTTCCCTGGGCCTCCCTGGAGAATACAGGCTCCATTCTCTTAAGATCAGCTGATATATGATCTTAATTTCATTGGAAAGTGCCTTCACAATAGCACCTACTTACTGTTTGATTGAATATCCAGAGAATCTTGAGTGGACATCTTCAGAATTACACCTACCATAATATGTCTTTAGTGGGTAACTGGAAATTTTTGAAAAACTGTAGTGATAAAAGCCATTGCTGCTGCTGCCGCTGCTAAGTTGCTTCAGTTGTGTCCAACTCTGTGCGATCCCATAGACCGCAGCCCACCAGGCTCCCCCATCCTTGGGGTTCTCCAGGCAAGAACACTGGAGTGGGTTGCCATTTCCTTCTCCAATGCATGAAAGTGAAAAGTGAAAGTCAAGTTGCTCAGTTGTATCCGACTCTTAGCGACCCCATGGACTGCAGCCTACCAGGCTCCTCCACCCACGGGATTTTCCAGGCAAGAGTACTGGAGTGGGGTGCCATTGCCTTCTCCGGATAAAGGCCATTAAATTTCTATAAAGCCTAACAAATGAGTAGCTCAGAGTGATTATTTCATTTAGAAAGATTTGTGCAAATTAAACCTGATAAGACCTTATTTTGATGGAAGTTGCCCCTGTAGAACATTATTTGTAATGCACTATTTATGGTGGTATTCAAATTCTACCTCAGCAGTAAAATGACCATGGGTTACATATTTATGTGATAGGATCTGAAAAAGAGTCAAATGGAATTTTCCTATCCTGAGAAAAACATTATTTTCGTTAGCTTGTCTGAAAATTTAACCTTTAGAAATCAGGTAATAGAGTTGTTTCAGTGTTACCTTAAAGAAGTAATATTTCATCAAAATGCCTTTGTAGAGCTTGTCATAGTTTGTTGCTGTTCTTCAGTCACTAAGTTGGTCTGATTCCTTGTCTACATGTCTGACCCCGTGAACTACAGCACACCAGGCTTCCCTGTCCTTCACTATCTGGCATTTGCTCAAACTCACATCCACTGGGTCAGTGATGCTGTCTAACCATTTCATCCTCTGTTGTCCCCTTCTCCTCCCACCTTCAATCTTTCCCAGCATCAGGGTCTTTTCCAATGAGTCAGCTCTTCAAATCAGGTGGCCAAAGTATGGAGCTTCAGCTTCAGCATCAGTCCTTCCAATGAATATTCAGGGTTGATTTCCTTTGGGATTGATTGGTTTGATTTCCTTGTTGTCATAGTTTACAAAGCACTTTTACATATATTACCTAATTACCTCATTATGGCAATTTTATGAGATGCATGGGGTGAGTGGGGTAGATAATTTTTTCCTCACAGCACTTTTTAACCTCCATCTTGTTACCAGCACCTTTATTTCCTTAAGATGAATTGCCTTCTTCCCTGCTGGCTGCTCTGGGTTAGGACCCTGAATCAGGTATGTGGCTCTCTACCAGCCAAGTAGGCATGAGATACCTTCGTGTCCCCACATGATATTTCTTCCTTTCTGGAATATACTGATTGAAAGCAGTTGATACTCATGCTAATGAAGGCACAGACCTGCCACTCTGCTGTACCCAGAGATGGAGCTGCCCTGGGGTGCTCAGCTCCAGCCCCCAGGGGCTTCCTTCAGTCTTCTGGCTTTCTAGCTTGGATCTTCAGATCCAAAGATCTTTGAGCTTTTTTTTTTTAAGATTTTTTTTTCAACGTGGACCATTTTTGAAGTCTTTATTGAATTTGTTACAATATTGCTTCTGTTTCATGTTTTGTTTTTTTGGTGGGATCTCAGCTCCCTAACTAGGGATTGAACCCTCACCCCCTGCACTGGGAGGTGAAGTATTCACCTTGGGCCACCAGAAAAGTCCCCTGTGAGCTCTTAGTATCCTTTCAATAATTCCCTTTTGCTCAGCATATCCAGAGCTGGTCAAACTGCCCTTGTCTTGTATGTCGTGTTCCCCCTACCTTACAATGATTTTGAAGGCTATTCAGTGTTATATAAAGAGCACTAGACTGGAAGTTAGAAGATCCAGACTCTAGCACTGACTTTCCATTTAATTAGCTACAGATGAAGCTGTTTCTGGGGCGGGGGAACCACCCAAAACTACCCAAAATGCTAAAAATTAGGCTAAAATACCTTCTCAGTTTCTTACAGGCTGAGATAATCAGGCTGTTGGGAGCACTAAAAGCAAGGAAAAGAAATTCTGCTAAATTAAACCCAACAAACATTTATTTAAGACCAATTTAAAAAACATTTAGAAAGAGGAGATAGGAAGAGAGAAAGACTTTGGAAGAAAACAGGGTACACTGTTTAGCTCTGGAACAAAAGGACTTCTGACCCTGGGGTTTGCAAAATGGGTGCTAAGCTATAGGATTAACATGGCAAGTCTTCTCAGTGGCCCTTCATAACAATTTCCAGGGAGACAATTTCTGAGTACTTGTCTATTTCTAATTAGACAATTTCTATTTATATTAAACTCGATGCAAGTTTCATAATATAAAATTTGAATATATTTGAAAATAAAATATGTTTCAAAGATAATTTATTATTGTGACTAAATCTTAGAATGTTACTGTAGGTGTCCTGGCTGTCTATTACTGAACACACCAGTGGGAGAGTTTGAAAATTACTAAACATGGAAAACAAAGGAGAAAGTTAATTATCAAATGTCTGTGGGCATGGCTTAGGCAACATTGGCTATCTGCCCAGTTTAAGAAGGAAGGAGAATGCATTAAGTAGAAGAAAAGAATAAATGGTTAAATACAGTTCTGATTGTCAGAAAGGAGTAGAAGTACATGCCATAAATATATTCAAATCATCTTAGCACCAAGTGTCATCTAAGTGTTTTTCTGCTGCTTTGGACTTCTTATCTTTCATTTTTGACATCACTGAATGTTTTGTTTTTGAATAAAAAATTTAGTTTCCTTTTGTATTAGTAAGAAATACATACTCAGGGAGCAATTAATTGTTGAAAGAAGTTATTTCTCCTCCACTTTTCCAGTTTTGCCCTCAATGAGAAGATGGTCATTATTTGGCTATGTGGGATTTCGGTTATCCTTGTTTCTGAACTCTTTATTCTAATTGTTTGACAGTTGATTTTATAAGATTTTTATATCATTGTCAAATGTGATATTTGTCAATTGTCATATTTGTCAATTTGTCAATTGTCATATTTGTTCTTCCCTTCTGATGTTTCTGTCTTTTTAGTTTTTTTTCTCTTGTAGAAACTTCAGTGTAAGTAATTGCTGGGCACAGGTATAGTCTTTTCTTTAGCTGGAATCTTAATGTTTTGTGATATAGCATATTTATGGTAGGAAAAGTACTGATTTGAGAAGTTGTCTCTATTTTTCCTTGATTTAGAAAACATTAAAAAAGATGGGAAATTTCTGTTGCTTAAAAATTTGTTAGAATTCTACCATAAAGCTATCCACACCTAGTAGTTCCAGTGGTCATATGTTTATCTGTGGTTTTAATTCCTTCTATAGAGATGGTCTATGCCAGATTTTATTCTTGGAGCTATTTTTGAGAAACTTCTTACTTTAAGTTGCTTACAAATTTGTTAATATTCATTTGTTCTTATAAAAAATCTTCACATAGTTTCCCTTTTCATTCTCAATTTTCTTTCTTTGTGCTTTTGAAAAAAAAAAGTATTGTGCTTACTCGTTTTTTTTTTAAACATTTTTTATAACTTTTTATTGGAGGAAAATGCCAAACATATACAAATGTAGAAAAAATGGTTACTAATCCAACATATCTATCATTCAGGTTCAACAATTATCAACATAGGCCATCTTTTTTCATTCATACCTCTATCCAGATCCCCTTACCATGCCCCCCAGATTATTTTAAGCAAATTCTAGACATCACATCAGGTCAAATATTAATATTTATATAAATATTTCAGTTTATATTTCTAAACAATATTTACATTGAAAAGTACATAGCAACAATACTGTTACACCTAAATATTGATGTAAGAATTTATTACTGTCAGATATTAATAATGTTCATGTTTGCATATTATCTCAAATGCATGTGTACACACATACTTCTTTTTTAAATTTAAATTTATTTATTTTAATTGGAGGCTAATTACTTTACAATATTGTATTGGTTTTGCCATACATCAACATGAATCCACCACAGGTGTACACATGTTCCCCATGCTGAACCCCCGTCCCACCTCCCTCCCCATACCATCCCTCTGGGTCATCCCAGTGCACCAGCGCCAAGCATCCTGTATCCTGCATCGAACCTTGACTGGCAATTCATTTCTGATATAATATTATACAGGTTTCAATGCCATTCTCCCCAATCATTCCACCCTCTCCCTCTCCCACAGAGTCCAAAAGACTGTTCTATATATCTGTGTCTCTTTTGCTGTCTCACATACAGGGTTATCATTACCATCTTTCTAAATTCCATATATATGCGTTAGTATACTGTATTGGTGTTACTCTGTATAATAGGCTCCAGTTTCATCCACCTCATTAGAACTGATTCAAATGTATTCTTTTTAATGGCTGAGTAATACTCTATTGTGTATATGTACCACAGCTTTCTTATCCATTCATCTGCTGATGGACATCTAGGTTGCTTCCATGTCCTGGCTATTATAAACAGTGCTGCGATGAACATTGGGGTACACGTGTCTCTTTCAGTTCTGGTTTCCTCGGTGTGTATGCCCAGCAGTGGGATTACTGGGTCATAAGGCAGTTCTACTTCCAGTTTTTAAAGGAATCTCCACACTGTTCTCCATAGTGGCTGTACTAGTTTGCATTGCCACCAACAGTGTAAGAGGGTTCCCTTTTCTCCACACCCTCTCCAGTATTTATTGCTTGTAGACTTTTGGATCACAGCCATTCTGACTGGTGTGAAATGGTACCTCATTGTGGTTTTGATTTGCATTTCTCTGATAATGACTGATGTTGAGCATCTTTTCATGTGTTTGTTAGCCATCTGTATGTCTTCTTTGGAGAAATGTCTATTTAGTTCTTTGGCCCATTTTTTGATTGGGTCGTTTATTTTTCTGGAATTGAGCTGCAGGAGTGGCTTGTATATTTTTGAGATTAGTTGTTTGTCAGTTGCTTCATTTGCAATTATTTTCTCCCATTCTGAAGGCTGCCTTTTCACCTTGCTTATAGTTTCCTTTGTTGTGCAGAAGCTTTTAATTATAATTAGGTCCCATTTATTTATTTTTGCTTTAATTCCAATATTCTGGGGGGTGAGTCGTAGAGGATCCTGCTGTGATGTATGTCGGAGAGTGTTTTGCCTATGTTCTCCTCTAGGAGTTTTATAGTTTCTGGTCTTACATTTAGATCTTTAATCCATTTTGAGTTTATTTTTGTGTGTGGTGTTAGAAAGTGTTCTAGTTTCATTCTTTTACAAGTGGTTGACCAGTTTTCCCAGCACCACTTGTTAAAGAGATTGTCTTTAATCCATTGTATATTCTTGCTTCCTTTGTCAAAGATAAGGTGTCCATAGGTGCATGGATTTATCTCTGGGCTTTCTGTTTTGTTCCATTGATCTATATTTCTACTTTGTGCCAATACCATACTGTCTTGATGACTGTGGCTTTGTAGTAGAGCCTGAAGTCAGGCAGGTTGATTCCTCCAGTTCCATTCTTCTTTCTCAAGATTGCTTTGACTATTTGAGTTTTACTGTATTTCCATCAAATTGTGAAATTATTTGTTCTAGCTCTGTGAAAAATACCGTTGGTAGCTTGATAGGGATTGCATTGAATCTATAGATTGCTTTGGGTAGTATACTCATTTTCACTATATTGATTCTTCCAATCCATGAACATGGTATATTTCTCCATCTATTAGTGTCCTCTTTGATTTCTTTCACCAGTGTTTTATAGTTTTCTATATATAGGTCTTTAGTTTCTTTAGGTAGATATATTCCTAAGTATTTTATTCTTTTCGTTACAATGGTGAATGGAATTGTTTCCTTAATTTCTCTTTCTGTTTTCTCATTATTAGTGTATAGGAATGCAAGTGATTTCTGTGTGTTGATTTTATATCCTGCAATTTTACTGTATTCATTGATTAGCTCTAGTAATTTTCTGGTGGAGTCTTTAGGGTTTTCTAAGTAGAGGATCATGTCATCTGCAAACAGTGAGAGTTTTACTTCTTCTTTTCCAATTTGGATTCCTTTTATTTCTTTTTCTACTCTGATTGCTGTGGCCAAAACTTCCAAAACTGTGTTGAATAGTAGTGGTGAAAGTGGGCACCCTTGTCTTGTTCCTGACTTTAGGGGAAATGTGTTCAACTTTTCACCATTGAGGATAATGTCTGCTGTGGGTTTGTCATATATAGCTTTTATTATGTTGAGGTATGTTCCTTCTATTCCTGCTTTCTGGAGAGTTTTTTTTTTTTTTAATCGTAAATGGATGTTGAATTTTGTCAAAGGCATTCTCTGCATCTGTTGAGATAATCATATGGTTTTTATTTTTCAATTTGTTAAAGTGGTGAATTACATTGATTGATTTGCAGATATTGAAGAATCCTTGCATCCCTGGGATTAAGCCCACTTGGTCATGGTATATGATCTTTTAAATGTGTTGCTGGATTCTGATTGCTAGAATTTTGTTAAGGATTTTTGCAATTATGTTCATCAGTGATATTGGCCTGTAGTTTTCTTTTTTGTGGCATCTTTGTCAGGTTTTGGTATTAGGGTGATGGTGGCCTCATAGAATGAGTTTGGAAATTTACCTTCCTCTGCAATTTTCTGGAAGAGTTTGAGTAGGATAGGTGTTAGCTCTTCTCTAAATTTTTGGTAGAATTCAGCTGTGAAGCCATCTGGACCTGGGCTTTTGTTTGCTGGAAGATTTCTGATTACAGTTTCAATTTCTGTGCTTGTGATGGGTCTGTTAAGATTTTCTATTTCTTCCTGGTTCGGTTTTGGAAGTTGTACTTTTCTAAGAATTTGTCCATTTCTTCCACGTTGTCCATTTTATTGGCATATAATTGCTGATAGTAGTCTCTTATGATCCTTTGTATTTCTGTGTTGTCTGTTGTGATCTCTCCATTTTCATTTCTAATTTTATTGATTTGATTTTTTTCCCTTTGTTTCTTTATGAGTTTGTCAATTTTATTTATCCTCTCAAAGAACCAGCTTTTGGCTTTGTTGATTTTTGCTACAGTCTCTTTTGTTTCTTTTGCATTTATTTCTGCCCTAATTTTTAAGATTTCTTTCCTTCTACTAACCCTGGGGTTCTTCATTTCTTCCTTTTCTAGTTGCTTTAGGTGTAGAGTTATGTTATTTATTTGACTTTTTTCTTGTTTCTTGAGGTATGCCTGTATTGCTATGAACTTTCCCCCTTAGCACTGCTTTTACAGTGTCCCACAGGTTTGGGTTGTTGTGTTTTCATTTTCATTCATTTCTATGCATATTTTGATTTCTTTTTTATTTCTTCTGTGATTTGTTGGTTATTCAGCAGCGTGTTGTTCAGCCTCCATATGTTGGAATTTTTAATAGTTTTTCTCCTGTAATTGAGATCTAATCCTACCACATTGTGGTCAGAAAAGATGCTTGGAATGATTTCAATTTTTTTTGAATTTACCAAGGCTAGATTTATGGCTCAGGATGCGATCTAACCTGGAGAAGGTTCCCTGTGCACTTGAGAAAAAGGCGAAATTCATTGTTTTGGGGTGAAATGTCCTATAGATATCAATTAGGTCTAACTGGTCTATTGTATTGTTTAAAGTTTGTGTTTCCTTGTTAATTTAGTTGATATATCCATAGGTGTGAATGGGGTATTAAAGTCTCCCACTATTATTGTGTTATTGTTAATTTCCCCTTTCATACTTGTTAGCATTTGTCTTACATATTGTGGTGCTCCTATGTTGGGTGCATATATATTTCTAATTGTTATATCTTCTTCTTGGATTGATCCTTTGATCATTATGTAGTGTCCTTCTTTGTCTCTTTTCACAGCCTTTGTTTTAAAGTCTATTTTATCTGATATGACTATTGCTACTCCTGCTTTATTTTGGTCTCTATTTGCATGAAATATCTTTTTCCAGCCCTTCACTTTCAGTCTGTATGTGTCCCCTGTTTTGAGGTGGGTCTCTTGTAGACAACATATATAGGGGTCTTGTTTTTGTATCCATTCAGCCAGTCTTTGTCTTTTGGTTGAGGCATTCAACCCATTTATGTTTAAGGTAATTATTGATAAGTATGATCCCATTGCCATTTACTTTATTGTTTGGGGTTTGAGTTTATACACCCTTTTTGTGTTTCCTGTCTAGAGAATATCCTTTAGCATTTGTTGGAGAGCTGGTTTGGTGGTGCTGAATTATCTCAGCTTTTGCTTGTCTGTAAAGCTTTTGATTGCTCCCTTATATTTGAATGAGATCCTTGCTGGGTATAGTAATCTGGGCTGTAGGTTATTTTCTTTCATCATTTTAAGTATGTCTTGTCATTCCCTCCTGGCCTGAAGAGTTTCTATTGAAAGACCAGCTGTTATCCTTATGGGAATCCCCTTGTGTGTTATTTGTTGTTTTTCCATTGCTGCTTTTAATATTTGTTCTTTGTGTTTGATCTTTGTTAATTTGATTAATATGTGTCTTGGGGTGTTTCACCTTGGGTTTATCCTGTTTGGGACTCTCTGTGTTTCTTGGACTTGGGTGATTATTTCCTTCCCCATTTTAGGAAAGTTTTCAACTATTATCTCCTCAAGTATTTTCTCATGGTCTTTCTTTTTGTCTTCTTCTTCTGGGACTCCTATGATTCGAGTGTTGGGGCATTTAATATTGTTCTGGAGGTCTCTGAGATTGTCCTCATTTCTTTTAATTCATTTTTCTTTTTTCTTCTTTGATTCATTTATTTCTACCATTTTATCTTCTACTTCACTAATCCTATCTTCTGCCTCTATTATTCTACTATTTGTTGCCTCCAGAGTGTTTTTGATCTCATTTATTGCATTATTCATTATATATTGACTCTTTTTAATTTCTTCTACGTCCTTGTTAAACCTTTCTTGCATCTTCTCAATCCTTGTCTGCAGGCTGTTTATCTGTGATTCCATTTTGATTTCAAGATCTTGGATCATTTTCACTATCATTATTTGGAATTCTTTATCAGGTATATTCCCTATCTTTTCCTCTTTTGTTTGGTTTAGTGGGCATTTATCCTGTTCCTTTACCTGCTGGGTATTCCCCACACTGCCCACAACAACACCAGAGCAAGTCCTAGATATATTTTTACTATTTTTACAATCATTCTGTCTCTTCACCTTGTTTATATTGCTGCGTTTGGGATGGCCTTTCTGTATTCTGGCAGTTTGTGGAGTTCTCTTTATTGTGGAGTTTCCTCACTGTGGGTGAGGTTGTATGGGTGGCTTGTTAAGGTTTCTTGGTTAGGGAAGCTTGTGTTGGTGTTCTGGTGGGTGGAGCTGGATTTCTTCTCTCTGGAGTGCAATGATGTGTCCAGTAATGAGTTATGAGATTTCAATGGGTTTGGAGTAACTTTGGGCAGCCTGTATATTGAAGCTCGGGGCTGTGTTCCTGTGTTGCTGGAGAATTTTCATGGTATGTCTTGCTCTGGAACTTGTTGGCCCTTGGGTGGTGCTTGGTTTCAGTGTAGGTATGGAGGCATTTGATGAGCTCCTATTGATTAATGTTGCCTGGAGTCAGGAGTTCTCTGGTGTTCTCAGGATTTGGACTTAAGCCTCCTGCTTCTGGTTTTCAGTGTTATTTTTTACAGTAGTCTCAAAGCTTCTCCTTCTATACAGCACCATTGATAAAACATCTAGGTTAAAGATGAAAAGTTTCTCCACAGTGAGGGACACCCAGAGAGGTTCACAGAGTTACATGGAGAAGAGAAGAGGGAGGAGGGAGTTAGAGGTGACCCGAATGAGATGAGGTGGAATCAAAAGAGGAGAGAGCAAGCTAGCCAGTAATCACTTCCTTATGTGCGCTCCACAGTCTGGATCACTCAGAGATGTTCATGGAGTTATACAGAGAAGAGAAGAGGGAGGAAGGAGACAGAGGTGGCCAGGAGGATAAAAGGGGGGAATCAAAAGGAGCGAGACAGATCCAGCCAGTAATCAGTTCCCTAAGTGTTCTCCACTGTCTGGAACACAGAGATTCACAGAGTTGGGTAGAGAAGAGAAGGGGGTGGGAGGAGACAGAGGCCACCTGGGGGAGAAAAAGGAGAGTCCAAAGGGGGAGAGAGCAGTCAAGCCAGTAATCTCACTCCCAAGTAAAAATGGGTACTGAAGATTGGGTTCTTAAAGGTACAAAATTGATAACAAATATCAAAAAGCAAAGATTAAAAATCTAGAGTAGAGGTTGGATTTTCAAAAATACAATATTAAAGAAAAGAAGGAAAAAGTCACAAAAATTATTAAAAAAAAAATATATATGTGAAGTTTGCTATAAAAAATAGGGTCTTCTTTTTCAAAGTAATAGTAGGTTATAAAAATGAAAATTAAAGGAGTAATAAATGACTTAAAATTAAAAAAAAAAGAATGATTGTAAAAATAGTAAAAATATATCTAGGACTTTCTCTGGTGTTGTTGTGGGCAGTGTGGGGTCAGTTTATTTTCGGATAGTTCCTTGGTCCGGCTTATATTTCTCAAGATCTATAGGCCCCTTCCTATGTAGTCAGTGCTAACGACAGGGTTTTAATCTATCTGTCACTTCCAAGGCAGTTCTCTCTGTTTTAGCTTCTGTTTGCCCGTCTCTTCAGTGTCTGATTTCTGCCTTGAGACAAGGTGGGTGGTGGTAGACACTTTTTTAGGCTCACTTGTTCAGTCATGCTGTGGGGAGGGAGGGACTCTGCAAACAAATGACACTGGCGTCTGTGGGGAGTGCTTGCAGTGTCTCAGCCACACTTGCCCCTGCTCACGGCGCATGTGCCCTCCCTGCCCACAGTGCTCAGGCTCTATGTTGCTCCGCTGGGAACCATCAGAGGCCGGTCCTGGGCTGCATGCGGACCAGGTCTAAGCCGCTCAGGTTCAGGCACT